>NW_004955427.1:2173533-2273518 GCF_000276665.1 Chinchilla lanigera | reverse complement strand
GGATGGGGCTGGGGATTTAGCTCAGTGGCAAAGCGCCTAGCTGCAAGCACAAGGAACTGCGTTCTGTTCCTGGTACCGAAAAAAAAAAAAAAAAAAAAAAAAAAAAAAAAAATGCTAGGGATGGGAAAAGTAGGGTTCCCACCACAAAAATGATAGCTATATGAGGCCATACATATATTACTTATCTGCATTTAATCATTTTACATAATATATGCAATGCAAACATTATGCTCTACACAATAATACGTACAATTTTTCTATAAATTTTTTAAATGTCCATTTCTGTCCAATATGAGCTTCTGTCTCTTAATATTTACAAACCATTCAATTATATTGCTAATTTATATGGAATAAAAATTAGATTCCTATCTTACCAAACACAATAACAAGTTCTAGGTGCAGTGAAAATATAAATATTAACACAAACATTAAAAACATTCAAGAGAAAACACATTATAATGGTGACTTTAGCATAGAGGAAAAATGATACATATGATACACTACAAATAAAACTTCTGGTATGGCCAAAGACACAATAAACTAGGGAACTGATAGGTACAGGATGAAGGCAAGATATCTACAATTTATGTAAGTAAGACACACTATCCAGAATGCTCAAGGAATTGTTAATGATCAAAAAAGTAGAGACCAAACCAATAAAAAATGATCAGAGTATTTGAGTAGAAAAGTCACAGAATAGGAAATCTGAATGTTTAATAGATACATAGAGAATTGCTCAAATTAGAGGGAAAAAAATCTAACAGTAAAATATCATTGCATTTCCAAGCTGCAAAAGAAAATAACAATACAATAGTATCTCTTCCATACTCATTACACAAAAGTAAATAAGCTTAGCTATACACATGAATAAGAGTCTAAAAAAAGATATTAAGTTTTAAAAAGCAACTTCTATATACCAAGATACCATCTATATAAATGTTTAAAACATTTCCAATAATAAGATATATTGCTTATGGCTACATAAATATGAAGCAGAAGTTTGAAAACAAACATAAAAATGATACACACCACCTTTAAGAAAAATATAATTTCTGGGAAGGAAGGATAAAAAGAGATAAGAGAACAGTAATATCTTATTTTTTTCTTTTTCTTTTTGTTAAGATCTGAAGCAAATGCTGTAGGCCCTCCACATTCATGAGTTTCATATCTTTGGATTTGACCAACCATGGATTTAAAAAGTTGTTTAACTGTATCTATACTGAACATGTACAGGATTTTTTTCTTATAATTATCCCCCAAATGATGTAGTATAACAACCACTTACAGTTTTTGCATTGCATTGGGTATTATAAGTGATTTAGAGATGATTTAAATTACATGGAAGCGGGCTGGGGATTTAGCTCAGCGGCAAAGCGCCTGCCTGGCAAGCGCAAGGTCGTGAGTTTGGTTCCCGGTACCAGAGAAAAAACAAAAAAAAAAAAAAAAAATTACATGGAAAGATGCTTATATTAGAATGCTACACTATAGTATATAAGGGAAAATAACCCCTGGAATTTGGTGTTCCTATGGGATCCTGGAGCCAATCACTCATGGATACTGAGGGCTGACTTTATCACAAAATTCTGACATATTTTACCTCACAGATAAGTACATAGGTGCTGCTGACTTTATTTTCTTCACTTTTCTGTATGTATAAACTATTTTCAAGTTGAATAAAAAGTATAACATAAAGGACTTAGATCTAGTCTCTATCCCCACAAAGTATGTGGCCAGACCTACTGGGCATGAAATTATATTGCACGATATTAATGAATAATCAGTCTTTTATTTTTTAGTGCAATTGGAATTTATTCTTTCTAAAACATGTAATGTGAGGCATTTTTTTAATTTGGGGAGAAAAGAAATGCAAATAGGTATTACATGTTTTAATTTATTCACTTTTCTAAAACTTGCTAAATACACCTCCGTCAAATTTCATACAGGAATTCTTTAAAGATCACATGAAAGAGAGTCCAGAGAAGGTGACATATAGAGAAAATAGCCTAAAGTTGATACTATTAAATGAGAGCTCTGCTAATTACATCAACTGTTTCAAGGGTGGGAAGCAGGATGAGTGTGAGCCTGGGAGTATTATTTCATCAGTAAATGTGGGCAAAGCTTTGGAATGAATATTTTTAATATACATAAATGTAAAACAAAACTCCTTTAGCAAGATTTTTGTAGGAACACAAATTTGTATTTATAACCTGAGTATTTCAATTCTTCCACTCCACAAAAGTTTTTGAAAAAAAGGAAAAGCAGGAAGGAAGGAAGGAAGAAAGGGAGAAAGAAAGAAAAAGAAAGAAAGAAAGAAATATTAGAACTCAGATACTAATGGAATTTTTATGACTTAGAATAGTAGAGTACCATATCAGATCCCAAACATACCTAAAGTAAACTATAAGGTTTGAAACTAATAATAAATTAATAATAGACATTGTTTCTCTCTTGGTGGATTTTTAAGTTACTAAGTCTATTATTTCGGTGCATTTTGCAAAACATAATAAAGTTTGAGTCCTACTTGAGTTGGTATTGACTAAGATCTGAAGTTCAGTTTGTCCGTCTGGATTAAGTCTGTCCACATTTGTATCCACAGATGTTGGGCCAGAAGCTGGATAATCCCTTGTTCCTATGAGAAGGGAAAAAGAGCAGAATTCGAAAAGCTGTATTTTCACGAACAGAGCATCATTCACGGTTGGCAGCAGAGTGGTCTTTGTACGACCAGGGTGTGCGACAGACAGCTCACCTTTCGACACAGAGAAGCGGACACTTGTACATGTTGGGTCTACTAGATTAACAGACTGTATTGCTATATTAGGTTCCACTATGGAGTCATTGCCCAAAGTCAAGGCATAAGTCTCCACTTGTTCAATAAGCCTGCACAGAATGAAACATAATTTAGTATTTTAAAGAACTTGTCAATCCAACATTTCCCATGTTGTAGTAGAAACCCATGAGAACAGAGCTCAGATACGAATGGATAACATATGTACACACACGCGCGCGCACACACACACACACATACACTTTCTTAAAAAGTCCTGGTGGACTGTCTCCATTGAAGGTACCTTGGACAAAGATGCCAGATTCTCCAAGGTAGCATTCAGAAGACAGATTTCCAGTAGAAATTGTATTCGGTTACAGTGTTTTCCATATAGAAGGAGACTGGCCCCACCAAGTGTTGACTGGGTATGCACTTCCTTTTTTTATTATTTTAAATTTTTTTTTTTTTTTCCGGTACTGGGAATCGAACTCATGACCTTGCGCTTGCCAGGCAGGCGCTGTGCCGCTGAGCTAAATCCCCAGCCCCTAAGATAATCTTTTTAATGAAAATAGAAATAAAAGTTTTATGGAAATGTAAATATTCTGTATTTCAAATCTCTCTTTCTACCAATAAACTCTTTTCTCCTTTAAGAAAGATTAATAAAAATGTAAGTTTAAAATAATTAAGAACTGCTTTTGTATTAACCAGCTTTTTGTTGCTGGTACAAAACGTGACATATATAATGTGATGGAAGAGGGTTTATTGTGTCTCACAAGTTTCAGAGGGTTCAGTCCATGGCGGGCAGGCTCCAAGGCAGAAATATCATGGCGGAAGGGTGTACTGGAGCAAAGCTGCTAACCTTGTGGCAGGAAAAGCAGAGAGACAAACCACAGAGGAAGGGGCCAAGGAAGATATACTTCCTAAGGTCACACCCTCATGGCCCACCCAAACATGCCCAGACACGTGCTTTCCTAGTCTTGTAGCATCTCTCAAGCCAATTGAGTTTACCATTATGATTAAACACCACAGTTTATAGAAAGAAAAAAATTATCATTCTTATAGAAACATTTCTAGGCTTCTCCCTTTCATATGTTTTTAATACTCTTTTTAATACCATTTTATGGGTTTCCAGAGCTGCCTTCAAAAGGAAGGATACCTAAGAAAACTCCAATCTGCTAAAAACATTATTTGTGGAAAAATATCTGTGAAGTTATCACGTAAGAACCCTATTAAACACTGGAGATCCCATAGGAACAATCTCAGACACTTGTAGACCAAGAGGAAAGATATGCTAAACTGAGGAGTATGTTTACCATGTTCACAAACACTTTTACAGGTCTGCTCTTTTCACAGCTACTACTAAGGCCTTTTTTTTCCTCCCAAATGATTGTTTTCCTCTTCGTGTCATACCGGGTTAGGTTAAGTGTAGCCTGAGTCGCTGATCTAATCTGGAGGCTGAGCATTGGATTAAATCCCCAGTACTAAGAAAAAAAGAAAATCAAAGAAACAAAAAGATATCCAACCATCAAGCTTACATAAATGACTAAAAGAAGCCATCAGATTATTTTGTTTGGGAGTTTTCCAGTGAGTGCACCAGTTATATCAGAAAAGAGATGGTTCAGAAGGAATCAGACAGATCCCTATATCTTTGTAAAGACAAATATAAATGAAAACTAAGAGGATAAAGATTCCTTCCGAAAATGAAAGAAGACCCACAAACTTCTTTACTGAGAATTCTAAAGATGCCTTGGAGCCCAACCATGTCCCTGCTCTGGGATAGGGTCCTGCTCTGCTAAGGTCCTGTTTGTGTTCCCCTGAAATCTCATGTGCCTCTTTATCATAAATCTCCGTTTGGTCAAGATAGTTTGAGTGGGTAACCAAAGAAGACTAGCTGGAACAAGAATACAAATGTAAAGGAAAATGCAGTCGTACAAAGTGGTTAGCATTTGGGAGACAGTTTTCATTCCCCAAATTAGACACACAAGGGCCATTATGACCTTTCAATATGACAGAAAAGGTCTGAGATTATAAATCAATCTTTGCAAGCAGTGTACAAAATGTAGAAAGGAGTCCTAAACTCATTGATTGTTCTATGATGCCCCAACCAACAGAAATAAGTCCTAACCAGAGCTCCAGAGCTCTGCCCCACTTTCATGGTTCCTTCCTACTTACAAAAAGAGAATAGTTGATAGATTGCTGTGAATCTTGAAGGGCTGACACTGGGCTGGAGTCTTTCTGCTCTGTCACTCTCTTCCCTTCCACTCTTTCTTATTCTCGCTTATCTTAGTAAATAAGTAGACTACAAGGGCAATCCTGTGGCTGCGGGACATGAGGAAACTGATTGAAAGAGAGGAGAAGTTAAATTAAGAGGGATGACAGAGGCCTGGTACCTGTCAGGAGACCGTCCGCCCAGACTGTCAGGAGACCGTTTGCCCAAATTTACCACTGTTCAGCCCTTTACAGATAAAATGGTGTGGTATTTTCACATGATCTATGGACATCGTCCCACTTTAAATTATCTCTAAATTGCTTATAGAACTTAACAAAATGTAAGCGCTATGTAAATAGTTGTTATGTTATGAATGTTTTAGGAAACGACAAGAATAAAATCTGTAAATGTTCAGTTCAGATGAAATGTTTTCTACACTGCAAATCACCCAGAGCCAGGAGCGGTGGTGCATATCTGTAATCTCAGCACTTGCATGACAATCACTGTGAGTTCGAGGCCAGCCTGGGCTACACAGTGAGTTCAAGGCCAGCCTGAACTACAAAGTGAGACCCTGTTTCAAAAAAATGACCCAGATACCTACTGAAATCTGAAGTCACAAAGTACATTGGTGAAACTCTATACAAAGTCTACCACCCTCTGTCAGAATTATAATATTCTAAATGTTCTATGTCATGCTTTTTCTACTCTGAGGGCTGAACACTAAAGAGGTGTGGGCTGAAATCATGACAGAACTGAAAACTATGAGGAGGAATTTCTCCTGAGGAAATAGCAGACAAGCACACAACGCTTACTGACAAGGATGTTGATTGCTAATAACATTAAAGGGCTTGAAAGCATCTATACAATCTTGAAACAATCTTCACTGTTACAGAGTTTACGCATATCACACCGTAATCTAAAATGAAGAGTTAGATGTAGAGGTATTTATACTTTTTACAAAAGTTTATGTGCAAAGGGTAATTATAAATCAGTATGGTGTAAAATTATACATATGTATATATAGAGAGGGGGCAAAAATATCTGGAATGTATCTAATGTATATATAGTACAGGTATTTATATATACACACACTACAGGTTACGATATATATAATATATGCACGTATATATACTATATACATACACACACACTACAGGTTAATAAAGGTGGGGTAATTGTTAAAAATTTGTTCACCAATGTATTTTCTTATTTTGCTACAATGAATACATAATGTACAAAGGATTTTAAAACACAGTAAATCCAAATGAGCCTGCCCCCTCCATGGATAACCTAAACGAGTTTTAAAACAAATATATAACCAAGTAATCTGGACTATAGGAGTCAAGAAGAGAGAAAGCAGGGTGGGATTAATGTTCTTTTTCAGTGTATCCTTGGAAAATGAAAAGAAGGCTTAATGAAAATGCATCAGACTTGGGAAGAGAGAGCTGCGGTGTGGATGGGGGCTGGCAGTGTACCCCCAAAGGCGGCTGCTCCCTGCAGTGCGTGTACTGAGAAAGAGCTGAAGAGCTCCCGCTGTGCGTGGTTGCCCCTTAGCCATGCCAGGCTGAGGCTAGGGAATGTGAGTTACATACTAAGTCATCTCAGTTATTCTTTGCTTCTCAGCCAAGGCCACCCCTGGAACCAGAAGGTAACAGACGGAGCATAGTAACATAACACATAACACTATGTTACATAACATAGCAACATAACATAGCAACAGAGCACTCCCTATAGTACTGAGATCAAGTGGAAAGCCAAGTTCTGTCAGCAGGACAGAGGAATCACACTTACTCCTGTTCATGCCTTAACCTAAAAGAGTGAAAAGGGCTTTGTCAAACTGAAATCGTGCTTACGTTGCAAAAGCATCATGGTTATCAGTAGCGGCAGCTGTTTGGAAAACATCTTCACTGGCCCACAGAAGTTGACTCACTGTTGTTACAGCAACTTTTTTAGCCTGCCGAGGAGAAGTCACTGATGATCACAGAAAACACACACCATACATTATCATCACCACAGCCTGAATTACCATGGTAGCAAGATGCTTTACTGGTGTGGTAATCCAGAGGTCAAGATTTTTCAGAATTAAAGTCTTAGATTTTGATTTATCAAAGAAGGCAAAGAGAATCAAGACAAGGAAAATTGAAAATAAAAATTAAGGTAACAAATTAGGAGGCTTAGGACTCTAATTTGACCTTGTTACAAGGTATTTCACACAACTCCATCCCATCCCTAAGAACACAAAAGCAAATGCTTAGATGCAAAAGCAGAAACAAAATAAGAACAATGCAGGGCTCCGATAGTTAAATAATAGACCCCATAACACTCAGCACAACTCATTTCTTATAGAACTATTTGAGTTAGTAAAATTATTTGTGGTTCTCTTCACAAACTTAGAATTGAGTCATAGAAATGATCTCCTGGTATCTGATTGTTATTTAATTGTCTGTCTTTACTGGTTAACCTTGCTGTAAATTCTACACTGGGTGATCAATATTCTTTTCTTTAAATTCCACTTTTGTTAACTCGTGCCTTCAATTCCATCTACTTTTCAGAGGACCTATGATCACACAGAACTTCTTCGTAATAAGATATTTAAAGGGAATAGAAGAAAGAATAGGCTGATATTCAAATGGGCAGACATTGGGTTAATCCATTTTGGTAGGGTACAGCCCTGTTTGGCCTATGACATAATGTAAAGTAGGTTTAATCTTTTCAGAGAGTTAAGACAAAAATGCAAATATGTTTAACACAATAGAATCACAGTTTAAGTAGCATGTTCAAAGGTGAGTTATTTGGAATCTTTTAATCTTTTAATGGTAAGCCATTAAAAATTATATCATGCTAAGGGAATAGAATTTTAGAATTTGGCTGGTTTTCTTTTTTTTTCTTTCTCATGAGTGTTTTAGAGTCTTGAGTTTTACCTCAGGGTCAGCATTTCTGGATTCATTGAAGATCTGTCCAACCACCTTAGTAGCAGAAGTGATATTCTCAGGAGTTAACTTATTGGCATCAGATGTTAAAATCTGGGCTTCAGTAGAAATATTCCTAGAGTTTGTTGAAATATCATCTATCTGTTTTAAAAGTTAAAAAAAAACCCTAATATTATAAAACTATGTTTAACTAATTTGCCAGAAAATCAGATGTATAAGCTTAAATTTATCTGAGCCTTAACCTCTTGAAAATCACATCCACCAAGTTTTTCGTGTTTCATTTCCCCCTTGTGTAAAGGATGCAGTACGTACAGGCCAGCGATTTTCTCCGCCTTTACTACCTTCCAGGATTAACTGACTCCAATGGGCTGCCAGTGCTTGTTTACTGACTGTTACAAAGTCCACAGGGAGATAAACACAGAAAGTGACAGCAAGTGGTCAGCAACTTCTATAGCAATTTTATGCTGCCGATAATGAAATCAATAATAAATAATTATGAAATTGCATTTGCATTTTCTGTATCTTTTATTTCATTATGTTTGACAAAAGTTATTGGTTGGCAATGGGTTGCAACCTTTTTAAACTTAGTTTCCCATCGCAGAAAGTTTGGAGACAATCTCTCCAGATACCAGTTGGTCCTGGGGCATCGCGTGGTGAGTCTAAAACACGTTGGTCCGAAGTGAGCGCTGGCGGGGATTCGTGTGGGGTGAAGTTTTTCACTAGATGGCAGCATCGTTTTAAAATTCAAATCAACGTCACACTGAGCAGCGTCAGAACAATTAGTAGACAGAAGCAAGTGTCGCGTTCAATAGCTAGGTCCATGATATACGCTAGCCGCTTTGCTAGATGATTTACAGGTATATCATGCAGAAGAGAAAACAACACTGAGAGTTTAGCACATTTTCCTCCACTTAGAGGAAAATGTGAAGGCGCTCATCCAAAGAGGCTTGCGAACGGCGGAAGGAGGAGGTAAACACCGGCAGAAGCCACTCTTTCCTCCGGTCTGTGACACGACCGGTAACCACCTGCACGTCTCTGTCCCCCCTCCGCCCCTCACCCTTCTGCTGTCAGTGTAGTGCTGTGTGGATTTCACAACATAGACGATCTCCATCGCCTTTGCGGCTGTTCCCGCGGGACAAAACATTTCACCTCTCAGCCATATTTTCCTCATCTACAAAATAGGTTCATCAGTACTTATCTACAACGTTGTGATAATTATGATTTTTAAAAATTATTCAGCTCAGTACAAACAGCCCACATTTTAGATGGTTCAATTTAAGATTTCTGACACTATAAATGGTGTGGAAACAACACGTGTTTTGCAGGAACTACTTTCAATTTTGAACCTTTTCTCGGCTATTATTATGCCGTGCCCTACTGTCTTGTGACGCTGGGCAGCGACAGCAAATCACAGCTCGGAGTCAGCCACACAGTGGAGAGAATAAAATATTGGCAACTATAGTATCCTGTGTTGGGAAAACGTGATGTTGGATTAAATGCATTTTCAATTTAAAATATTTTCATTTTAGTTCCTCATAATGTGACCCCATCATACTATCAGAAGCATGTGTATTTAAACTGTAGTAAAATCTCATCAATTAGCAAGTGTTATTACCTGTAATTATCTGTAACGTGGGAAGAATAACCAACTCACAAAAAGTTTGAGTAGAGGTAAATGAAGCTGGGTGTGGTGGTGCACGCCTGCAATCCCAGCACTCAGGAGGCTGAGGCAGGAAGATTGCCCTGAGTTTGAATCTAGCCTTGGCTAAATTGTGAGTTCAAAGTCAACTCAGACTTAGTGAGACTTGTCTCAAAAAGAAAAAAACCTTAATAAAAAATTAAATGAGATATGTGTAACGTGCCTGAAACAAAACCTACATAAAGGTGCGTTTCCCCTTCCTTCCTTCACTTGGCCTTTGTGTTATGCTTACATATATGTGCACTTGCCTTCATCCTTACTCAAAATAATGTCATGAGAATATCTATTCAGATATATTTCACCTGCTCATGGATACAGCCCTGAGTCTAGCATAGGTTAGGAGTTTCCTGTCTTAAAAGGTTTTTGGTCACAATTATTTTCCTATTTATTCTGATCCAGTGGACCATCAAATACCTTTCTTCAAACATCAGTGATCTATTTCAGTCAAAACTTCCCTAGTCTACAAGATAAAGCCATTTAAAATATGCTATAGATTATCACTTGCTGCATCAACATATCTAATTGTCCCCTTTTCACAAACAGATGTTAACTTTAAACAAATAACAATAGTTTTACTTACTAGTTTTGTTATTTTTAATTTGATGCTTTTAAAACCATTGATTTGACCATCAGGTATCTCAGGAATTTGTCCGGTGTCTGAAGATTTTGTTGAGAGTCATAATTTTTTCCAGGGACCCATCAGCTGGGTCCCATGACATACCTGCGTTTCCAGGGTTCCCAGATTTTCATCGCAACTTCCTATGATCACATTTTGGAGTTCTATCTCTCCGTAGAGAGAGAGACTGCACAGCCTGATTGCTATTGGATTGCCAGCTTTAAGAAAAAGAAAAGGAAAGGGTCTGCAAAGATGGTCACAAGTACGGAACCTGTCCGCACCCTTTATCTGAGCGTGGCTCTGCTGCTCCTTCCACCGGGAGGTGGGGTCTGCTCTGCCTCTTTCCTCCAGCAGAACGTAGGGCAAGTGTGTCACTCCCACAGTGGCCCCGAGAAGCCTGACGCACGCTGTCCTGAGACTGCTACGTAAGGAACCCGGCATCATCTGCTTCGACAGAGGCCGGGTGGAGAAGAACTGGGGTGCTCTAGCCAAGAGCCAGCGCTCACAGCCCCAGGCACGTGAGCGGGGTTATTCTGGACTTTCTGCCGGAATGTAGCTGCCACAGCCAATCCACAGAACCATGAAGAATCTAAATCATGGCTGTTTGAAGCCAGTAGGTTTGGTACGGTTTAAAACACAGCACTGGAAAGGTGAATCCATCATTACACTACGTAGGACAGACACTGCTTGTCTCGATGCTTAAATCTGGAGTCCAAATAACTAGTCGGCTATTCCCTGAAAGGGTGTCTTTGAGGAAGATTTACTTTTCAAAAATTAGGGACAAACATGGCTTTGAGCTTTTGTAAATAAGCAGAGGAGGGGTTGAAAGGAGGAGGGGGATGGGGAAAAAAGAAGAATCAAGATATACTACGTACAAGTACAAATTCGCTGTGATGACTGTGATCATTATGTATATCTAAAGTGTACCAGTAAAATTAATTTTTTTAAAATTCTCTAAATAAAAGAATCACTTCAACTTGGATATAGTGGGAAGATCCTAATCTAAGAGACTAGAAACAGTATGAAAAACTCCTAGGAGATATCGGAATATATATTGATCTTTTCTTCTTTATCTGGGTAACTCCTGAAAGGCAAAGAGTTCTCCTGCTTTGCAGACTTAATAGATATTTCCTTGATTCTTAACAAATGCTTCTTTAATTTATTTGTATCCTAAAATTATTACCTGAACTTCCCTACCTCACTGTACTTCTGTAGCTAATACTTAAGTAGCTGCTATAAATAAAATCATAATTACAGGGCAAAGTGATTAGAAGGTAAATTTTTTCTGAAGACCTGCATTGAGCAGCTGCTTCTTGGGGCAACAACTAGACTAGCTGACATTGCAGATTGCTTCAACAACACTTAAGGTAGAAGGTTGGTGCCACTCATAATTTATTTGATAGCTGTATCTCTACTCTATGACATAATGAACATACACATACATATGACACAAATTGTAAGTGGCCATATATCAAACGCATTTTTCCTGAAAGTTATAAATATTATAACTGTCAGTTATAATTACTGACAGTTATAAATATTCATACTCAAAAATGAGCAAAAAGAATATATAACAAGGTTAAACATACATTCCCCAAATATACACTACCAAATTTCATAAAACAAACACTAATAGACATAAAGGAACACATAGGTCCCAAAACAATAATAGTGGGTAACTTTAATACTCCACTCTTAGCAATAGATAGCCAAACAAAATGACAAAGTTCAACTATATCAGATATCAAAGGGACTTAACAGAGGTCTACAGCATGTTCCAGCCAGCAACTGCAGAATGTATATTCTTCTCAGGGATAATGGAATGCTGTACAAATTAGATCATACCTTAGGCCCTAAAGCAAGGCTTCATGAATACAAAGACTGTAAGTAACTTCTTGCATATTATTAGGCCATAATATAGTAATAAAATTAGAAATCAGTAACTATAAAAACTACATAAACACGTGATGGTTGAACACTTCATTTTTAAGTGATCACTGGATTACTTAAGATAGCAGGAGGCAAACAAAGAAATTCCTGGAATTAAATGAAAATGAAAATCCAACATACCAGAATCTCTAGAATACAGAAAGGGCAATCCTAAGAGAGGACTGTTTAGCTGAGTGCCTACATTAAAAAACTCAGCAAGATCCCACATAACCTAATAATGCATTTCTAGGGTTTACAGGAAAAAACTAAAACCATATCCAAAAAAAAGAGGTATTAAATATCAGAGATGAAATTAATGAGATAAATATTAAAAGAATAATACACAGGATCAATGCAACAGAGTTGGTTTGTTGAAAAGATAAATAACATGGACAATCTCTTGGCCAAATTAAGCAAAGAGAATGAAAACCAAAATCAATCAAGTTAGAGATAAAAAGTGACATGTTACAACAGACACCACTGGGGCTGGGGATTTAGCTCAGCGGCAAAAGCGCCTGCCTGGCAAGCGCAAGGTCGTGAGTTCGGTTCCCGGTACCAGAGAAAAAAAAAAAAAAAACAGACACCACTGAAATCCAAAAGATGATTAGGTACTATTTAAAAAGACCTGTATTCTGGTAAATTGGAGACTCTAGGAGAAGTAGATACATTACTAGATACATGACCTACCACAAGTAATCCAAGAGAACATAAAAACTTAAACAGATCAACAGCAACCAATGAAACTGAGCAGTTATAAAAAGTTCCTCAACAAAGAAAAGCCAAGGATCAGATGAACTCACTGTTAACTTCCACCAGTACTTTAGAGATGAGCTAATACTAATGTTCCTCAAACAATTTCATGGAATAAAATGGGAAGAAATAACATAGATGCAAAAATTCTTCATCAAATCAAATTCAGCAACACATAAAAAGGTCTTTGACCATGATCAAATTGGTTTCATTTCATGGATGCAGTGATGTTTCAATTGAAACAAATACATAAATGTAGCACACAAGATAAATAGAATCAAGGATAAAAGTCACATAATCACCTCAACTGATGCAGAAAATGACTTCAACAAAAGTCAACATCCCTACTCATAAAATACATGAAGAAATTCGGTATCGAAAGATCATACCTCAGTATATTAAAGAGTATATACCAAAGCTCCACAGCAAACATCACTTTGAATGGTAGAAAATGAAATGTATTTCCTCTGAAATTAGGAAGGATGGAAGAATGTCCAGGCTCATCACACCTATGCAATATTGTACTTGAAATTTTAGCTATAACAATTAGGCAAGAGGAAACAATAAAAGGGACACAAATAAGAAAGGAAGTAGTAAAATTATCCTTATTTGCAGATTATATGATCCTGTACTTAGAAGACCCTAAAAACTCCACAAGAAGAGTTTTAGGATGGATAAGTTAAGCAAAGTGGCAGACTATAACATCAAAATTTAAAAACTAATTTCTATGCACCAATAACGAACAAGCTAAGAAAGAAGTCAGGAAAACAATTGCATTCATAATAGTTTTAAAGAATACCTGGGATGAACCTCAGTAACAAAGTGAAAGACCTCTACAATGAACACTTCAGAACACTGAAGAAAAACCTTGGAAAACTAGCATAGATGGAAAGACCTCCCACTTTCATAGATTGCAGAGTTGATATTGTTAAAGTGGCCATATTATCAAAAATGATCTATAGGTTCAATGCAATCTCCATCAAAATATCAATGACATTTTTCACATAATTAGAAAAAAAATCTTTGAATTCATATGGAAATACAAAAGACCCAGAACAGTCAAGCGATTCTAAGCAAAAAAAGCAAGACTAGAGGCATCAAAATGCATGATTTCAAATTGTGCTATAAAGCTATAGTAACAAAACAGCATGGTACTGTCACAAAATAGACATCTAAGCAAATGGGAAAGAGAGAGAGAGAGGAGAGAGAGAGGGAGAGAGAGAGAGAGAGGGAGAGAGAGAGAGAGAGAAGAAAACCAAAACCCACACAACCACAACCATCTGAAACTGGACCAAGTAAAAATGTATATACCAGAGAAGACTGTCCCTTTAACAAAAATTGCTGAGAAAATTAGATATCTACATGTAAAAGACTGAAACTAGAACCCTACTTCTGACCCTATACAACAATATATTCAAGATGGATCAAAGACCTAAGTATAAGATTGAAACTCTGAAACTGCTGGAAGAAAACATAGGGGAAACACTTAAAGCCATATGTACAAAGCATCTCTGAATATGGCTCCAATAGCACAAAAATAATAGCAAGGGTCAACAAAGGGTACTACAAAGAATTGAAGAGTTCTGCAGAGTGGATAAATACAATGTGGCATTGATACATAACGAAGTACTGCTCTGACATAATAAATGATAAACTTGAGTCACTCATAGGTGAATGGATGCACTTTGAGACCATAATGTATAGGGAAATAAACCAGACACACAAGTATAAATACTGCTCATATAAGAGAAACCAAAATATAAACAAAGAGCAAAATAAAAGACAGACAATAGGGAAAGGCAGTCAAAGATGGAGGGAGTGGGGAAGGAGGAAAGGGAAAGGGGATGGGAAAATAATTGAAGGAAAAAATGAAAACAGAGCTTTGGCAAATGGGAATGGACCAAGAGTTGAAAGGAGTGGGGAGGGCTATGAGGAGTAGGGGACAGAAAAGGAATTAAGATGTATTATGTGCATGTACAACTCCCCACGATAAATGCAATCATTGTGTTACGCAAACATATATTAATAAAAAAAAATTCTGCACAGTAAGGGAAAAAATGAAGATGCTGAATAGACATCCTACATAATAGGAAAAAATCTTTTATGGCTACTCATCCAACAGGAAATTAATACCTAGAACATATGAAAAACTTGAAGAGCTTAACTCCCCCAAATCAAATAGCCCAATAAACAAGTGAGCAGATGAACTGAACAGATACTAAAGGAGTACAAATGGCCAACAGGTACATGAAAAAATATTCAACATCTTTAGTCATTAGAGAAATACAAATCGAAACTACACTGAGATTCTGTATCACCCCAGTCAGAATGGTTATCATTAAGAATACAGAAAGCAATAAATGCCAGCCAGGCTGTGCGGAAAAAGGAATTCTTCTACAGTGCTTGTGGGAATGTAAAAGAGTAGAGTTACTAGGAAAATCAGTATGAAGTTTCCTCAAGAAACTAAAAATCGAGCTAATGCTTGACCCAGACATACCCCAGAGAATTAAAATTACCATTCTATAAAGTACCTTCATACCCATGTTTACTGCAGCACAATTTGAAATAGTCAACATATGGAACCAGGCTAGGGGGGTCCAGCAACAGAAATGGATAAAGAAAATGTGATATAGACACACAACGGAGTAGAAGTCAACCAAAAAGGTGAACAAAATGAGTGGAACTGGACACCATCATGTTAAGCAAAATAGATTAGACTCAGAAAGCAAGTGTTGCACATTCTCCCTAAGACGTGGGACCTACATGAGAGGATGTGAAGGCAGAAGGGACACTATAGGCACCCACAGGAAAGGAACGAGGGGAAGCAGAAGGGAAGAACAGGGAGGTCAGTAGGGGATAATTATACCCAGAATATATTATGTGCACTGAAACCTAATAGCTTTTGCTGTTGTTGGATTTGAAATTGAAGTTTTATAAACTTTTTCTAGATTGGACACCCACCCCTGGAGCAACCCTGAATTACTGTACTACCAATGTTTTTCCTCAAGCAGACTGTTGAAACCTAATATTTTATAAAATTCATAGACACTAATGAAAAAGCAAAAAATCATTGAAAAGCTTTGTAATCATTTGCTATACAAAGCTGCATATGGGGCTGGGGATTTAGCTCAGCGGCAAAAGCGCCTGCCTGGCAAGCGCAAGGTCGTGAGTTCGGTTCCCGGTACCCGAGAAAAACCAAAAAAAAAAAAAAAAACAAAGCTGCATAGATAGGAGTAATTTTTAATATAAAATTAACAAATTTTTCAGCAGTTGGAATATGTATCATTAAAATAATATTACAGACTCAATCTCAAATTCAAAGATAAATATAATAACGTATTTTCATAATAGGTGCTCAAAAAAGAAAAATAAACAGCCAAATAAAAGATGGTTAAACTCCTGTCCAAACAGTAATATATTAAGCAATTATGAACACATTCGTGGATGAACTAGCAGTCATTCTCGTCCTAATTCATGGCACGCAATTATGACTTATAAGTTGTGTCTGTTTTTAAGACCATTGTGAAATATTTAAGATACACAAAGCATATAAAATTAAGACAACACTTCCACAGGCACACATTATGTTTACTAACAAAGTAGGAATGCAACTGAAGCCTCACTTTTACCTTCTAAATTCTTAAGAGGCTGGAAAAACAGATGCAGCTTGAATAATCTTGATATATGTGGGCAGAGACAATTTGGATTTCTTCAACTAGAATGCAGGTCTACATAATCACTTAGAAAAAATAAGGTAAACAAGCATATAGGAAAGAACAACTAATGTGATTTATTTAGTGTTTTAAAGAACCCTTGACATATACAAAAGTAAATATCTAAACAAATGATGAAATTCTCAGTCAGTACTGTCTGCAGTTCTTTCAAACATTTTTCCAAATGATCTAAACTTGGTTCTGTTCCTCAGTTGTCCAGTTCTATAGGAAAAGAAAATTATCAAAGTCTATGCAAACCAGGAATGAGTAGAACATGTATGGAAAATTACGTGGCAAAATAGACTCTGTCTATTGCAAAAGACACCTATAAATTTCCAGTTTACTATCAAAAGATATTACCCACTATGGCATTGAAACAAAGAGAGTTATCAACATCCTGGGTATTAGCAAAAACACATTAGAAATAGAAATCATTATTTGCTCTCTTACCCTTGGAACACCTGTACATCAGTAAGGGTGCCATGTTCAGAAAAGGTGTGAGGAAGCTACAGAGTGTTCTGACATGGATAACTAGAGTCACGGAAGATGAAGGACTAGCAGTTACAAAAGGACTCAATTGAGCATTTCTACCTGGCAGGATGGAAGCTGAAAGTAGATGTGGATGGTATAAATCTATAATCCGGACCAATTTTAAAAATAGACAAATTTTATAATTCAAAGAGCAAATATTAATCTGATCAAATGTAGGAGACAGAGTAAACTGGGAAAATAAGACAATTAAGGAATGGTTAAGAGGACTGCCCACAACTGATCCATATTCAGGTTTTAGAAAATTTAGGATTATGTGAAGTACCCCCAATAAACTTTGAGCAGTGAAGTTATAAAGTGATGCACACAAAACCTTCTTTGATACCTCTTCCAGTGACCTAACATTAGTTGGAAGGATGAAAGTTACGACTTTGCATAGCCACTCTTAGCTTATGGAAAGGAGATATTTTTGATAAACACATACCGTTTGTAGTACTCTGGTCACACGTTTGTAAAGAAGGCCCATATCTGCCCACTGGAATTCTGTTAAAAGTAAAACTCATGTAGGTACTATTTTCACAGAAATTAGCTGTAATGGAAAGAAAAAATATTTTTCATTATGAATTATATTCTTTTCAGCTTTGAAACTAGATCAAAGTTAAAGTTCAGAACCTATGTCATGTAAATTAAAGAGTTTTTAAAATCCACTATTCTTCCAGGAACTTTCACACTTTCCTACCTGGTTAAATTATTGCCGTTAGAAGTTATTATGTTAGATGACAGATTCCAGCTTAAAAGTGCTTAATATATTCCTGGAATGTGAGCCCTAATACACCAAAAAGGATTATGTATCAAACTAGTTAGAATCTTGAAAATTAAAAATTTGGAGAAATGAGATAGAGAAGAGATAGGAAGGGAAGGAAATAAAAAATAATTAAGATGTCTTATGCACATGTACCACATCCCACGATGAATGTAATCATTATGTACTACAAATATATGCTAATAAAAATATATAGCGTATAGTAGCAAAGGTCATCTTGAGAATGCGGGCCGAACCATGAAGGACGAAGTCATAAGACATGTGGGTTTTGCTAGCTGACAGAAGAGAGACAGTTATAAAAGTGGGCTTGAAGAGCTCTGAAGCATCAGGAAGTGTGAGGAGCGCTGGGAGGCACTCAGACCAAGAAATAATGTTGGACTTGGACCATGGGATGCTTTTTTGAAGTGAAACCACTAATTTAAACACTCTTCAAGGAAAATAAGAAAAGAGAAAATATTCATGTAAGTAAGTACTTAATAGGAAGATGCATTTCAACTTCAAAAGAGCTATATGATAAAATCACATTTAAGAAGTGTAGTAAGGCATACCAATCACTGAAAGAACCCGAGGAAACCGTACTGTCCTCTGCCTTGGATTAGACACCGCAGTCAGAGGGAAACAGAAATGTGATTCTTAGAGAAACTCGACAGTTGGAAAGTACACGAGGATTTTTATTATACAGGTAAATAGCCCTAGAGGAAAACTTGGCTTGAGCTAATAAATACACCTTAAAACCATAACAATTATGGCCATTATTTTTATAATTATACTTTGAAGTCTCTGAAATTTTTGCTGCTGTTCCTATTAGCACAAGCGTCACCTAACCCCCGCCCAGGAGTATCCTAAGTCACTCACCAATTGTACATCTCAGCCCTTTCCACTCTTCTGTGCAAATGCATTTGCCATTTTCCCAGGTTCCACCATTCCTGCAAAATTCTACAGGGGGGCTTGATGGGAGATCAAATGTTCCTAAAGAAACAACAGAAGTACAGAATATTATGGAAGTCAGTTAATTACTTTCTTATTTCAGGTCTGTGACTGTTTAATTTCTATAGTCACAGTAAAATCATTACTTTGAGATCATTGCTGAGAAATGTATTCTGTAACATCATCATCAAGAGATGTATACCCTGAAAATCTACACAGGATGTACAGTGCTCACTCAATGTAATGGATACTAAAAACTCACATTTGAAAGATACAACACTGGGGCTGGGGATTTAGCTCAGCAGCAAAAGCGCCTGCCTGGCAAGCGCAAGGTCGTGAGTTCGGTTCCCGGTACCGGAGAAAAACCACACACACACACAAAAAAAGAAAGATACAACACTTTGTTCAAGGGATTAGAATCCTTTAGAAAAAGAAAATTATATAGATGATGATAGATAGATATACAGATGATAAATAGACAGATACACAGACAGATAAAGGATAGCTAACAGATATGAAGACCCACTGATCAAGTCAGTGAGGAGAGCTGTAAGTACTATGAGAAAGCAAAAGAAAGATGGAGAAAGAAGTAACCTGTTCAGAGAAGGACCTTCCAGAATAGGTGACATATGGATCGAATTGTAAGATTAAGTTCAACAAAGCCAGATGAAATAAAAAGTACAAGCTCACAAAAACACAGAAAGCTGTGATGTGCCCAAAAAAAGCAGAGTGCTTACCACTCAGCATTAATTCTATATGTAACAACACAGGACATGAAGGACTTTATGAGCAAGACAAGGAGATTGAATCCTGGAGGAATGCAGTGAGGTCTTAAAGCAAAGGAATGTGCCTCCAAAGGAAGGTGATTTGGAATATTTCTCAGGCATTTGTGGAAATGACTGAGGCCAGAAGGCAAGAAAGACCAATTAGATGGAGATCAAAACTAAGGCTGTGGCTGCAGTGAAGACAGGAAGATTTGTAGATTCCAGAAATATACCTGAAATAGGATTGTTATGAGCTAATGACTAGTTATTTTGTGTTGAGGACAGTGGAGTCTCTAATTTGGTAAACAGAATGGATGACACGTTAAGTAAGCTTCATCAAACAGGAGGCAGAGTTTCACTTACAGTAGTTATGTAGTAAGTTGTATTAACTCACCCACAGATAACAATTTTAAACTCGGAACAAAACTTGGAATAAAAACAACATTCAAAACCTACTAGAAGGTTCTGGACAGCAAGAAAAATATACGGACACTGAGTGTTCCAAATTTACATAGTCTTTCTATTAAAGGTACTACCCAGTTCATAGGGAAGACATAGCTGAAACACGAGCCGAAAACCACAGCACAATAGATTGTGTGACAGGAAACTATTCCAGAACTGAAAATTGAAATGATATGTCTCAGAACAGAGAGAAAAAGAAAGGAGGATCAAAGTCTGTGCATAAATTGACTTCAAATATATAGAGAGAAGACTTTTAAAAATAATCAGACCCAGGGAACTATTGGCAATATTAAGCAGTTTAACCTATATGCACTTGGACTTCTAGAAGGTGCAAAGAGAAAAAATAAGGAAGATTGCCCCGGGATGGCAGTGCCAGCAAGAGGGGTTTAGGTCTGTGCTCCTTCAGTTCTCCGAGCCCTGGGACTGTGGTGCTGGTGAAAGGAGTGTAAGTCCATGTGTTTTCCTTCCTCCATTGTCCCCAGGATGGAGGTACAGTTGTGAGGAGTGCAAGTCCATGCTCCTTCCTTCCTCCATTGCCCTGGGGCTGTGGTGCTGGTGAGAGGGCTATAAATTTAGACTCCACCCTCCCTCCACTGCCGGGGATGCCAGTGCCTGCAGGAGGAGGCATCTGGAGGAATAGACACCTAGGAGAGCCTCGTCATCACTGGAAAGGCTAGCATTAGAAATCTACAGGCATCGGGCTGGGGATTTAGCTCAGCGGCAAAAGCGCCTGCCTGGCAAGCGCAAGGTCGTGAGTTCGGTTCCCGGTACCGGAGAAAAACCAAAAAAAAAAAACAAAAAAAAAACAAAAAAACAAAAAGAAATCTACAGGCATCAACATGAAAACAAAATAAAACAGAACATAGAAAATGGCGAGATAAAAAAGGAAAATGCAACCCCAGTTGCCCAGACCACCCAGGACAAGTCCAGAACACAAAGAGAGGAAATCAGAAGCCAACAGACGGAACTCTGAAATAAGGGCATTAAAAGTGAAAAAACAAATGGAAGAGACCATGGAATAATAATCTCTAAACTGCAAAAAGAAATGGTTATCAAAATAAAAGACTTTAAAGCAGACACAGATAAACAAACAGAAGAGCTCAAGAAAATGATGGAAACCATGAATGCCAAACACACACAAGAAATGGAATCAGTGGAACAGATTCAAACACAAATGCAGATGAGAAACTCCATGGAAAGTACACACAGCAGACTGAATGAAGGCAAGGGCTGAATATTAGATCTAGAAGACAGGAACATGACCAGTGACCAGTAAAAGAAAGATATTTTAAAAATCACAAGATACCATGAACAATCAATCCAACAGCTACAGGATGAAGCAAACTAGAACAACATAAGATTGACTGGTATCAGTACAAAACCTGGAGACTGTAAAATCTATTTAAAAACCTGGTCACAGAAATAATGGCAGAAAACGTCCAAATCTGGATAAAGAATTTGACATACAAATAAATGAAGCATATAGAACTCCAAATAGCCATGATCAAAATAAATCTACACCAAGGCATATAATAACCAAGATTCCAGAATTTCAGCACAAGAATGAAATATTAAAAGCAGCTAGACAAAAGAAACATACCACCTATAAAGGAAAGTACATCAGAAGCACAGCAGACTTCTCAAAACAAACCTTCAAATCAAGAAGAGCTTATAGTAAAGTATTTGAAGCCAAAAAAGAAAACAATCTTCAACCCAGATTGATGTACCCTGCAAAACTATCTTTCAAAATTGGTGGAGAAATAAGGTACTTCTATGACAAAGAACAACTGAAGAAATTTATGACCACCAAACTAGCTCTGCAGAATGTGCTGAAAGATATTAGAAGGAGATAACCAATACCACAAACATAGGAACATCAATAGAAAGAAGCTTCCAGACATGGTAAGCAATTAAACAGAGGAGAAAGACAGGGAACAAACAACAGGAAAATAATATAAAAAAGAAAAGCCAATACATATTATCAGTTACAACCATCAACATAAATTATCTCAACTCACCAATCAAAAGAAACATACTGGCAGAATAGGTCAAGAAGCAAGATCCAACAATATCCTGCATTAAAGAAACACATTTAACCCAACAATAAATTCATAGACTAAAAGTCAAAGGATGGAAAACAATTCTCCATGCCACAGGAACACAGAAAAAAGCAGTGGTGGCTATTCTATTTGTAGACAATGAAAATGTTAACCCAAAACTGATTAAAAGAGACAAAGAAGGTTACTACGTACTTGTTAAGGGAAAACTCCAAAAAGAAGAGATAACAATCATAAATATTTATGCACCAAACACAGGTCCACTCAATTACATAAAACAAATACTAACAGACATGAAAAAACAAAAAACCATCCACACAATTGTAGTGAGGACCTTAATAACCCACTCACACAAATGGAAAGATCAACTAGACAAAAAAATCAATAAAGAAATATTATAATTAAACCAAGCCTCTGAACCAATGGACTTCATAGATATTTACAAAGTGTTCCACCCCAAAACATCAGAATATACGTTCTTCTTAGCTGTACATAGGACATTCTCCAAAATAGATAACATATAAGCTGACAAAACATGTTTAAGTAAATGTAGAGGAACTGAAATCATCGCATGCATACTGACCATAGAACAATGAAACTAGAAATCAATGACAGCAAATCAAAACTACACTAACAAATGGAAATTAAATACTACACCTTTGAACAACCAATGGGTCACAAAGGAAACTGAAGATGAAATTATACAGTATGTACAATTAAATGATAATGCCAATAAAACATACCAAAACTCAATGGATGCAAGGAAAGCAGTCCTAACAGGGAAATATACAGTGATAACCTTTCACATCAGGAAAACAGAACAAGCTCAAATAAACAACTTAATGGTGAAGCTCAAACTTCTAGAAAAAGAAGAACAAATCAAACCCAAAGCACATATGACAGAGAAAATTATAAAGATGAGAGAAAAAATGCAAAGGAGACTAAAAAAACAATACAAAGAATCAGTGAATCAAAAAGTTGGTTCTTTGAAAAAATAAATAAAATTTATAAACTATTAGCCAACCTCATCAAAAAGAGGAAAGAAAAACTACAAATTCAAGCATTTGGGAATGAAAAGGAGGAAATCACACTGGATTCCACCGAAATCCAGGAGATCATTAATACCTACTATGAGGATGTATATTTTTAAAATGGAAAACATAGGAGAAATGGATTGATTCCTAGACACAATTGCATTGCCAAAACTAAATCAGGAAGATTTAAAATTCTAAATAACCCAACATCAGACAATGAAATTAAAAGTGTAATTAAAAATTTACCTACAAAGAAAAGCCCAGACCCTGACAGACTGACTGTTGAATTCTACAAAACATTTAGAAAAGAATTAATGTCACTAATGCTGAAACTCTTTTAAAGAAATTGAAAGGGAAGCAGTACTTACAAAGCCATTCCTGGAAGCAAGTTTTACCCTGATTCCAAAGCTGGAGAAGAACCAAACCAAAGAGGAAAACTAGAGGTCAATCTCCCTACTGAACACTGGTGCAAAAATTCTCAATAAGATACTGGCAAACAGAATGCAGCAAATCATCAAGACGATATACCATGACCAAGTAGGAGTCATCCCAGAAACACAGTGATGGTTCAACATATGCAAATCAATAAATGTAATACACCATATTAACAGAACCAAAGGCAAAAATCACATGATCATCTCAATAGATGCAGAAGAAGCATCTGACAAAGTCCAACACCCATTTGTGATAAAAACCCTACAGAAAATTGGAATAGACAATCTTTACCTCACTTTTAGAAAAGCCATCTATGACAAACCAACAATTAATATCATATTAAATGATCAAAAACTAAAAGCTTTCACTCTAAAATCAGGAACAACACAAGCATGCCAGTTATCACCACTCCTATTCAACATAGTTCTGGAAACATTAGCCAGAACAGTTAGACAAGAGAAAAAAAAATAAAAGGAATAAAGATAGAAAGGAAGGCGTTCAATTGTCATTACTTGCAGATGACATGATACTCTACAAGAAGACCCCAAAAACTCCACCAAAAAAGTTGCAGATTTAATATCCAAATTCCGTAGTATAGTGCGTTACAAAATCAACACTCAAAAATCAATAGCATACCTGTATACAAACAACAAACTCATAGATAGAGAAAATAGGGAAAGAATATCCTTCACAATAGCATCTAAAAAATAAAATACTTAGGAATCAATCTAACAAAGGATTAAAAGAGCTATATAATGAAAATTACAGTACACTTAAAAAGGAGATCAAAGGAGATATCAGTGTAATCCCAGCACTCACGAGGCTGAGGCAGGAGGATCCTTGAGAGTTTGAGACCAGCCTGGGCTACAAAGTGAGCTCAAGGCCAGCCTGAACTGCATAGTGAGACCCTGTCTCAAAAAAAAACAAAAAAAAAAAAAAAAAAAAGAAGATATCAGAAAATGGAAAGCTATCCACTGCTCTTGGATAGGAAGAACCACTATAGCAAAAATGGCCATACTCCCAAAATTTCTATACAGATTTAATGCAATCTCAATCAAAATACTATTAACATACCTCACAGATCTAGAGAAGACATTCCCAAAATTCATTTTATACCAGAAAAGACCTAGACTAGCAAAAGAAATTCTGAGCAACAAAGGGAAGGCACAGGGCATCACAATCCCAGATCTGAAAATATACTACAAAGCTACCATGATAAAATCAGCATGGTATTGGAAAAAAAAAAAAAACCAGGCCTGAGGATCAGTGAATCGAAAGTGCAGATGCACCCTCAAACACACTCAGCCACCTTATCTTTGACAAAGGAGCTGAAAATGTTCTTTGGAAAAAGACAGTCTCTTTAATAAGTGGTGCTGGAAAAACTGGCTTTCCACATGCCAAAGACTAAAACTAGACCCACATCTATCACCATGCACTAAAGTCAAAATGGACCAAAGTTCTAAATGTTAAAATAGAAACACTAAATTTACTGGAAGAGAAAATAGGCAGAAATCTCAAAGACATAAGTATAGGCAGAGACTTCATGAACAAAACCCAGACTGCAAGTGAAATAATACAAAGAATGAACAAATGGTATCTCACTTTATTAAAGTGCTTTTGTACAACAAAAGAAATCACTAACAAAGTGAAAAGACAGCCCACAGAATGGGAAAAGTTATAGCCAGTTTTCCCATAAACGAAGGACTTATAGGTAGAACATACAAAAACTGAAAAAAAAAGCAGCCCCCCTCATTAAAAGACCCAGTCCAAAAATGGCCATCTGAGATGAATGTACATGTCTCAGATGAAGAAATATGAATGGTAAATAAATACACGGAAAAAATGTTCAACATCATTGGTCATTTGATGCAAATTGAAACAATACTGAGATTCTACCTCATTGCAGGAAGAATGGCTATCATAAGAAAACCAATCGATAACAAATACTGGAGGGGCTGTGGGGAAAAAGGAACACTTCTTCACTGTTAGTGGGAGTGTAGACTGGTGAAACCACTGTGGAAATCAGTGCAGACATTCCTTAAAAAACTAGGGCTAGAGGTCTCATTCCACCCAGCTATTCCTTCCTGGTTATCTTCCCAGAAGAATTAAAAATATCGTACCACAGAAATATATGTGCACCCATGTTTATAGCAGCACAATTTCTAATAGCTAAATCTTGGAAACAACCCAAATGCTCATCAACTGAGGAATGGATAAAATAGATGTGGTCTTGTTATACAATGGAGTACCACTCAGCCATAAAGAAGAGACTTTTATAGGAAAATTTGGAGACTTTTATAGGAAAATGAATGCAATTTGAGACCATACTCATAAGTGAAATAAACCAGACTCACATGTGTAAACGTCATATTGTTTCCCTAGAGTGAGAAACTGAATGAATAAATAAGATCTGAAATGTACAATAGATATGAATTGGGAAGAAACTGTTCAAAAGAGAAGAAACTGAAGGGAGAAAGTGGAAAGGAAGAAACAGAAAAAGAACAAAATTATGTCTACACGAGATAGCTAAGACGGTTATACAGTTAGTTTCTCTTGGTTCATTGAAAAGAAAGCTCTGTACTAATACTGTTTGGACAAGATATCATGCATATATCTCCTACTCTGGATAATACTATGAAGACAACAATACGCAATGCATCAGCTATTGCATCTGCCCTACTAACCTGTTTTGAAACTCGGTTTCATTGTTATGTTTATCTTTTCTCTCTTTAGGCAGTCACTGTGCCACTGAGCTCTATCCCCAGCCCCTTCTTTTTCAAATTAAACAAAATAAGGAAGGGAGGGGCTGGGGATTTAGCTCAGCAGCACAGCGCCTGCCTGGAAAGTGCAAAGTCGTGAGTTTGATTCCTGGTACCAAAAAAGAAAAAACTTAACAAAATAGAGAAGATAAAATATCTAAAGAAGTAGTGACTACAATTCCTTAAATTTGGTTAAGGACTTTAGCTTGTAAGTGTAAGAAGCTGAAGAAATCTCAAGTTAAATAAATATAAGTAAAAACCATAGTTAGACACACTGTGATCACATTGTTGAAACTCAAAGATAAGAACAAAATCTAAAACCATAATCTATAAGCTCAGATGGTTTTATTAGTGAATTAAGAATAAAGTAATATCAATCTAACACAAACTCAGAAAATAAATAAAATGAGACTCCCTAAATCTTTTTGGGTTAATTTTCTATTGCTGTGGCAAAATACCTAAGTTAACCACTATAATGAGGGAAGATTTCTTTCGGCTCACGGTTTTAGAGTTTACAGTCCATGGTTGGGTGGAAGCTTTGGGCCTATAGCAGCACAGTACATCATGTTCAGTAAGTGGGTGGGAAAACCGCTTACTCATTATAGTCAAGAAGCAAAAAGTGTAGGGTCCCATTACCTCTACCAAGGGCATATCTCAGTGACAGAACTTCTTTTCTCTAGGACCCACCTACATTGTACTGAGGATGCTAGCCAGTGCAAAGAGAAGGAAAAACAAAGGCTGAAAGCTAAGAAAAAAGGGAGCCATCTTTTTTGGTAAATCATTAGATTTATGAAAAAGCCCAAGGTATCTCAAAAAGTTATTAGAATTAATAAGTGAATTTAGCATGATTGTATTATATAAAAACTGAATTTATTTCCACATATTAGCTATAAACAATGGATGAATAAAAATCATTTCCATTTAAGTTAACATGAAATAAAAAATTCTTAGAAACAAATCAATAAAAATGTGCAAGACTCATTACTGAGAGAAATTTTTAATAGTTAAACAAATGGAGATACATACCACACTTGGATGAAAGATCCAAAGTTGTTAAGGTGTTTATGAGCAAATATATCACTGAGATGGAATAAAAGGTTTAAAACAGATAAAACATATGATGTTAATTTTTAAAAAATATGCCAAGACAGTTCAATTGAAAAAGGAAAGTTTTTCACAAATAGTGTTGGGCAAACTGAATGAACACATTACCTTCAGTTTGAGATGGACTATAGGATAAACTGACCTAAAAACAAAACCCCAAACTATATGAAAATACCCAAAGAAAACACACTCTCAACTTTGGAACAAAGTTTTTTTTAAAGCCACAAGAACCCTAAATGAAAAAATAAACATTTATAGATTGTACTTAAAAACCGCTGCTCACCAAAAGTCACAAAAAGGTTAAAAAAAAAAAAGTCACAGAAAAAACACTTTCCACTGATGTATCTGACACAGGAATTGTTTCGGAAATGTAAACTAGAATTATAAATATAATTGTAAATTTTAAAGAATATACATTAATATGAAGAATACAAATAGTCTGCTTTTAAATAAGCAAATGAGCTGAACAGATACTTCCACAAAAACACTATATGGACAGAAAATATGCACATGGAATTGCTTCTCAGCTTAGTTCTCAGAGAAACCACTGTAAAACGCCATCTCACACCTATCAGCATACATAAATCAATAGAAAGGAACAGAGGGAGTAAACACAAACTCAGAAAATAAATAAAATGAGACTCCAGAAATAAATAAAATGCCCACACAAGTGGAACCCGCTGATCTTTGACAAATCAGTGTATGTAATTCAGGGGAGAGAGGCTGGCTGTTCAACCAGTGTTGCTGGACATCCGCATACAACAGATTTCCATCTTCACAAACAAAATTACCGCAAAATGGATCACAGACCAAATGTAAAATGCAAATGTATGAAACTTGTGGAAGATAACAGAAGAAAATCTAGGTGAACTTGGATGTTCCCCTCAGTTTTGAGGTGTAATTTCAAGGGCACAACCCGTGATAGAAGAAAATGCACGAGTTAGACATCATTAACACTTTCTGAAATTATTATTGTTCATCCTTCCCATGATACTTTATACCACTGTCATATCAAAAATAATCAGAATTTAACATTTATATGAAGACTTTTTAAAAAATATTAATTCAATTATTTTAGTGTTCATAGTTTTACTCAAGTTTTTGTCTTACTTTGGGAATAAATTTTAGTTATTTATATTTATTTAGAAAATTTTCATATCATCTAAGCTTTTATATTATCTAGAATAAAGTTTACCATGTTATTTATTTATGGTTTTGTTTAAATTCTACTTCTCTATGCTATGATCCCACCTTGCTTTTATGCATATTGCTTAATTTTGCATCTTTGTCTTGGTGAATATAGCTAGATTTATCTACATAAATGCATCTTTTCACAAAATTAAATTTTTAGTTGATCTTCACTCTGTTCCTTCATTTTTAGTCCATTAATTTGTTTATATTCTTTGTTATGCCAAATATAGTTGCTTAGAATTTGCTAGCTTAACTTCTAAAGTTAGAATGCTTAGAACACCAGTTTTCAACCTGTGTAGTTTAATGTATATCTAAACCTGTAGGGGTTGGGGATTTAGCTCAGCGGCAAAGCGCCTGCCTGGCAAGCACAAGGTTGTGAGTTCAGTTCCCGGTACTGGAGAAAAGCCAAAAAAAAAAAAAAAAAAAAGAAAAAAAACCTGTGTCACTCTTTGTATATTTTTAACTGTGTTCAAGTTATGATGTTTTCATTGCAGTTTTGAGTGCTTTGTACTTCTCATTTTATTTCTTCTGTGAAGAAGCAATTTAGCTACAATAAGATATTGTCTTCATTATTTTATGCATTGTCTTCTAATTGCACTGTATCACATAGCATAATCTATAGGGCACTCAGTTTTTATTACTTATTGAAACATTTTTTTGAAAATAATATATATTTTTCATTTATTGTGGCAATGCTAATGTATAAATTCACTATATCTATATGCTTTTCAAATTTATGAATTTTTATTTTCTCTGCTCAATCTCATGGAAGGTTATTAGACTGAACCACTCGGACTTTACATTTGCACATTTATGTGTGAAATGTGGCATGTTCACAGATTTACTTTAGATGCGTTTTAGTCTGTGTTGTTTGATGTACACAGGTGAAGCATATGGATGCCTTTCCGTTGTATCACTTCAAAACTCTTACTCTTCAGTACACTTTTTGCCTGAATGTCTGTTTTCTGACATTACAGTTGCTTGGTTTTATTCTGGTTTGGTCACTGTTTGCCTGGAGTGGGCTTTATCATCACTTTTCTTTCTCACTTAAAAATGTCATTAAATGTATGAACCACATTTTGTTTAGTTTAAAAGCTATCCAACATGGGAATATTTCCTTAAAAGTTTGAGTTTAATCTACTTAAGTTTGTTTGATTTTTTAATCTTAGCCTTTTAAGACACAGGAAATAGTCTATGGATATTTACATTTACCAAAGAGTTTTCTGTTCTTTTGTTGCCACCATACCTTGTACTGTATTCTTTTGGGGTTGAACCTCTTGCTTTATGAAATATATTGATTTAATAATTGTTTCAGTTATATTTTATAAAGGACCAATTTTCCAGTGTTTATCTGAAATATTTTACTTTCTGCTTACGCTTGTCAGTTTGCTAAGGTATGGAATTCTGAGCTGACAGCATTTTGGAGATAGTTCACTGTTTTGTAGAATTTGTTTTTTCTAGTGAGTTTTTCTGTGTCCAATTGTTACTCTTTTCATGGAACTTTAAAATATAGGTTTAAAATTGTGCATTTGATGTTCTGCAACTCTATCATGATGTGATTTGGTTTTCATTTCCTTACCTGAGATTCAGTTATTCTTCAGTTCAAGACAATTCTCGAATATTGCTTCACTATGTTTATTTTCTTATGGAGTTTATAATCCCTGTTCAGATATTTCAAATTTCTTAGTCTATATTTCAAGTTTCTCAGCCTTATTTTCATAGTTAACACTCAGGTTAGCCTATGCTTTTAACAAAAGTTATCTTTTCTGTTATCGTGACTTTTTCTCCATATTTTTAACTTTTCAAATTATTTTAAAATTAATTTATATTCTCTTTTTTTTTTCTAGTACCCAGAATCGGACTCATGACCTCACACTTGCCCAGCAGGCGCTGTGCTGCTGAGCTAAATCCCCAGCCCCCAAATTTATGTTCTCTTTCAGATTATTTTATTATACCCAGTTGAAGAAGGGTTAGCCTTTTAATCATATTTGGTGTCTGTCCAGGATCGTGTTCCATATGTAATCTTGGTTGATTCATCATTATCTTATTCATTGTTCTTCCATGAGACATTTACGGGTCTTGTTTGAGAAATTATTTTTGCAAGAAAATATAATTACTTCTCTGATGACCTTAGGGCACTATCAGTAGTAGTCTTTGACTATTTTTAGGACAATTTCTCACTGGGGCTTTCTTCATCACACAGGTAAGACAAATTCAGATTGTATAGTACAACATAGAACAATTTTGTAGTACAGATTGCATAGTACAGTATAGAACAATTACTTGTTCACTTTTCCCCTTTACACATGGCTCTGAACAGATCACAGAGTTATTTAATGTTTTATTCCTGGCCTAGTGAACAGAATTTTTCTAATCTTTTCCTGGGAGAGGAAGCTCCGAAGACTTCAGGTATCATGCTGGTTGCTGAGGTCTGACTTCCCAAGTTCACACAGGCTAGGAACTCCTGTTCCTCTCTCTGTGAATGGATTGAAGCCACAGGCTCTAGGCCTTATGCTGGTACCTACTCGCCATTATGTATCAATTCTTTTGCTTGTTTCTGACTTCTGGGATTTAACGTCAAGAAAAAAATAGACTTATATATTTTAATTATTATATATTTATTCACAACTTCCATAGATTGGTAAGCAAGAGGATAATCTACATGTCTATTATGCCTTTTTGCTATTAGTCGAGTCATTTCTTATGATTAAGAATTATTTTGACAACATTTAGAACAAGAGTCATAGTTGTATATCCAGACCCTAACACAAGTGATACAGCAGCACATATTTATTGCCTGGCTTTTTTTGGCATTTGCACTCTGGTTGGAAACATCTAGTCCAATCTGAGCTGTCGACTCCTCTATCAGACTTATATGTTTAACATCTCATGCTAGCCACTTAAAATTCTAGCCTCTGAAGTACCTAAATTACTCTTAAAATATAGTGAAAACTGGTGCTCACATCTTTAAGACTGTATCTCCTATAAAAAGGTGCTCAGAAAGATTAAGTGGTTTGTTCATATACTACTTTCAGGATTGTGGACTTAAGCAAAGCGATATAATTGATTTGTGAACACAAATCCTCACTTTGCTTAAAGGCTGGGTGGTTTGTGCCAGGCCAGGAATTAGTAAGTGGCCGACCAGGGGCTGAGCTCATCTGCTTGCTAACCGCCAAGGTGCTCCTGCTCCTCCTTCACACTGCCGGCCCTTTCCCCAGACAAAATGAGCATTCGCTCCGTTTCTTTGGGACCCACATGCTTCGATATCTTTAACAATTTTCTCTTGTAACAGTGAGATAATGATAGTTTTTGACATTATTTTAGATTTTAATTTTTCCAAAAATAGTCCATATTCAACACTTTTGGTACACACTGCTGAATACATGTGAGTCACACACTTAATGCTACTTGAGAAGGTGGCAGAAAATAATCTTAAAATTCCAGATGGAAAATATTAATTTCTTCCTCTAAGCCAGGCACAATTAGAATCTCCTTTTGAAAAATACAGTTTGAATAAGTAGAGAAATAAAAACATCTTTCTTTAGTCAAAGAAATTCCATCTTGAGACCCTTTCCAATCGCTACCCCAGTCTTTCGGGGTATAAAATCCAGGCATTCTGACCAGAACTTTAAAATAATTGGGTGGAAGATGACTCTTAAATGAGAGAACAATATCTAAGATAATGGGGGCTGGGGATTTAGCTCAGCGGCACAGTGCCTGCCTGGCAAGCGTGAGGTCATGAGTTCAATTCCCGGTACCAGAAAAAAAACAAAAACAAAACAAAACAAAACAAAAATCTAAGAAAATGTACTCTACTTTTTAAAGAAACTAAAGGATGTTCACATGTATAGTCTTTGTTTAAAGTAAAAGTTGCTCAGTATTAACTACCTGGCTAAATATTTCTACAAACTGGTTAGATCTTCTAAAACGCTTTCTCCTGTATAAAGGCTGAAAAGCAAATGCAGCAAGATCTGAGCATTCTTAGAACCCTTTCTGTTTCTGCTTTGAGTTAGTCAATTGAACTTAATCATTAAACCTACTGTGGACTTTTGGTTTGATAACCCAAGTGTCAGTACAAAGGTCCAGTCTAGATTAATGGTATCCAAGGGTTAAGCAGGGGTTGAAAAAAAACTACTTTCTTTACTGAATGATCTAAAGTTCACAAATTAAAGAACAGTGGCCCATATTTATTGAGTACTTACCATGTATTGGATATCATTTTAAACCTTTAAACACACTGACTCATTTAATCAAAGTAGCTCTGTGAAGTGGGGCTTATTGTTAAGAGGTTGGAAACCTGAGGCACACAAATGTTGAGTAACGTGCTCAGAGCTACTCAGCTTCTGACCAGAAGTGTTGCGATTTAATCCAAGCCGGTCTGGATCCAGCGCTCTCCCCCACAGCTTCCCAGTACACACGGTACCGCTGTGTTCTATGAAGATGTCAGACAGCACGTTTCGTCAAGCACTGACAGGCAGTGGTCCTATTCACAATTTGATGTAAAAGTATACACTAACTGGAAATCTAACAATAACCCGCTACTCCATTATTCTCACCTCTTAGTTTAAGACGATGGATTTTAAAATCGGATCTACACTAAATATCAGTAATTCTGAGGCTAAGGTAATGTATGCTCCTCAGTGTGTTACGGAACAAAATTGTTCCTCGAAGAAGCATTCCTTTCCCTCATAGAAATTATTATGGTAGAGTTGTGTAGTGCGGTGCAGTCTAGTCTAGTTTAGTTCGGGGCTAGGATCAAACCCGGGGCTTTGTACATGCTAGGCAAGCGCGGTTCCACTGAACTGCACCCCAGCAACGACTACTGTGTATTTATTTATTTAGCAGGAATGTGCATGAGGAAGCAGGAAGACAGAATGGCGAAGGAACAAAGGAGAGGTTACTCACAGTAGGCCTGAGACCAAGAACACCACAGTTGCCCTGTAGCCGTTTCCTCCAGCCAGAAAATGCGTGTTTAGATTTTTTAAAACCCTAAAATCCAACTGTCCTGCAGAAATAGTCAGATGGCGTGCTTTATCATGGACTTTGTCTCAGGAGGAAATACACAGCTGATGGAAATTAAAACCAAGTGTCTGTGCACAGATTATTTTCTGAGAAACGAGTTACTCTCCCTGTCCTTTCGTGAAACCCACATTTCTGCTGCATGATAATTATTAGTGCTGTGAAGTCTGGCCTTGGGTTCGAGACGATTTCAGCCCACTGTTGTCTCTCGCTGGCTGATGAGGAAGTAAACCATTTGGAAGGAAATGAAAGCTGCAATATTTGGAGGGGGTGAGGATTAGGACATGATTAAATAAGGACTCACAGTTCTCTGAATGTGGTTGGAGGTTTAAATGTTCTCCCCTCGATGGAAGTTAAAGAAAATATCCCCAACCAGTATGATTTTGAGCATTTGTCTATGTTTACATTAGGCCCAGCTCAAAGATGGAAAATGTCAAAGAAAAGACATACAATAAAGCTTAATTATGTTTGCATTTTACTTTTTTAGCTTACGTGGTGGGGCCCAAAAGCCACTTCTGGTGTTACAATCGAAGCACAAAGGCAGCAAAGACAGAGCACCTCAGGGTTCTTTTTTCATTCTATAAACGCACCAAACAAGGCAGATGTTTTCTCTGCAGAATGCCCAGTGGGAAAAGGCTGTGGGTCTGGCAAAACGTAGATCTGCTCCCAACACAAAAGCACCCTCCAAGATTGTGGATCACAGGTTCCATGAAAGAAGCCACAAAAAAGTAAAGACTCTAATTAAGTCAAGAGTCCTGGACACGGCCTGCATCACATGGCTTAGAGCAGAGGAAGAAAAGTAAAATGGCCCCTCTGATTCAAAATACAAAATTTCATCTATTTTATATTGTTCAGAAGGTTCCAAGAAATAAATTTTTGTTATTGTACCAACCCAAAGAGACCAAGTCCAATATCTGGTTTTCATGTGATCCATTCCTTTAATCAATGACTGCTTTGGCAACTATGATACAAACCCTATTCGAGTTGTAAGGTACACAGGTTGGTCAATAAAGCCACCTGCACTCTTGGGTCGCTCAATCTAGTAGCGGGGAGATGATCAAATAGTGAAACAAAGTTTAAAAGGAGCGGTGGTAAAAACAAAAAAAAGTATAACTAAATGTAAAAAAGAGCAGCTGCAAGATCACTTAGACAGGACAGATTTCTCCTGAGAAGGTGACTTTAAACATGAGAACTTTACATCAAAGAATGAGACATTCATGCGAAACTCTTGAATACGCATGTGAGGAGTACTCAAAGTAAACTGATATCTTAGAAAAGTTTGTCTTGAATTTCTTTTGGAAATTCCAAAAATTCATCAGTAGTTTTAAATTTTTTCTTTGCCCAGCCAAACATTAAATGGATAGGAAATCTTTTCTCAATTTAGTTAAGATTATTGGTACCATTTAGGAATACACAACAGTCACATTCACATAGGGAGCAGAGAGTCTGTACCTGTATATAAGGTACCTTCATTTGTCTTTCTCCCCTCCCATTCTTCTCCCCTCCCTCCAACACTCTTCCTCTCCTCATTTCTTTGTTCCCATTTTATCCTTCTTTTCTCATTTTCTGTTTTCTCTTTCTTCCTTTCCCCTCCCCTCTCCCTAGTTCCCCTCTCCTTTTGAGCAATTTCTTCCCATTTCACCAGATCTCTTGTAAATTTGGTTTTTACTTACACTTTCAGTTTCTCACACCGGTGACACAATGGAATATTTGCATGTATGTCTGATTTATCTCACTTGAGAATATGGTCTCAAGGTCCAGTGGATAAGAAATCTTGTGCCTAGCATCATACACTTGCAATATATCTTTGTAGCATTTGGGTGAAAAGGGTCATTCTTATTTAATGTTTTCATCGGTGGCATGTAAAAGTGACAGACTATGCCAGCAACTCTGAAAACAGGTCTTATTTCCCATGAAATGCTGTTAATACCAAGACCTTAACCTGTGATCTTGTAACAAAAGGTCTAATGAAAAAATGGGCACAGAATTTAAACAATCTGTACTAGATGGAAGACTTCTGGCATTCTAGAGACCGTGTCTTGAAGTGCTTTTTTTTTTTTAAAGCAATGATTTTTTTAAAAAAATAAAAAGGAAAACACAGTTAAAACAATTAGAATTGAGCTCATTCAAATTCTGTTTGACGGCTATTCAATATGTGGGGATTTATGAATGTGAGAAATCTTTCCATCAGAGGCATTTAGTAGCCAGGATGAGTACTACTAGGACATACATTCTTTTTTTGCCGTTTTAGACTAGGAGACTAAGGCAGACAAGCTATCACTTTGAAGAGCTGAAGGAAACACTCTGTACAACTTAGTAGAAAGTGTCAAAGCCATGGCAGTTTCTCCATAAGCAAAACTCTATAGACACTGTGGGGAAAGGACTGAGATTGCTAATGGACTGATTCCCAGCTGAACCGAGTGAACGTGGTGCTGGGTGTGGGAGGCTCACCCGAGGATTGTTACCATCAGCTGAGAGGCAGAATTGGAAAGGGATAATGAATTTCTCCTGTTGGTTTTAGTTACGGTCTTTGTTCTAATAAAAGGTGATGGAGGTGAGTGACTGGGACCGCCGCAGTCCGAGAGACTGGAAGCCCCCTGATCCCAGATTTTTAGCTGTCTTGTTTTTCTTGTCTCTTACCTTTTCTTATTCATCTGAGGGCATCTCGTTCTTGGGACCTGTCACTACAGTTAACACCAACAAGACACCATGGCAAACTCAGAAACTCCCAAATTTAAGCATACCCGCTAATTTATAAACTACGCTAGTACTGTGGGCTGACTGACTTGAAGAGAATGGGACTTCTTGAAGAGCCTGGCTTTGCCTGGCAGAACAACACAGTGTTCTACTGTTTACTGAATATCTTTGTGAACTAGGGTTATCAGCTACTGTTGTGTTAAAAAAAAGAGGAACTGCTCATGGGTTACCCCTGTCTTCCCTCCAGGGGAAGGTAAAATAATGTGAGTGTTAAGACCACAGATGCGAACATCAGAACCCAGACCTAACACGTTTTAGCTATTAAGCATGAAAATATTCTCCGAACCTTGATTTACTGTCTGCTTTAAAGGTGGACTGAGAGTAAATGCGATAAGATCTGTGAAGTTTTAGCATCGTGTCCGGAACATAACAAGAATCTTTGAAACTGTAGGTCTTAGAGCAACTGCGTGTATAAATAGCACAAGCACATTCTGAATAAAATGTGCATGACAAAAAGCAACAGCAGACTAACAGTCTTTCACCTGTTTCTGTAAATGACAGTGATGGCTCTTTTTCTACTCGATTTACCAAAAGTTAGGAGATGCGCTTTTATAAACAGCCAACTGGAAATTGTCGCACAAGGGAAGAGTTCATCTTTCCATGGCAGGCCGCATGCTTCTATGCTACAAAATGCAGCATTTCCTGTTATTCTTTCTAGTCTTAGCTCCTAAGCTCAAGGATATGTCTTTGTTTATCCTCAGGAACTCCCCTTGAGCTCTTGACTTTTATATGTTTTCTGTGCTCCATTTTGCCCGTGTCCTTGTGCTGTTTTTGTACTTTGGTCCTTGTTTTAATGGTTGTTTTATAACTGCATCCTTTCAAAGCCACCACACATTTCCCTTGAAAAGTAGGTGTCATCTACATAAAGGGAAAAAGGAAGAGAAGGTTTCTCAAATATATATGCTTCAAATATTATAAGGTCTTATTAATTTAGCAAATAACAGGGAGAAAAATCTCAAGTTCATAATTTGTGGAGGCCTGAATTAAACTATTTTACAAAGCATGAAATAAAGGCATATTTTATGTCTTTATGTCAAAGGCACATTTTCCCAAACAAAGGTGTATTTTCCCATGCTTAAATGTTCTAATAAGTGCTTATTCTGATAATTTCTTTTTGCTCTGATAATTTCTTATTCTAGTTCTCGAAATACCATTAACACCATGTTCTTCAGTATTATTCTCTGGGGTCCAGAGGATGGACTCATTCCCACTACCACTTCGTCAGCAGTGCAGACACTGATCCCTTTTGCCGTAGCAGAGGAGTTCTTCAGCCACGCGCCGTGTACCAACAGCAGTTATCTGCCCAGGGCGCAGACTGCTCCCTCTGCTGCCTCTTTTGACTGACATTAATTTCCCTTACTCGGTTTCATTAGAAATTTTCTGGGTTTTCCCGGAAGGAGTGTCCCACACACCCAACACTGAATACCTTTGTGGAGAACCTGCACTGTTCCCGCAAATCAGCATTAGGATCACTGAAAGCCCCTACTGTGAGCTCCCTGGGGCTTTCCTTTCCCATCACTGCTTTACATACTGCTGCTTCCCCGCCTTCTCACATCAGCTCTAGAATACACCAGGGGACTGACAAAAGCACGCTGAGGAACCAGAAAAGGAATTTTTAAAAATTATATTAATTTCTTAGTACAAAATTTCTTAGTATAAAACCATTGATCATGTTACTTAGTGATAACATTACCTAGTGACATTTCTAAACATCTTTCTTGAAACAAAATTCTATTTTGCAAACATTTAACGGTGAATGTGTGCCCTTAACTACCTTTTGTGGATTTAGCTAAAAATGCCTAAATATGTGTTTTGAATAATTTAAGTTGTTAATCAACTGTCAGTCTGGTTAAGAGTTACAAGATTAACAAGAAGCTAGTACACCCATGCCATGGTTCACCCTGCCTACTCACACTCACACATGTATTTACATATACACATGTATAATCTATATAGCCACTTGTTAACTGTTGATTTACTCTTGTACTGTATAGACTGGTGGACAGCCTCAGCAAGAACAGAGTATTTTCCAGCACTGGTATGTCAGGTGTCAGGGGCAGAGGTACAGTGCCTTCTGCCTGAGTTAAATGTAACAGGGTCATATTACCTCTCTGGATCCTCATCACGGTCCTCCAGATGGTTAGTCCCAAAATGATGACTGTCAGCAGCCCACACACAATGGCCACCAGCACTCTGATGTTACGGGTGACGCAGGAAGCCATGGTAAAGCCAAATCACAAATCCACACCTCGGTGAAAAGCAGCTAGATTTGCTTCTTCTTAGCCAAGAAATTTAATCAAATTCTACTCCAAACCAGGAAAGTAATTCCTCCTTTCAGCGATCTGTTAGGCAGATATCCTTGTATTTCAGGAGTGTTGGGGTTAATCCAGCAGGACACAGTCCAAGTCATCTAATAAAAGGTCCAGATTCTGATGGCGATGTCCTCATCCTTCACTGAAGGAGAATCCGAAAAAAAAATGGAGTTAAAGGAAAATGAAGGCAACTTAGGGCAATAAAGAAAGGGGAGGAACTAGCAAAGAGGGTCAAAGGGTGAATATCTGGACAAGGAAGAGAGTGAACAAAGGGAACCGAAACAAAGGAACCAGAGAGAATGTCAGGAAGACGGGGATCCCGTCTTCACCTGCAGCTAAGCTTCCTATGTATGTGTTTCAGGACTGCGCAGCAGAGGTGGAGCAGCAGGTGCTTCACGCCATGCAAACACCCTCTAGAGGAAATGCAGTGTGTTGCCGGTAAGAGGATGAACAGCAGTAGACACTGATGATTACAGTCCTTGTTTTCCTTTAAGGACCCTACATTCTGAGAGCTGCACTTGGTGGGTGGGCGTGCTGGCTCAGAGTGAGCTTTAACAAGCTCCAAATCCTGGTATAAAGACCCATCTATTATGAGCTGAATGGTGTCCCCACCAAAATTCACACTATGGAGTTCTAACCTCCAGTGACTCAGTGTGACCTGGTTTGAGGATAAGGTTGTTCTAGAAGTAATTGCGTTAACATGAGTTCATTAAAGAGTCCTAAATCAATATGGTTGGAATCCTTACAAGAAGAAAACATGTGGAAACAGACATGCACAGAGGGAAGATGACAGGAGACGACACAGGGAGAAGACAGCCATCTACAAGCCACAAGGAGAACAGGACCTTCCCAGAGTCCTCAGAAGAAGTCAGCTGACAGGGCTTCGCTATGCAGTTCAGGCTGGCCTCGAACTCATAGCGATCTTCCTCCCTCAGCCTCCTCAGTGCTGGGATTGCAGGCGTGCGCCACCATGCCTGGTCCTGCTAACACTCTGATGTTAGACTTGTGCAGAGCTGGGAGACAATAAACCCTATTATTTTAAAATTTAATTTAATTTAATTTTTCTTTTTGAAACAGGGTCTCGCTATGCAGTTCAGGCTGGCCTTGAGCTCACTTTGTAGCCCAGGCTGGTCTCGAACTCACAACGATCTTCCTACCTCGGCCTCCCAAGTGCTGGGATTACAGGCGTGCGACACCATGCCCGGCATACCCTGTTATTAAAACAGTTCAGTTCCTAGTACTTTGTCACAGCAGCCCAGGGAAGAAACTCCTCTGGGTTTGTGCAAGCTGATGTCTCTCTGCAGCTGTAGCCCTGACTCTTGCCCAGGACAGGTTCTTCCCTGTCCCCGCCACACCGTGGGATGAACGAGAGGATGAATGAGCGCGCACTTCCTCAGAGTTCCACTCCCAGTGGATGACACAGGTGCTCTGGATGCTGCCTCAGCCCATGGCGCCCACGCTGAGTAAGTGGCTTCAGCGTGCCAGGGTTATTACAAGACATGGATGGGACCGCAAAAAACTCATTCTAGATGAGGCACCGGGATATAACTCCCAATAAGACAAATAGCAACAACTAACATGAAATGTAATAAATTTTCACTATCACAGGATATTAGGCCATTAATTCCTTCAGGAGCATTAAACAAGGTTTCAAAAACTAAGCTTTGCCTTGAAGCTGGCCTTCGGTTCACCCCCAAACAAAATGGATGTTTTCTCCAATTCTCTGCGACACTTTGTCACAGTACAGCTTTGAGCGACAGGAGCACCAAGCCCTAAGTATTCGACACTGAGTTTCAGAGAAGGGAGTGGAAGGGCTTCAGGGTACCGCAGCGGAAGTGCAGAGCAAAGGAGGGAGCGAGTCTCTCATTCATTACAGACATATTAAAGCTATTTCTTAATGTCTCCATATGCTGTCCACAGCAAATGCCTGGAAATGGATATACATTTTTCGTGGAAAGGTGAGGTACCTGGGGTGAGAAGAATAATTTTTAAAAATGTACTATCTTCATGGTTTGAAGTGTCACCCTGTGTGATGGTATTTCTAAATGCCATCCTAAGATACATTATCCTTGTGATAATAACCTCAGTTATTATCAGCTGGAAGCCCTAGACGCAGCAATGGATGTAGCTTCCTAGAGCATCTATGTCCAGCCGTGTGGCTGGTTTTGTAAGACTTGCCACCTGTCTAGCTAAGCACTAGAAATTCATGGAGTGGAGAAATTCTTAGCTTAGAGATTTAGATGTTGACATTTAAATAAGGGCATGAATTTCTACTGTTTATAAACAAATGTATATGCGGTCATCAGTTTTCTCTCTCTCACACACACACCCACACACACACACACCAACCTGACAAGAAAGAAAGCTGGATGCGGTAGCTCACACCTCTGGGAGGCTGAGGCAGGAGGATCACAGGTTTGAGCCCAGCCTGAGCCACTTAGTGACTTAGAGAAACGCTGTTGCTGAATAACAAAACTGGGGGTTTAGCTCAGTGGGTTCAACTCCAGTACAGGAAAAAAGACAAGGAATAAAAAGAAAACCAAACAAAACACAAACTCATTCACTCCCTCCACTCAACTAAGCCACTGTGTAGTCATGAGGACAAAGCGTTGTGCCAGAGGGGAAATGTCTACGGCCTGACACAGTGCATATTTAGGACCATCCGAGTTTGCACTGATGCTACCACTGATTTGCCCTGTGACCCTGGACAAGCCACACGAGAAACTTGGCCTTCACTGCATCATTTTTTAACCTAGGTGAGACCTCCGCTTCCTGACCAACTTCGTCCTAAAGTCAGGTGAGGAGGAGTGAAGGTAGGTGTCTGAAGTGTCTGGGGTGCTGAGGGACAGTGGGCTGGGGGGGTGTCAGACACCAAGTGTGCTAAAGCGGGCTTTTCCAAAGAGAAGACTAATCAGTTCGGAGACTCCACAGCAATGTAGGTCTAGAGGTCCCATTCAACCCAGCTATTCCCCTTCTGGGTATTTTCCCAGAAGGTATGAAAACATCATATCACAGTGATATATGTGCACCCATGTTCATAGCAGCATAATTTGTAATTGCTAAATTGTGGAAGCAACCCAAATGTCCATCCACCGAGGACTGGATAAGAAAATTGTGGTACTTTATATAATGGGATATTACTCAGCTATAAAGGAAGATAAACTCGAGACTTCTATACGTAAATGCTCACAACTAGAGACCATACTCATAAGTGAAATAAATCAGACCTGCATGTGTAAGAATCATATTGTCTCACTAGTGTAAGACCTGAAAGAGTGAATAAAAACTAGGAGGTATGATAGACATTGTGAAATGAAAGGAAAATGCTCAAAAGTAAAGGGCAACTGGGGTGTGGGAAAAGGAAGGGAAAGAAGGGGAAATGATGTAAGTATGTATATACAGGATAGCGAACATAGTTGTACTACTGTCTTCTATTGCTCTACAGAAAGGAGCAGTTAATGATTACTTGTGTGATCAGTCTTGTATGTCTCTGTTTGTTTTCTTGAGAAACCACTTTGAAGATATCAATATGTAATACAACAGCCATTGTTAATTTTCTACAACTTTGTCTCTAACTCTGTTTTGTTTGTATTGTTCTTATGCTATTTTGTAAATAGCTGTGTTTGTTAATGTTTTCCTTCTTTTGTTTCTTAAAATAAAAAATAAAAAATTTTAAAAAACAGAGAAGACTAGCATGAGCATCAAGTCCCAGGCAGGAGACCCCGTGCATCTAGAGTGAGGAGCGCTGAACCAGCACGGAATACTTGGGCTGGGCAGGAGGAATTTCACGGGGGTCGGGGTAAACTTCAGATACAGTTACATACAAGATGATAGAACAAACAACCTGTGTTACGGTTTGTGTCTGGATGTCCCCCCAAAGCCTCATGCAGTCATGGGGCGGGCTTCTAGAGTGTATGATTGATTCATGGTCCAATGCTGGGGTTATGGGTGTGAGTGTTGCACCTGTCCTGGGTTGAGGGGGGCAACCAGTGTACCATATAAGGGAGGGAAAGAAGCGTGCTCTTCCCTCTGCCTCTCCTCCCTTTTGCTCTTGCTGCTTTTGCTGTCTTCTGCCACCATGAACTGTTGCCCTCTGCCATGTGCCACTCTGCCTTGGAGCCAGCTGATTATGGACTGAAACCTCCACAAACTGTGAGCTACATAAACCTTTCCTTCCTTAACACTGGGGGTCAGGTATTTTGTCTCAGCAATGAGAGAAAAGTAACCAAGACAAACGGTAAGCATATAAGAATAATGAGAATTAAGTTTCTCACTGGAGATGAAAGAAATGATAAATATGGAAAAGCAGAAAACTGTAATTCCTAGAGAATCTCAAAACAGGAAATGAGAAATATGAAGTAAGAGAAGTCACATGCTGTTAATGCTTAAGGAGGCAACATCCTTCAGGGCAGGTGGCTGTCAGATAAAGGCAGAATAACATCAGGAACTTCTTATCCCAAAGAAGAAAACTGTTATGGCAACTACAACGAAGTTAAATGCTTTAGAGGAAGGGATTGATTTACTTCTTATTTCCAATACTTGAGCTAAAACGTTGTCACTGTGCCTTAAAAACGCTTACAGTGTTGAGTGAGAATTGGAAATATATCATGAACTTAGGATTTTCTTTCTGTATTTTAAATCACTTTACATATATATAGTATCTATATTTTAATAGATAGCCAGTACATACACACATATATAAAATATAGAAATAAATATACAGTCAAAAGTAAATTGTATTCACATGTTGTATTTGAGCATGTTTATAATATATACCACAATCTGCACACATATACATGTTCTCTAGGTCTGGCTCCTCACAGGGCCTCAGGCCAGTGATACCTTACTAACCGAGAAACCTAGAATCAGATCTAACCCTATAAATGCCCTTTTTCTCAAAAAAATGCATGGATTCTTGGAAAAAGTGACTAAGACCACAACAGTGCAAGAGAAAGCCCAAGATGAGCGAGGACCATCCTGTGCAGGAAGAGACAGGACGGACGCATGACACGAGGACAGAGAGCACAGTCTGAAGTGAGTCCTCATGACTAGATAAAGTACAATGTGAGCATCAAAGCAAAAAGGTTTCTAACAAATCACATGGTAAATTAGTTTATTATGTAAGTAAGGTTATGAATAATACTCAAAACAGATCATAATTCAGTACATACAATGTAAAACCTACTGAACTGGAAACTCTGGGGTTGGGCCCCGGCAATCTCTGCTCTACAGGGGATTTGATGCCTGCCAAAGCTTAGAAACTGCTGCTCTGCGGTAATTCTCTCAAAAGAAATCAATCAAAGGGGCTGGGGATTTAGCTCAGCGGCAAAGCGCCTGCCTGGCAAGCGCAAAGTCGTGAGTTCAGTTCCCGGTACCGGAGAAAAACCAAAAAAAAAACAAAACAAAACAAAACAAATAAATCAAGAGATCGATTCTCTCAAAAGAAGTAAGTCAAGAAAATGGCCTTTATCGTTAGTAGGACATTTCTTTTCAATGTTTATGAGAATTCGCATCACTTTCAAGATTATAAAATATGCAAATAAGCCTGCATTTCTGATCTGTGAAACCACGGTTCCTTGATTTTATTCATGTACCTACCAAGACGTTCAGTGTGTTTCTAGGTCAAAGTTTGAAGAATCTCTGAAATCTCTTTTATTTCCCTACCACTTCCACTCTGACCCCAATGGAGAGTTGAAAACATGGAAACCTGCTTCCCATAGTTCTGACGGCAGCAATAAACACTAAGTTCACCTTCTTCACTTCTAAGTCCGTAGTGATGAGCCTCAGGGTTTCTCCGGTGGAAAATCCCCAGTCACGTTTCTTACCACTTCACTGCTAAAACGCTGAGTGTCTGAGTCTCTGCTAATCGATAAACCCTTCAATCCACTTGTTCCTGTATTTATACAACCCTACTGTCCTCTATCTCTACCTGATGTTCTAGGGATGACAGAAAGAAAAGGATAAAAAAGTTCTAGGTCAGTAACCCTGTAGCCCTTTGTTCTTCAGGCGTTCTGTTTCTCTCCTCCAGCCAGTTATCCCAGGATTACTTCATGCTGGGAAAACCAGCATTATTTTATGAAATGTGAGTCACTTAACACTAGTAGAAGTTATTGGTTTATGAAACTATAATATGGTCTCCCAGAAGACACTGGAGTCTGTCTAATTCATATCACCACCATCAATGACCCACCCTGTGCTACCAAACAGGAAAGAAAAGGGTCTTTCAAATCCCTTTTGAACTTTAAGTGTGCTTTCCACATCTTTTTTCAAAGAACCTCAATCCCTGCTTTCATCTTCTCTGATCTGTGCTTTTATCTTTTTCCGTTTACTTCTTGCTCTTTACTTCCCCAGAGACCAAGCTGGCCAGAACAGGTGTGTTACCAAGACTGAAAGCCCGAAGAAATGATCAGCCCTTGTAGGCTGAGAAGAGAACTTTAGGAAATAGTTCGCTTTTCTTCTTTTCCTTCTAGGAAGCCTGACTCAGGTGAAAGACAAACTCAGAATTTATAGTAACTAAGAAAGAGCTGCTGCCATAAGGAAATAGTTCCTTTGTCTCTGCTGCTTTTCCTGTTTTTGAGACAAAATGCCCAACACTCAAAATTAAAGGAGGAAAAGCTGATTTAGTTCACAGTGTGTAGAGGCTTCAGTTCACACTTGGCTGGCTCCAGGGCAGGGTGGCATGGGACAGGAGCACTGCAGAGGAGAAACAGCTCATAGCAAGCAGAAGGCAGCAAGCAACAAAGTAGCAAAGATGCAGCAAGCAATAAGACATGACTCTCTTTTTCTCCCTTTTATCCTATCCAGGTTACCCACCCTTAGGGCAGGTAGCACTCGTACCCAAGGTGGGGCATCCACAATCCTAGCATCGTACTGTGAATCAATCCCAGTATCACATCTTTGATCCCAGCATCACACACCCTAGATCCAGCCACTTCCAAAAAGCCCCACCTATGACTGCATGAGGCTTTGGGGGGACATCTAGATGCAAGCCACAACACCCATGTAAACATTAAATCCTTCTGAAAGTACTAGGAATTTGTATGCTGATCTGAGAAAAAATGAGTTGTTTACAGTGACCTGTGAAAAATATTGACGATATTCATACATATTAAGAAAATATTCTGAATCCTAAATCTTTTCATATAGTATATTTTAACAAATCCTTGTCATAAGTATTGGTTATCTCTCATTGCACAGATAATCCCACAATTTAGGAATTTACGACACAGATACCATTTACTGGGCAAGATTCAGCAAGGATCACATTATTCTACATATTTATTTATCTGAGACTCCTGGATACTTGTCTAGGACTGGAGAGGACCCATGCTGGATTTTTGTGCCTGGGATTTTAGGTAAGATGATGGGGAAGCCCTCAGAGACTTCTCTTCTCTGGGGTTCTTCCTCCGTGAAGGCTTCTCAACAGAGCACGCTTGTTTCCTCACATGGAGGCTGGGGCTCAGGTCAAGAGCAGTAGAAAGTAAGACGGCTCAAATCAAGGTCTAGGACCAGGACTCACCCATGCTGACATTTACAGCCCTGTACCCACAGAGGAGGTCTCAGAGCTGGCTTAGACTTAGGGTTAAAGTAGGCTGCGAAAGTCATGAATTTAGGGAGGCAAGAATCATCTGAGACTGTAAAGGCTATTGCATCCTGTAAACTTGGATGGTCCACAGCAGCTAGAAATTTGGTCAAACGTTACTCTAGACATTTCTGTGAATGTATTTTTAGATGAGAATTACAGTTGAACATTTAAAACTGTAGCGTCCATTAAAACAAATTACCGAAAGTGGATAGACCTCATCAAACAAGATAAAGGCCTCCACAGAAAATGGCTGACATCTCAAAAGACAGAGAATTCCGCCAGTAAGCTGACCTGGACTTACGTCAGCTCTTGCTGGAGTCTTAGCCTACCCTGCCAATAACAGAGTTGCCAACCTTCGTAACAGCAGGAGTTAAGTCCTTAAATAAATCTCTGTCTCTGTCTTTCCCCCCGTCTCTGCTTCCTTCTCCGTTCTCTCTCCCCCCTCTCCTTTCATCTATATATATTTGTAAATAGTAATGTAGTACATGTACTATCCACACACATCTAGATTCTACTGTGTCTCTCAAGAACACATACCAGGGCCATTTTGCAAAAGGCATCATGAACTTTCCAAACAAGGCCCTTCATCTCCAAGTATCCTCAGAGCAGTGGATGATGTGTAAGGATGCTCAAGGAATTTCTTGTCTGGGAGAGAGGAGATGTGCAACATATTAAGGCTGCCAAAGATAATGTGGCAAAATGTCTCTATAAGAGTAAATATGAGCTACACCTTCGGAATGCTGTCATTACAACATAGGGACTGATGTGTTCCTCACTTCCCACATTTATGCTGATGTCTTAATACCCAGCACCTCAGAACCTGTTTGGAAACAGTACAGCTATTCCAGACTGAATGAAGAAATGTCCTAACTCAATGAAGCCATGTCGGGATAAATATATGGCCACGCCATGTTCCCAGAAGGTTTTGCAATAGATAATGAGTTTTATGACTGGAGATGAAACCTGAGGAGATAATATCTGTAGCTAATATCTCATATCTCTTATCTCTTACATGATATGGTATTATCTTTAGCATACCATTTCTCAGTTCAAATATTTACTTTACCTTGAAGTCTAAAATATGAAACTTAAAAACTAATGTTAAACCAGTGGAACCGTATTAGTTCAATAGTGCTGTTGTCATAAAATACTGCAGATCAGGCTTAAGCAACAGAGATTTATTGTCTCACATCTCTGAAACCTAAAAATTAAAGACTATGGTATTAGAATAGCCATGCCCCCTCCAAAGGTGCTAGGGGAAGATCTGCTCCATGCCTCTGTCCCAGCTGCTGGTGGTTTGTCATCAATATTTTGTATTCTTTGACTTGTAAATAAGTCACACTCATGTTGGTCTTTTTGTTTATGTTATATTCTCTGTGTACGTACGTGTCCACATGTGTCTGTGTTTAAATTTCCCCTTTTCATAAACACACTTGTCACAGTGTACCGGGGAACACCTTATTCCAGTATGACATCATCTTTAACCCACAACACTGGAATAACTACTGTTTCCGAACACATTCTGATTTGCTGCATATTAAGACTTCAGCATATAAATCTGGGAAGTGAGGAACACATTGGTACTTATAAAGTGGATCACAGTACTAGCACACCAAAATCTAAAATTTAAAATATAATGCACACTCTGGCTCTATTTTTTTGTGATATAACTTCTCCCTTGGGAGGAAGCTTCTTCTGGCATGTGAATCTGGTACTTCGCTAGTAAGTTGTGTCTCGATCCCTCTGCCACTAGAGGGAAGAATCACTGCTATTCTTCCTGGAGGAGAGCTCATGTGATACACTTCAACATTCGGGCGTTCTTCCATATGTAGGCACAAGAGATAGGAAATATATTTAAGACACATTTCTTAAGGGTTGGGAAGCAAGGGATGGGGAGATTCCTGTGTCCTAGCCATCCATGTCCTGCCCATCTCTCTTAGATCTCTGACCAGAATCAAATCACCAGAGAAATTTACCAAAGTTGGCATCTGTTATGGTTGAAACATTGTGTCAACTTGGGGAGTCTAGAGGTTTGGTTAAGTGACTCAGCAGTTCTGCAGCTTGGGGTGAAAAGGACATGCCCTTACCCCTCTGGGATGTTGTTCATTGTGTCAATGTGAGAAGTTCAGACGGTTGAATGAGTGACTCAGCAGGGAGCCAGGGTGCTTACTTTGTATCCATCCTGAGCCTGTGCAAGAGAAGGGCACGGAGATTATGTGAGAGTTACATGCCCCCTGGGTGGGGGTAGCCTCCTTACAATATAAGGGAGGGAAAGAGGCTTGCTAGCTCTGCCATTCCCCCCTTTGCTCTTCTTGCTTTGCTGTGTTCTGCCGCCATGAATGTTTGCCCTCTGCCATGTGCAGCTGTGCCTCGGAGCCAGCCAAGTATGGACGAAAGCCTCTACAAACTGTAAGCTAAGTAAACATTTCCTTCCTTAATTTTGGGTGTTGGGTATTTTGTCTCAGCAATGCGAGAAAGGTAACAAAGACAGAATTTGGTACCAGGACTAGGGTCATTGCTGTGACTATACCTGACCATGTGGTTCAAGAGCCTTTGGAAATGGCTTGTGGGAAGAGTTTGGAAAGGTTCAGAGATGTCCTCTGAAAGCGAAGCACTAGAATACCTTCTACTGTTGTGTTCGGGAGATTCTGGTCAGAGCTCAGAAGTCCAGAAGGCTGATTGAAATCCTGACGGTAAAGGCCATGTTCGGGAGGTTTCTGCTGGGCAGAAGGACTGTATGGGTGCTGGACTCCAGAGATTTACGTTTTGGCTTGGCAGAAGATTTGTCTGCATTTTGCTTGTGTCCAGAGAATTTGCCTGAAACTCAGTTTAAGGGTGGCAGACTGATTAATGTGGCAAAAGAAATTTCAAGGCAGTCGAATGTTGGGGAAGTGGCATGGCTATTGTTAGGGGCTTTTAGCCAGATTTATGTTGAGAATCAAGAGCAAAGAGCCAAGCAGAATGATTTAAAATGTGAGTTTGGCCAGAAGGGAAGCTCCAATAAAGCTGTGGACTGCAAAGGTGGAGCTGAGGAGATCGCCATTGCTGAGAAGGATCAAGAGAATGGAAAAGATGGCCTGAGGGCATCACAGGAAGCAAGTCTCCACCCTTTGCAGCCTCAAAACTGCAAAGGTGAAAACTTTGCTTTGAGAAGAAAGCCACAGAGCGCCAAGTTTCAGAATGGTGGTGGCAGCTGCACCAGGTTCCAGAATGGCGGCAGCGACATAGAGAATTTGCACCTCAGAATTGGATTCAGAGTGCCCAGCGATCCAGGCACTCAACCTCTATGGTCAAGAGAGAGGAAAGCTTGGCTACTGCTCCAGGTGGCAGCAGACCTTGGCATCATCCACGTGGCCCTGGTTTTAGGTACATACAGAATTCAAGAGTTCTGAGGTTAAGGAGGCTTCCACCCAGATTTCAGAAGAAGGCCTGGGAGGCCAGGCAGTGTGCCCCTGAGAGGGCAGTGTGTGAAGCTGTGAGTGTGAAGCTAAAGGTGCAGTGGAGACCATAGAAGTTTGGGAAAGTCAGGAACATGGATTGTCTGAGGAAAGCAAGGAGGGGGCAAAGTGGGCCTAAGAGAGAAGCCGTGGAAGCTGTAACCACCAGAAGTGCCATAGGGGTGGACTCATGCAAGCCCTTTGGAGCTCACAATGTGCCACAAGTTGCTTCAGATGCTGGACATGGAACTGCAGGACATGATGTTAGCGCTGCTAGATGTTGGACTTGCTTTGGTCCTAATGCTGTGTTCCCGTTTGTACCTTTTGGAATGGTAATGTTTATTTTGTGCCATTGAATGTTGGAAGTGTCTAACTTTTCATTTGTACGGGGGCTTGTAACTAAAGAGTTTGCCTTACATCTCAGAAGAGACTTGGGCCTTGGACTTTTCAGCAATGCTGAAACTGCTAGGACTTTGGCAACTCTTGCAGATGGACTAAATCCCCTTTGCATAAAGGGATGAGCATGAGTCCTTGGGGTGAGAAATGGTATGGTTCTAATGTAATATAATGTCTTTGTATCTGGAAACTGGTTTAAAGAAATGTGTCTGGTTGCCAAGTTGACAAGGGGTGGAGTGTTATGGTTGATACACTGTGTCAACTTGGGGAGTCTAGAGGTTTGGCTAAGTGACTCAGCAGGAAGCCAGAGTGCTTACTTTGTATCCATCCTGAGCCTGTGCAAGAGGAGGGCATGGAGATTATGTGAGAGCTACACACTCCCTGGGTGGGGGTAGCCTGCCTACTATGTAAGGGAGGGAAAGAGGCTTGCTAGCTCTGCCATTCCCCGCTTTGCTCTTGTTGTCTTGCTGTGTTCTGCCGCCATGAATGTTTGCCCTCTGCCACGAGCAGCTGTGCCTCGGAGCCAGCCAAGTATGGACGGAAGCCTCCACAAACTGTAAGCTAAGTAAACATTTCCTTCCTTACTTTTGGGTGTTGGGTATTTTGTCTCCACAATGAGAGAAAAGAAACCAAGAGAGCATCTCTCCCTCCAAATGAACATTATGTGCCAGGAAGGTGGTGGATAGTCTTTGGAATAACGCAGGTCCAGCTAAGAAAGAGTGGAACCACTCACTGTGCAGCAGCAGCTTGTGAAGCAGAAAAGTACTCTCTTTAGTGTCAGAGCCCTGTACTGGTTTGGGCACTATTGACCGACAGCAGGGCCTTGGATAAGTCACTACCGTGGGGCTAAGAGTCATTTACTACAGACAACCTCTTAGACCCATTTTCTATAAATAGTGTCTCCCTTTGATTTCCCTGTCTTTTTCCTGTGTTTAAAGTTCACTCTCCAATGGTAAAGCTTGAGAAATAGAGACGAAAGAATATGGTCCTCTTGGGGATTATAATGTAGTGAGAATTTATATAGAAAGATTATTAAAAGACAAAAGCATATGATCCAATGTTCTTAGACTCTGTGCTATAGGACGTTTTTGCCGGAAGAGGTCAGTATAAAGTAATAGAAGAGAAATTCTCACCTAGGCTTTGAGAATCTTCAGAATTAAATGGAGATGTAGGTGGAAGGAAGGGTGGTTATTATAACATAGGTATGGAAATGAAGTATCCTTGGAAACGGAGAACAACTTAGGGGTTGTATGAGGAGCGTACTACGGAAGCATGCGTGCACACTGACTTACATGCAGTCAAAATGATGTTGCTTTATCTTGTCCTCACTGTCAAAGCTCGGAGTCTGTTAATTAATTTGGAGCTGATCTCACAAACAAAGCGAAGCTGAGGGCGTTTCCGAGCAGATGAGAAGATTGTTTCATCCCAGTTGCTGAGCTCCTTGATTATGTGAGTGAGTTTATTGTTTTGCGCTTTGAGGGCTATGTACGTTTCAGACACAGATCACCAAATGGAGGATTATTCGGCTACTCCTCTAGCTTCTTAAAATATTTAACTTTCTCTTCATAACATTTGAAAATAGTAAAACAAAAAAAAAAGCTCAAGTTCAAGAGAGGACCCAAATAAGTCAGTTTTTCAGTTCTATTTTAACATTTATTTACTTACAGAATTCCTAACACAACTCATACGCACACTTAAGTACTGTTGCCCCTGCTTCAAGACATACTGGCTCAAAACTACTCATGTCCAATCTCAAAGCTGTTGGTTGAATGACCTTTAAAAGAAAGCACCCTAAAACTCATTATGATACCACCCGAATAAATCTTACCAGATAGAAGATATATGTGATACACCAAGTTCAGAAGTCTTACACTTCAAAGGAAATACATTTAAAATTTTAAGAATTAATAAAATTCCAAGTGACATGTGGCCAGCAGGGAGCCAGTGGAGTTCCAGGAATTCACAGAAGAGAATGACTGCAACTCCGGAGGATACACTTCCTGTTCACAGTAGAAGCCTGGCATGAAATCTGTGTGAAGGGCCCAGAAAAATTCCCAGAGGATGGCAGGGTGCTGACAACGGCAAACCAGCCTCTGTAAGATTGGCCGACCAGGAGCTGAAGCACATCAACATGGAGATAAGAAGGAGGAGGTGGCTCCCTGAGGCCCAGGGAGGTTCTGAAGGGTGACTCGGATCCCACGGGGACAGCGAGGTAACTGACCCCAAGGCAGAAGGGGGAGGTGGTAAACTGCCCTCCCTCCCTGGCTCCAGGCTCACAGGGTGAGAGGGGGCTGGAGCCAACGAGGAGCTTCAGTGGCAGTGGGGGGCCCGAGGCCTCCACAGAGAAAAGCACTGGGAAAGCGGAACAGTGACGTGGTGCGTTGCAGCTGCTAGCGAGTGACATTGTTCCAAGTGTCCTCAGGAGAGGATGATGGACTGAAAGCCATTTCAGGTTGGGGCCAGCTGACCCGGGACTCAGAGCACCCACTAGGTGCCTCCATCTTGGAGCTACCATTGTCTGGGTGAGGCACAGCCCTGGGAGACGCCCAGGGTCAGGGAGCTGAGATCGAACCGGCAAAAAACCTGTGGTGTTGTGCAGTGAACATCTTGGGTCACAGGACCACAGGCAGAGACGAGGATCGGCTTGAACTTCTGCAGTGTTGAGTCAGCATCTCACCCCACTTCTCCTGCAGGCTGGTTGGGGTTCGGTAGCACCCCACCCTAATCCTACTGCAGGCTGGGATCATACAAGAGGACCTGGGCTCTGTCTGCCTCCTTTGTCTGCCGGTGACACCAGAAACATGCCCTGAAGTAGACGCTGCCGCAAAAAGATCGTAGAAGAATCCCTCTTCCCCCCGCCCCTCTCACTCTCACTCTGTTTTTGGGGGACTTGTTTTTCATTTTGATTGTATATTCTTGTATATTCTTTTTTCATTGTATATTCTTGTATATTCTTTTTTCATGAGAATGAAAATTGCTTTTAGGGTTTTTTATTTGTTCCTTGTTTCCATCTTGTCTTCTTCAGCACTCTGCTAAAGCTGAGGTAGTCTTCCTTTGTCCTTTAACCTTGCTTTTAATCTCCTCTTTTTCTACTTCTCTAACTTTTCCTCCTATTCCTTTTGAAATTTTCTCACTAGTGGGTAGAATGGCTCAACTGAGTGGATATTAACTCTATATAGATTTGTGCTTTTACATTTTGTTACGTACCTATAAACCTTGTTCATATGGCTAAAGGTGGCAAATTAACAGTTACCACAATTTGTCATTTTCTAGGGTGTACTAGACCCTATTGCTATATAGTGAAAGCATTGTTTTAGCCAAGGTGACATAGATGTCCTAATCAATGGTTCTTCCTCGTATGCAAAGACTGAGATTATTTGAGGGTCATAAACAATACTGTAGTCTAGTACTAAAGAACCAGGAGCTAGGCCAAAGAAATAGCACCTTCTCATCCCTCATAAACTGAAGAGGTAGTATCTTGTGACAGAGCCAAAGTTGCACTAAAACTAGAAGACATCTCTGAAGAGTAGCTATTTACTAAGGAGTCTTTGATACCAATAAGAAACCTGCTTATCTTAAGCAATTTACAAGCACCAAAGCAGAAATTAATCTTAAAAATGGAACATGAGAAGACATGGAAGCAAGATGCAACCACAGACCTCCAGCTAATGCAAGGCAAAGCTGGGAGGCAGCCAGGTAGAGCACATGAAAAGCTGTCCACCCGAACCCTTTGAAATGGTCACAGCAGAAGTGAAACGGCAGATGAATGCGGTGCTAGGAAAAAGGGGGAAAAGAAGGAAGGGAAAAGAAAAAATGAGAAAAGTAAGATAAAATGTAGACAAAATTTTGTAAATAAGGAGGGGAAGAGGAATTGAAGGGAGAGATGGGGATTGGGGGAAAAGAAATGAAGATCTATCGTGTGCAGGTACAAATTCCCTAGGATGAGTGTGACCATTATGTGTATCTACACGGTAGCAATAAGCTTAATAATAAAAAACAAAACTGGAAAGGTATCCCTTGCTATTGGGTAGTAAAAACAAACCAAAAATGGCCATGCTCCCCAAATTGTTATACAGATTTAATCCAATCTGAATCAAGGTATCATTAGCACATCTCATAGTACAAGAGAAAATATTACTAAAATTCATTTGGACCCAGAAGAGGCCTAGAGTAGCAAAAAATATTCTGCGCAACAAAGGCAAGGCAGGGGGCATCACAGTCCCTGACTTGAAATTATACTACTGAGCTACTGTGATAAGAACAGCATGATACTGGCAAAAACAAACAAACAAACAAACAAAAAACAACAAAACCCCACAGATCTGAGGATCAATGCAACACATTAGAAAATGCAGAAACAGGGCTGGGGGTTTAGCTCAGCGGCACAGTGCCTGCCTGGCAAGTACAAGGTTGTGAGTTCGATTCTTGGTACCAGAAAAAAACAAAAAACAAAAAACAAAAAACAAAAAAAACCCCAAAAAAGGAAAATGCAGAAACAATTCCAAGTTCACTCAGCCACCTTATCTTTGACAAAAGAGCCAAACAAGTACACTGGAAGAATGATAGCCCCTTTAATAAATGGTGCTGGATAAAGTGGCTTTCCGCATGCTGAAGACTAAAACTAGACCCAGGACTCTCACCACAAAGTAAAGTTAAATGGATCAAAGATCTAAATATTAAAACGGAAAAACTAAATCTGCTAGGAGACAGAAATGATAGAACTCTTGAAGACATGGGTGTAGGCAAAGACTTCATGAACAAAACCCTGACCACACAGGAAATATTATAAAGAATCAACAACTGGGATCTCATCTTATTACAAAAACTTTTGCACAGCAAAAGAAATTACCAACAGCTTTAAGGTCACTATAAAGAATACGTTTTTATTCACTGTCTCTTGGCCTAGTATGTAATCAACATTGCCTACCAGTCCGGCGGCCTCTGGCATGAAAAACGTAAGCAGCTCGCGTGCTGCAGAGCTAGCTGGAGACAGCAGAGCCTGAGAGGAACAGAAGGAAACAGGTAATAAAAAGCAGCTGCAGTGAACACAGCCCTGAGACAGAACACACACCGCCGACCGGTTCTGCCTGGTGGGAGGAGGTCAGCAGTCACACAGCGCAGAAGCTGCAGCAGGCCCCAGACCTGACTCAGGTCTCCCTCGGCAGATTCCAACACGCTGGACCCCAGAAAGAAGCCGCTCCACTTCAAACGCCTGAATACGGAGACCTTTTTGAACTCGTTTTCTTTTCCTTTTTTAGAAATTATTTTTCTGACAGGCACGGTGGTGCATGCCTGTAATCCCAGCACTCGGGAGGCTGAGGCAGGAGGATCGTTGCAAGTTCGAGACCAGCCTGGGTTACAAAGTGAGCTCAAGGCCAGCCTGAACTGCACAGCAAGACCCTGTCTCAAAAAGACAAAAAATAAAATAAAATAAAATAAAATTAAGTTAAATTAAATTATTTTTCTGTTTGTGTTGTTGTTTTTTTCTTACTTTTACTTACTTTTTATTCTTTAACTGGACTTTTCTCTCTCTTTCCTCCTCATTCTCATCCTCCATTGTAAGTCTTGCATCTTCTTCCACTTTCCTCTCCCCTACTCTTTCCCTGTTTTGTTACTTTATTACTACTAATTTTAACCTTTATTAACATTTAGCCTCTTACTATAAGCTGTATTTTTATTGGCCCCATTTTTCTATTGTTAACAGTGGTACAGTCTTTACTTTTAATTGGTTTTTACTGTATTTCAACATCCGTTTTTTCTTCGTGTTTCACTGTGACCACAGTTTCTTTTGTCTTCTCTCGGTTGTACTTGGGATCAAAGCCTCAAGAGAAGGCTGAGCACTAAAGAGACCCTTAAAACTGGTGCAGATTTTCATCCCAACAGATGTACAAATATCAACACTAATATGGAAAGTACAAAAAACAAGGCAATATGACTTGCAAAAGCTCATAACTTGTCAGTAGCTGAATGAGAAAATATAAAAATGGATGACACAAGGACAAAGAATTCAAAAGGCAAATTTTTAAAATTACCAATGGCTTCAAAAAGGATACAAATAAACAGTTGAATAAATTAAGGAAGACAGTGCAGGATATTAAGAAGCAATTAAACCAGCAGCGATTCTCAAAAAGAATCAAACATAAATCTTGGAAGTAAGAACCCAGTAAGTCAAAGCAAAAACTCAGTGGAAATCCTCACTAACAGACTGGATCAAGCAGAAAACAGAATTACAGGGCTTGAAGACGAGATTGATGGAGTATTACACTCAAAGAGTAACAAAGAAAAACCAAGAAATTATGAGCAAAATATCCAAGCACTCTGGGACATGGTTAAAGGATGAAACATACTAATTTTGGGTGTAGAAGAGGTCACTGACATACAGAGTAAAGCGACAGAAAAACCTATTAAGTGAAATAATAGCAGAAAGCTTCCTACCTCTTAGCAAGGATCTGGATTCCAGTGTGACAGGCATCTAAAATACCCAACAGACCTGACAGAGGCGGGTCTCCCCATGTCACACTGCAGTTAAGACTGCAGGCATGCAGGGAAGAACACTGCAAGGCAGAAACGTTAAGTCATTTATAAAGAAAAACCAGTCAGAATAACTACAGGCTTCTCACATAAATTCTAAAAGCCAGAGGGCTTGGATAATGTATTACAAAGCCCCGAGAGAAAACAACTGCCAACCTAGATTACTATATCTAACAAAGCTCTCCTTTAGATTTAAAAAAGAAACAAAGACCTTCCGAGATGAGCATAAACTAAAGCAACCCGTGACTATTGGGCTGGCATTGCCAAACTCACTAACAGTATTCCCTTCACAGAGCAGAAACAGATAAACTAATGAGAATTGGAAAGGGATGAAACATTAGAAAAACCAAGTAACAGGAAATTGTACATACCTTTCTTTAATAACTGCATTTAAATGGTTTTAATTCTCCATTTAAAATACACAGGGTAAAAGACTGAACTAAAAAAAAAGATACAACTCTGCTGACTGCAAGAAACATACCTCACTAGAAAAGGCACACAAAGTGAAAGTGAACAGGTAGAAAATGGGATCCAGAAATAACCAAGACAAGCTATACATATATCCAGTGATGCAGGCTTCAAGACAAAACTGGAAGACGCAGAGCAGGCCACTGCAGGGGCTGGGGATTTAGCTCAGCAGCAAAGCGCCTGCCTGGCAACCGCAAGGTCGTGAGTTTGATTCCTGGTACCGGAAGAAAAACAAAAACAAACAAACAACAAAAAAAGAGAAGGCTACTACATATTGGTAAAGGGAAAAAATCCACCCAGAAGACATAACAATTGTAAATATATATACACTGAACACTAGCATAGCCAATTTCATCAAACAGATATAACTGATACAGTCACATGTCTCCAGAGCTGTGGGCCCTCTAAGAAGCCCAGGGGGTGGGGATGAGGATTTCCTCCCTTATATTTGTACTTTGTCTCACCTCTTCCAGAACGCCGGGGCTCACGCCCTGAAATACTTTTGCCGTACTTCCTCCATGGGTGTCGCACGCTTGTTTCCCGTATTTAAAGGCAGTGCATGATCTCCAGTGCTGCGGTCGGTGTACAGGGACTGAGGAACATTTTAAGGCAGGCAGAACCCTGGGGTGGAAGCCAGGGTGCTTGTGTGCTTGTGAGAGCTCAAGTTGGGAGCTGATTACTGAACGATCTCGACCTTAGCTGCGGACGTGGGAGCAGCTCCTCAGTGAACTGTGGTCTCCTAATCAAGGCAGACAGCAGCCTCTGACTGCAGCTCCCCGTCGGAATGAGAAGCCGGCTCACGACCCTGTTTGTATTTTCACCATTCCCCCACCGCAGAAGCTCAGCAGTCAAGGCTGTACTGATTAGATCCTGACTGTGGGTTGATCAGGGAACGCAGGGATCGCTGGGTGTGGCGGGAGTAACGGGATAAAAGCTGGGAGCAGGCAGCCCTGACTCCGCAGTAGCTGTGCTCGTTTACAGCCCTCCGCCAGCGCAGACGTGCCCCTGCTCTCCCACACCCTCACGGGCACGCACCATTTTTATACTGTTAATAATAACCATTTTGACTGGTGATATGGAAGTTCAATGCAGTTTTAATTGGTACTTTCCTAAGGACTAAAGGTTTTGGACTTTTTTATGTACCTATTGGCCATGTGTAATCTTTCCTGTGAGCAATACCTATTCAATTCATTTGCCCAGGTATAATTGGGGCCATTCGTGGTGGGATTGTGTGTGTGTGCACGGGTTGGTTTTTTTTTTAACTTCTTTTCTAAGTATTCAGAAAAGCAACTGGAAAATATTTTCTAACATTGTGTAAGTTGTCTCCTCATTTTGTTGATTATTTGCTTTGCTGGGCTGAAACTTTATGTAGTCCAAATTGCTGATTCTTGCTATTAATTGCCTTTGGAGTCCTATTCAGCACATTGTTATCTGTGCCTATGAATCCAAGTGTTTTCTTCTGGCAGTCTCAATGCGCCAAGTCTTATACTTTGGTCTATGATTCACTTTGAATTGATTTTTGCAAGAGATCTAGTTTCAGTCTTCTACATGTGGATGTACGGTTTTGTTAGCAATGTTTGCTGACGGGGCTATCTTTTTTTCCAGTGGACGTTCCGGGCCCCTTTGTCAAGAATCAGATGACTGCAGTTTAGGCTTGCTTCAGTGTGCTGCAGTCCATTCTGTGGTTGTAGGTGTCTATTTTTGAGCCAGTATCACGCTTTTTCAGTTACCACGCCTTTGCAGTATATACTGAAATTGGATACTGTGATGCCTCCAGCATTATTCTTTTTGTTAGAATGACTTTGCCCCTCATAGGTTAAAAGGACTCTCTTAGAAGTGCTTTTGCTACATTCCAGAGATTCTGGTACGTTGCATCCCCATTTTCATTTGGTCCTGAGAATTTTTTATTTCTCCCTTGAGAGCTTTAATGACCCACTGATTGTTGAAAAGTGAATTACTCAATCTCCATGTGTTTGTATAAATTCTGTAGTTTCTCTTATCATTGATTTCTAGTTTTACTCCATTATTTTCTTATGAGATCCAAGAAATTTTCTTATATGTATTAAGGCTTGCTTTATGGCCTAAAGATAACCTGCTTTGAGAAAGTCCCATTAGCTGCTAAAACTGGTGTGTATTCTGCAGCTGTTGGAGAAAAAGTTCTTCAACATAAGGGTCCAATAGGCTCCAATACAATAAGATTGAGTAATTTAAATACTTCATTTTCATTACGACTTCAAATAATGTCAGAGAGGCAGGGGTAGGGATAGTTTTTCCCTAAGGTGATCAAAGAAACACTTCTGGGATAGGACCATCCTAGGGAAAATGGTATCACTCCCCTGAAAGATCATTCTCTAGCTTCCTTCCCAGCTTTATTTTTCTACATATCATTATCTCATTTACAAAACTTAGATATTTGACATGCTCATTTGTCTGTCTCCTCCACTGGTATTAAGTTTGATGATCACAGTGAGCGCTTTGGCTTGAGTATCACTATGTTAGGCTCTTGCACACCACTTGGCATAGGGACACTGATTAGTAAACATTTGTGGGGTGAATAATTCCACTGGTACTCACATAGCCAGAAGTGAATTTTCGTCTTATGTTCTGGAGTTAAGAACCTCATAGATTTTTGTTATAAAATATCTGCTGTGGTTTCAGAAAACTCACTGAAATATAATTCTTTATAAAGCAAAACCTTAACAGATTCTACCTACTGATCCAAGGCTGTCTACCATAAAAAATACCAGACTCTTCTGTTTTGGCTTAATCTCAGTTTACTAATATTTTGTACCATTCCTTAAAAATCATAGTTGTAAAATACAAATCCAGTAATATATAATTTTAAAGTTACAACAAGGTTTTAAAATTCATTTTAAGAACCGGAGGTGGGTAGCTCCCGACTGTGCTCTTAGGTTTGAACCAAATGTTCCTCTTGCGAGAACTCACGAGGTTGCATCTTCCTTGTATTCTCTGTGCAGAGACCGGGAAAATGGACATTTCTGCTCTTTGAGAAACTGAAGGACATTAGCATTTATTCGATTTCAAATTCCAGGCTTAATCTGATTCACACCAGTAATTCTAAGCTTACTGCTTAGACTTTTACACGAGCAACTCTAGTGCCAAGTAACAGCAGCTGTCTTCTCACTCATTCCTTTGAAACCTAGATTTGCCGAAGGGAAAGAAGATTGATGGAGCGGAAGAGTCCTCAGATACTAACCACACCTTGCTGAGCACGCATAAGTCCCGAAGGACCACGGTGTGTGAACATTTTCTTAGGCTAAATGAACTAACACTTACTGCATTAGTCAAGATAAACACTTGAGTACCGAACTCTGCTCTTTTCAAACCTTACATAAATAAATGACTGTCCAGTTCCTGGGCCGGAAGAATCTGCTCGCCTCCCTCCCCAGTGCCACTGTGATGTGTAGCAGATGGAGCCGTTTCTGGAACTGTTAGTGCTTCGGCCCGCCAGGGAGCCTTCAGGTTGAACTGCTGCAGCTCCAGCTGCCTACAAGATTGGCTCCTTCTCTACATGTGGCCATTCCTCAGGAGGCCTGCGGTCCTCCCTCCTTCCTCAGGCACAGACTGGTCTTTCTACCTGTCTGCATGCTGCCATTTTGAGATTTCTGACATGTGTCATCCAAGAAAGAGGCCCGTGAGTCACTCAACTCAATTCTCTCACGTTAGAGAGACGGACATGCTGATTACTACAGACACAGTGGATGGTGAGCGGTAATGGCAGAATTAGAAGCAAGATTGCCTGATTCTCCACTGGCAACTTTGTCCACAGGCTGGGTGAAGGCTCTCACGTTTTATTCACATGTTCTTTAAGGTTTTTCCTTCTTTTAACTCTTTATCTGCTTTAATGGAGGATCTGGCATGGTGGCCGTGCTATGATGTAACTTTACTCTTCCAGAAAACACTGTTAGCACTGTCTCTGTTGGCTTTGCAACTACCTGTCTTGGGGATCACCTTCTTCATGCTCCTCAGTAATTTCTGATTTACTTTTCCTTTGGAAGAACTCAGATGCTTCTGTTAGGAATGTCTCACAGAAAAGAATTTCTTTTTTTTTTTTTTGGTTTTTATCCGGTACCAGGAATCAAACTCACAACCTTGCGCTTGCCAGGCAGGCTCTGTGCCACTGAGCTAAATCCCCAGCCCCAAGAGTAAATATGGGATGATTTTTTTTCCTGTACTGGGGATCAAACTCAGGACCTTGAGCTTGCCCGGAGAGCGCTTGTGCCACTGAGCTACATCCCTGGCTCAGAAAAGAATTTCTGTGGCATGTAGCCTCTTCTGCATCAGGCAAGAGTGAGGTATAGTTTAATAACAAAATCAAGGATTTGAGGTTTCTGCACTAGCTTATATGCCTTCATTTATTTTCCATTGAAACGAAAAGATAAACAATTATAATTCTATGTTCAATCGGTTCAATGGCAGCAAACATTCAACATATGTCCATAAGGCAATGAAACATTTTTTGTAGTGCAATTCTCAAACTATGGCTGATGTTGGGAAAATCAGTCTAGACTCTGAATACCATGATATGAATGATATGCAAAATGAACTTATCACCCAAAGTGTCTCAAAACTAAAAACAAAATATTTAAATTCAAATATTTCAACAAAATTTAAAACATAAGCTGTATGGAGTCATCTTCAGCCACTTGTTTTTCAAATGGTCAAGAAAGAAAATAATGAGCAAAGACAGTGCAAAAAAGGAAAATGTTTATCTAAGTAGATTGACTGCCCATGAAAGTCACATCTCTTCTTCTGATTCATGTTCTCGTTCAGTATTTTTCAGAAGTCCAATTTCTGAGGAGCAGAGTCTCCTAAGTCTAGATTTTACCAACCTAAAGGGAAAAAAATCATTTCGGGTTAGATGATGTCTAAAATAAGAACTTAATATTCAGCCGTAATGCAACAAAATCCAGATTTTTTGTGTACATAGGGGAGACAATCCAAAATATAAAACCATTTTACGTGGCTTTAGAACTAGCTGAAAAATTTTGTGAATTATGCCATGATATAGGTAAGCAGATAAAATGTGGCTTTCAAATGTATTATGTGACTTTTCTTTTTAGGCAGGTTGCCATGGTGTGCAGGCTGGCCTTGAACTCAATCTTCCCATCTCAGCCTCTCACAAAGGTGGGATTATAAGCATGTACCACCACGCTTGGCTATGTGATTGTGTAATTAGGCATTAGAAAAGGGCATTCAATATTTCTTAAATAAACAAGAGACTCTCTGGGCTGTAGCAATTCCAAATGTCACTGAGATCTGGGGAAGTTCTTCATTAAAATTGCACCTAAATGGTTTTGCTGAAAGATGTTCTCTCCTAAAGCGGAAGAGAGGAAGTCATCTCCTCCCGTAAGTCTGTCAGGCCAAGACAAGTCTCACATCAAGTCTGGACTCAACTCCAGCCTCTACTTGGTAGAAAGGCACAGCCCTTCTCTGTGTCGGACACAGGCACTCCACCCACATGGGGCGGCCTCCCAAGGGATACAGAGAGGCGTCCTTGATCCTGTGACTACTTTTACAGTTTCAGAGACGCTAACTGTAGATTTGGCAGGGCAGGGATTATAATTTTTGAGGTTGGAATATCTGAAGCTTCTTAATGACAAAACCTCCACTTTCTCGACATGAGAAGAAAGAAAACTAAGAACTTTGTAAAACTCCTCCTGTGCATGATTACCACAGGGGCATTTTACCACAGCTACATCAATAAAACGGTTGCTGGAGATGCATGTGGGTATGGAAACAAATCTGATAGACCAGATCAAAGTTATTTTCTTTTTTGGTAAAACTCTCCTAGTCCACCTGGACCTTTATTCTTATTTTCTGCCTTTCCTCCTTCTCCCTCTCTTCCTCCCCTCCCTCTCCCTTCTCCTCCCCCTCCCCCTCCTCCTCCTCCTTTCTTCCTTCTGGTTTTATTTAACCTCACATTAACAACTAAGGACTTATAAAGGATTTAAGACGTTTCCCGCTTTCTCTTCTGATGAAGTTCTGACTGTCCTTGTAGAATGTCATGACTTCACTTGTGCTCTAAATCTCACTAAAGCTTTACAAGAGCAAAGTTCATCTTACTTGCTCTCCTAACCAAAGCCAGAATCTAGACCAACGTTTGGTACACAGTAGCGGCCGAGGACACATTTGACATTTCTTACTTGGGGAAATGTGCCAGGAGCTCACATAAGTCACCTTTTCATAGAGGTTAATTCTTCAGTCACTTCGAATTTAGCATTAACTCCTCCATAAAACAATGACTGAGCAGTATCAATAAAATCTGCTGACTTAGGGGCCAAGAGAAATTGCTCAAAATCATTTCCCTTAATTATTAATTGACTACCGATGTTGAGCCCAAGGTCCCCAAACTTTACTCTCTGGTTCCCATGAAAGGCTAGTACTCACTAACAAGTCAAAGACTGAAGAAGATTGTGTCATCTTTTAAAAATCACAAGCTCAGCTGGACATGGTAGCACACACCTATAATCCCAGCACTCAGGAGGCTGAGGCAAGAGGATCTCTATGTGTGAGTCTGAGGCTAGCTGACGTTATATAATCAGTTTAAGGCTAGTCTGAACTACATAACAAGACCTTGTCTCAAAAAAGAAAAAAACCCACATATTATTTCCACATTACACAAGTTCCACACACGTGAAATGCAACCAATTCATTACGTAATTGATTAGTTTCATTTCTGAAGATTCTTGTGGTTAATAAAATAATCCACGGCTACTTACAATAAAATAATTGTTAGCACAGACCCTAATGACTCCTCCTGTTTCCCATTCCTTGTCTCTAAGGTGCACCTGCTGTTGCTACAGGACACCAAGCTGAGACACATTCAGGTACCTTTAACAGGCTTTATCTGCCAACTGCAGTTCTCGGTTTTGCATATACAGAAATGACCACTTAGAGCAAATTGAGATCTGAGGTAACAGAGAAAATGTTAATAATAGCTAGCTACTAATGAGATGCAATATAACAACCACTGCTAATTCCTATCATCTTATTTTGAAATTCTGTGTCACTTTTACTGTTTTTGTGTTGTTTGGCTTTTGTCTTTGTTGTTGTTTTTTTTTCTTCTCTTTAAAATAAAAAAAAATAAAATGATACAAATCCCTGGAACTAGGGTTAGGGTGTACCTGTGCCCTCAATCTCATGTTTTCTTCATTTAATCTGACAATAAACCGAACTGAGATAGTGGATCCACTTCCAGGAAACTATCATGTGCCTGGCATTTGCATGTCTCTATGTGTGGGTCAAAGTCATTCACACGAGTTATTGCTTAGAAAATGCATCTGTAAATGGATAACATTTTCCTACATATAAAAGGATGGCTCTTGAAATAGCTTTGTGCAGCGGCAGTGTTCGAATATGAAGTAAAGTATAAGCACATAATAAGATTTGCACAGAGTTCAGTCTCACCTATGACTAACAGATAAAAGACTGCAGGTATGGAACTGTGTGGAGCGATCTTTCAACTGTTCCTCAGAAATGCTGAGAAGTGCAGCTTTATCTTTCCGATATTTCAGAAGTTGTATGGTTTCATAACTTATACTTTAATGAGGATCTCAGTACTATGTCAAAAAAATTCTGATATAATATTTTGACACTTAATCACTGCGGATTAGTTACAAACTACTACACAGGGTTAAATCCTGACCCGCAAATTTTTAAGGCTCATTAGTCTGAAATTCAGGACTAAAAGAGTTAGTCATGTAACCTCACTGAAGGGTAGTACTGCATCTGTATAACATTTGATTTATTTATTTATTTTTTGTCTTTTTGAGACAGGGTCTCGCAATGCAGTGCAGGCTGGCCCTGAGCTCACTTTGTAGTCTAGGCTGGTCTCGAACTCACCACAATCCTCCTGCCTCAGCCTCCCAAGTACTGGGATTATAGGTGTGCGCCACCAGGCCTGGCTCCTTTGTAACATTTTAAAGCTGTTGTTTTTAAATTCATATCAAAATATGTTTAGAAAAATTGAATTCTTGGTCTTAGCTTCCCAAAAGCAATATGACAGTGAAACCAGAAAGCATATAAAGCATGATTTTCAACAAATGAAGCCTATATTGAAATATTCCTGAAGCACAGATTTATTAAAATAGTTGATAAATGCTTATTGAGTATATATGTTTTGTTTGGCAGTGTGCCAGCAGGTGTGGGACTACGAAAGAGGTCTCTTTCACAAAGAGACAAAAATCTAGCTACCAGATAAGACTAAACATATGACCTAATGGTCAACAGTACAAGACAGAACACAACTGTTAAAATGTCTGGTGGATACAAAAGTGCAGAGGATCTTCGGATGGGAGAAGAGCAAAGGCTAGCGGAGTCACAGAAGCTTGGATAGAGGACACATGCGTTTAATGCGGATAGACCCAGTAGAGGGGAATGCCTGGTCACAAAGACTAGAATGGCCTGTGGTAGGTCATGGAGAGATTTAAAAACAAGAATGGAGTTTTTGGTTTCTAGAACTGTAAATAAATAAGAAGTACATCACTCTTCTGAAGGTTTTTGAAACAGGAAGAGATCATAATCTTCTTCTGGCTCTGGAGGGGATCTGACATGGGGGAGCGTGTGGCCTTGAGTCCTGGCACTATTCCTGGAGGCTGCCCAGACCGTAGGGAGGTGAGGCCCAGACGTCAGCCTAGAACAGCAGGGGAGAGGCCAAGCTTCACTCAGCGCAGAGACAGCCTCAGGGACGAACTCATGCACATGCTTTTGGAGAACGGAACGGAAGTAAGTGGCAGTCAGGCAGTGAGAAGGCAGAATTTCTTGGTACCCAAAGAAATTTAGACCTCTAAGAGGAGACAACACACATGAAAACAGGCCGACCCAAAGCCTAGCGGTGATGTTGAGAATTAGGCAAAAGAAGTTCCAAACCCAGGGTCACAGCAACTTCAGCCACAAAACACAACCGCAAAGCAGGAGCGGGGATGTGAGGCTCGTGTCTAGAGAGAATGAACGCTGGCTCCAGCAGAAGCGAAGACCCCAGGAGGCCTCGAAGCAGCTCCAGCATTCCAGGCACCTGCGAGCTGTGCAGTGTCGCACATGGCAGCCAGTATCTGCGATGGACATTTACATTAACTGCGTATGCACACAAGCGGTAATGTGATCTAGCCCTTTTCCAGTGCTCGATAGCAAGTGGCTACCATGTTGGATACTGTAGATATAAAACACTGCGGACACAGGACATGTCAATCAGGATTGAAGGGGCTGGGGATTTAGCTCAGCGGCAAAAGCGCCTGCCTGGCAAGCGCAAGGTCGTGAGTTCGGTTCCCAGTACCGGAGAAAAACCAAAAAAAAAAAAAAAAAAAAAAAAAAAATCAGGATTGAATTCTGGAGGACTGGGTGCTGGAGTCTTTATACCTGGTGACTGGGGTTAGCTAAATCCATTAGCGTTCGGCACTAGATACCTTAGAAAGCGAAACCATGGTCATTTATTCCTGCTTATCTTGCAAGCTGAGGCTTAATTTTCAACTCTGGAAGCATTCCCTAAACTCTAGCAATGTTTCGTTTTTCTAGTATTTCCATTAATTGCTCTGAATTTTAGTTGTATATTTCTCTAAGTTGGTCCTAACTATAGGACTAAAACTTCTTCATGAGTAAAATCTAAACCTCACGATTTTATTTTATTGTTTTTAGTTTTCGTTTTTCTCCGGTACCGGGAACTGAACTCACAACCTTGTGCTTGCCAGGCAGACCTCACGATTTTATACCAAAGAGAAAGGAGAAGGAAAAGGCAAGGGGAGGAGAGCAACAACAACGAGGAGATGATAATGTTGATCGAGCCCTTGCTATGTTTTAAACAGCTGAAGCACATGCTCTCACTTAGTACTATTATCATCCTAATTTTACAAACAATAAGACTGAGACTTACTGTGGTTAAATAATTGTCCTGAAGTTACACAGCCAATAGTCAGCAGAACTACGCATACATGTTCTGATCAATTTGTTGACTGCTTCTCACTCTCTCATGGAACATCATATCAGGATTCTTATAAGAAATGTACCGTATAGCTTTTAGAAATAGTGGAGTTCATGTCAAAATTAGCAGGTATTCAAACTTAGTGGAACTCATAGGAGTTTGTGAAATAACAGCTCCAAGCTTAGGAACTACTATACATAGAATACGTACACACGGGTGGGGACTCACTACAGGCTGGGACAGGTCGTTCACAAGAGGAGACAGCACATGTGAAGACATGGTGCATGGCAGAGGGTGGTGAAGGGCAGTTCACGGATCAGAGGCACAGCAGAAACACCATTCAGCTTTTCCACTTTCAAACCAGCATGTATTCTCTTTACTGACAATATCCAACTGTACAGATAATCTTCACCTATACTACTCTGTCTGATGACATGGTAAGAAATGAAAAAAAGCTTTTGAAATCTAAGTTCAAGAATATTACATCTTCATGATCATACATGCATGCCAAAGAATGAACCTTCTTCCATGAACAAAATGTACTAACTTACCAGGTGATAAAAGCATAATTCACTCCAATGATGACATAGGCCAATGCATAATGCCAACAAAAGCATATGGTGAGAAACATAATGTTTTCATGATCAGTCAGGTCCCATGCAGGACCTCCACTGGGGGGATACAGGACAAAACCAATCTAAAATTCAAAACCAGAAAACACATATTAAAATAACCAAAAATTTCCAAAGATAGTACATTTCAAAATGCTTGGTAATTAAGATAATTCCAATTATCTGAGGTATCACAAATAAAACATTAATTTCTCTTCTTATTTTAATAATATAGACAATATCTACCAAGTTATATATTTGAAAAAATATTAAAAGAGTAGTTAATGATCAATTTTCAGAATATAAATGGTGCTTATTTCCAGGAATGGGTGAAATTTCAGAATGCCCTACATTTCTATATTGTGCCATTTTACTCTGCTATTTCAAAATTGGAGCAAAAATATTCTAAAATTAATGAATGCACACAAATAACATCATTAAGTGGGAAAACATGGAAAGCTTTCCTTCTACAATCAGAAACAACAAAAAGATATTTGCTTTCAGATTTCTCAACATGACCCTTAAAGACCTGGAGAACTTGGAATGAAGTTTTTCAAACCCTAGAAGAAAACAATTTCCAGCCAAGATTAGTATACCCTGCAAAATTCTGCTTTAAATTTGATGGAAAGAGAGTCTAAAAGAATTCATGACCACTAAACAAGCACTGCAGAAAGTAGTCAAGGAGTTACAAACACAGAGAGCAAGGCCAAGGTTACCAAAGAGTCCAAAGGAAAGAACACATCTAACTCTAACTGCAACATTAGTTAAACTAAAGCAAAGTAGAAATGAATCATCACTAAAAAATAATAGTGACGAGAATCAGTAAGTAAATACCTTTCAATAACAACCCTCAACGTAAATAGTGTTAACTCACCAATCGAAAGACACCAGCTGGAAAATTGCATCAGAAAACAAAACTCAACTATATGTTGCCTAGAAGAGAGACACCTCACCTGGGAAGCAATGCCGAGACTGGTTGTGAGAGGATGGAAGTGATACTCCATGCAACTGGAGCCCCCAGCCAGCCAGGCACAACAGTCCCAATTTCAGACAGAGTCGGCCTCACGCCACAATTGATTGGAAGAGACAAATAAGGTCATTATATGTTGGTAAAGGTCAGGTAACGATTGTAAATATCTATGCATCAAATGTCAGCATACCCAATTTCATGAAACAAAAACTTCTTGTCATCAAAGGACAGATAGACACTGATACAATCATAGTGGGGTCTTAATACCCCATTCTAACAAAGAGGCCAAACAAGCAAAAACTAAGCAAAGAAATAGACAGCAACAACACTGAACAAATGACTTCACAGATGTCTATATAGTATTTCATTCAACAACAGAATATGCACTCTTCTTAGCAGTCTACAGAACTTTATCCAAAGCAGACCATATGTTCGGCCATAAAGTATTTTAACTAAATACAAAAAATTGAAATACTGTTTTGCATTCTATCAGATCATCATGGAATAAAACTAGAAATCAACAGCAAAAGAAACCACAGAAACTATGCAAACATGTGGAGATTAATACATTCCTAAACAATCAGTGAACGGAATGGATAAGGGAAGAGATGTAAAGGTCACAAGAATGAAATGAGAATGGCAGTGCAACATACCAAAGCCTGTGGGACACAATGAAAGCATTTGTAACAAGAAATTTATAGCTCTGAGCAAGTACATTAGGGAAACATAGCATTATGAAATAAATAACATAATGATACATATCAAAGGCCTAGAAAAATAAGAGCAGGCCAAATCCAAAACTTGTAGAAGGAAAGAAATTATAAAGATGAGAGTGGAAATAAATGAAACCAAGACCAAAAAATACAAAGGATCAGTGCATCAAACAGTTGTCTCTTTAAGAAGATAAAGATCAACAAATCTTTAACCAAATTTACCAAAAAAGAAGAAGATAGAAAAGATCCATATCCATGCAATTAGAAATGAAGAAGGCAAATAACAGGCACTGCTGAAATCCACAGGAAACTTATATTCCAATAACCAGGAAAATCTGGAAGACACTGATAAATTTCTAAACACATAAAACTTACCAAAATTACATCAAGAAGATAGAAATCCTTGAATAGCCAAACAATAGGCAATGAAATTGAGGCAGTAATTAAAAACTCTGTCAACAAAGTTAAAGTCCAAAACCTGATGGACTCACCACTGAATTTCACAGAAATTCAGAGACCCAGCACCAACACTTTTCAAATTCTTCTGAGAGAATGAAGGAGAAGGAATATTGCCAGATTAATTCCTTGAAGCCAGCATTGCCTACATACCAAAACTGGACAAGAACTCAACAGAAAAAAGAAAACTAAAATACCAAGAGTCAACAAATGGGATTGCATAAGGGAAACAATCAACAGAGTGAAAAACCAACATGCAGAATGGGAAAATCTTTCTGCCAACTACTTCTCTGACAGATGACTGATATGTAGAAAAATACGTACATGTATATTCTAGGTATTAAGTTAGGCCTCCCGAAACAAAAAGACTTCCAATTTAAAAATGCGCAACTAAAGTGAACAGACACATCTCACAAGGAGAAGGGCAAATGGCTAATAAGTACATTAAAAAGTGTTCAGTGACGTTGGCTGTAAGGGAAATGCAACTCAGAACGTCACTGACATTCTGTCTCAGGGCAGTAAGAATGGCTAGAGTCAAGGACTAAAATCAAATCCTGGTGAGGTTGGGGCAGGAGGAACCCTTCCACCTTGTTGGTAGGAATGCAAACAAGTACAGTCACGATGGAAATCAGCATGGAGACTCCTCAAAAAGCTAAAAATAGAAGGTTCATTTGACCAACCACGGCTCTTCTGTTCATCTTACTAGAATGACACGTTCACATTCACGTCTGCAGCAATATAATTCGCAATAGCCAAGTTATGGAAACAGCCTACATACCCATCAGTAGACCAATGGATAAAGAGCAGATGGTATGCATTCACAGTGGAGTATTACTCATAAAGAAGAGGGAATTTAATTTATTTGTTGGAAATAAGTAGATCTTGAGGTCTTAGTGTTAAATGAAATAAATCAGACACAGAAAGTAAAATATTACAGTTTTTCTTATGTGAGAAACCCAAAGTACAAACTTAAAGCACAAACTAAAGATTTTAGGAAACAGTGAATTAGACTTTTTGGACATAGGGAAAAGGGAGAGGGAAACGTGGGGGACTGGTTTAAAATGATCAAAATACGATTTATATATACCAATCAGCCCAAATGAGTATAACTGTCATATACCACAAACATTTACTAATAAAAAGATTTAAAAGATGTCTGCTTTCCTCAATTCTTTGCTTCTTTTTTGTCTTTTTGAGACAGGGTCTTGTTATGCAGTTCAGGCTGGCCTTGAGCTCACTTTGTAGCCCAGGCTGGTTTCAAATTCACAATGATCCTCCTGCCTCAGCCTCCCAAGTACTGGGATTACAGGCATGTGCCACTATGCTCAGCTTCCTCACTTCTTTCAACATTGCTCTAAAAATTCTAGCCACAGCAATTAGGCCAAAAAAAGAAAGAAAAGAAAAGAAAAAAGATGACATTTCTATTGGAAAGGAAAAAGTAAAACTATCTCTATTTACAAATGGCATGATCTTATACTGTATAGAGAAAATCTTAAAGAACCTACCAAAAAAACTGTCTAAGCTAATAAAGGAGTTTAGTGCGCTGCAAATCAACTCACAAAAATCAGTTGTATTTTTACAGACAAGCAATGAAAAACCATAAATGTACTTAAGAAAACAAGTCTAATTACAACCAACACTAAAAAAAGTCAAATACGGAAATGAACCCAGTCAAGGAAGTCATGGCTGGGAGCAGCTCTGCTGTACAGTGCTTGTCTAGCACGCACAAGGCTCTGGATCAGTCTTCACTAACCCCTCCTGAATAAGATAAAATAAAATGCAAGAAGTACAGTATTTTTACACCAAAAACTGTGCAACATTGCTTAAATAAATCAAAGAAAATCTTTTTTTTTTTTTTTTTGGTTTTTCTCCAGTACCGGGAACCGAACTCACGACCTTGCACTTGCCAGGCAGGCGCTTTGCCGCTGAGCTAAATCCCCAGCCCCAAAGAAAATCTTAAGAACTGAAAAGCTGTTTCATTTACAAAGACTAGAAGTCTTAATATGTTGAGATTATAAAACCACTCAAAGCTATCTATAGCTTTTTAATGCAACTCATAACAAAATCTTAATGGCTTTTTTTGCATAAATAAAAAAAGCGATTTTAAATTTCATAAGCAATTGCAGTTGACCCAGAATAATCAAATGAAAGAAAGAACCAAAGTTAGAGGACAGACACCTCCTTATTTCAAACTTTACTACAAAACTACAGTAACCAAAATTCTGGCAATAGAATAAAGTCAGTCATTAGTTCAAAGAAATATCATTAACAGCACAGAAATAGATCTATGGTCAATTGGATTTTTTTTTTTTTTTGTCTTTTGAGTCAGGCTGGCCTTGAGCTCACTTTGTAAACCAGGCTGGTCTCGAACTCGCAATGCTCTTCCTGCCTCAGCCTCCTAAGTGCTGGGATTATAGGCATGTGCCTCCATGCCTGACTCAATTGGATTTTAACAAGGTGCCAAGGTCATTCAATAGAGGAAATAAGAATCTCTTCAACAGATGGTGCTGGGCCAACTGGATTTCATACTGAAAACACTGAATTTGGACCTCCACCTCACTTTATATACAAAATTAACTCAAAGTGGACCAAAGATCTAACTATCAGGCCTAACACCATAAAACTCTTATTAGAAAACAGAAAGCTTCTGGGATTTGATGTAGGTTTCATGCTTATAGTACCAAAAACACAATGAACCAGAGAAAAATCACATAAACTGGACTTCATCAAAATTAAAAACTTTTGTGTTTCAAAGGACACTATTAAAATATGAAAAGACAACTCATAGCACAGGAGAAAATATTTATAAATCATATATCTGACAAAGGATTATTATACATAATGTATAAAGACTAAAAAGTTAACCCCCAAAATCTTTTTAATAGGCAAAGGCCTCCAAGGAACATTTTTCCAATGCTAGTACACAGATAGTCAGTAAACACGCGGAAAGATGAATAACATCACTGTCACTGGGGAAGGGGAATCACAATCACACTTTGTACAATAGCAATAAGAACAACAGACAAAAACCTGAAGGTTGGTGAGCATATGGAAAAATTGGAGCTCTTATACTGTACATTTTTTGTGGAAATGGCATAGCCTTAATGGATTAATAGTCGACAATTCCTCAGGAAGTTGGGGTAGAATTACTATATGACTTGGCAATTCCACTCCTAGCGATATACTCAAAATATTCAGGCAAAAATTTGTACACAAATGTTTATAGCAGCACTTTTTTAATAGTCAAATATGAAAACAATCCAAACATCCATCAATTGATGATAAACAAAATGCACATACCCATACAATGGAATAATAAATGGTCACAAAAAGGAATGAAGTATTAATACATGCTACAACATCAATGAAACTCGGAAAATTATATACATAAATAGAAAAAGTAGGTCACATATTATATGATTTTGTTTTATGTTGAATTTGCAGAATATGTAAATACTGGTAAAGGCAAATTGCCAGTTAGTGGTTTCTAGTGCCTGGGAGGAGAGAGGAGGTGAGAGGAAACGTTTTTATTAGGTCCAGGGTATCCTTTTGGGGAGATGAAAATGTTGTGAAGCTTGTTATAGGCAATGAGAGTACAATACTGTGATTATACTATATGTCACAGAATTGAACACTTCAAAAATATCTGATTCTGTGCCATGTGAATTTTATGCCCCCCAAAATACATCACACAAGTCTCTAGAATTAAATATAATGCAAAATCAAATGTCTACTCTATGCTGCCATGTGTCAGGTACTGGGGTTAAAAGATTTGCTACAGTGGCCCTCCAGGTATATTTTATCCTCCTCACATTTATTATTATCCTAACCATCAAGATAAGAAAAATGGGTGGTTTACTGACTCATGCATGATAGAGCCCATTTAAATAAAATCACACAGAAAAAAAGCAATTAGTCTACGATACTGAGTGAAATCTTAACTTCATTTCTGCTTGAAATTTCAGAAAATCTGAGTAAATCAGGGAAAGCTAAGATTTACACCTTAATCACTGGTTCCCATTTACGAGTTCATTTTAGTTTCAAAAGAACTACCACTGACTTTGCTATCCTCGTACTGGAGGGAAACATGGAACTCAGAACTTTAGTAATTTCCTCAGCATTGAAAACTGCTGCATGACTGAAGCATGATTCCAAACTAGAAAGGTCTGGCCTCGGCCATTATTTATGTCCTTTTCCCTCTGTCCCATGTTCTCTTTCCCATGTACCCTTCCCACGTAGGGCAATATGGAGGACAGTGGCCTGGAAAAAAATGACGGTCTGAGTCATCTCAGCAATTCTGATATAGGCTGAATGTAAGAATCAAATACAAGTTTTTCCCATGAAGTCAAAATACTGAGTTTGGGGGCCGGGGAATTAGCTCAGTGGCGCAGTGCCTGCCTGGCAAGGGTGAGGTCCTAAGTTAGATTCCCAGTACCCCCACACACCCAAAAAACATTAAAAAATCCCAAAATACTGGGTTACTCTTAAAACATAGATTATAGCCAAGGATGGTAGCACTCTATATGTGTTCCAGCTACTAGGAAGGCTGAGGCAGGAGGACTGTCTGTGCCTTACTCACCAAGACCCTGTAACAAACTAAACTACACTATACCTCACTGCACAGCACTACACTACACTACACTATACCACACCACACCACACCACACCACACCACACCACACCACACCACACCACACTACACCACACTACACCACACTACACTACACCACACTACACCACACCACACTACACCACACTACATCAAAGCATACATTACATACTGGCAATCCATTTAATTCAAAGCACTGGCATATCTAATTCATAGGCATGGTTTTTAGCCCAAAGATTTTTTAATGAATTAGTTGCCAACATTTTAAAATTAGGGACTATCACTTGAACATTCACCTTTTCAGCTTTTTCTAAGAATGGAAATCTCTGTCTTCCCACATGCAAATATGCACAGGAACATGTGCTTCCTGCCAATCCGCCATCAGAGGAGCTGCTTGACCAAGTGGAGCACAGCAAAGCAGTTTTCTCCTTTGCACTGCACCTGTGTGTTTTATTTATCAGCCAGTGACAGTGTCATACATTTCTCAGAATATCATTTCAGTTAAAATGAGTAAGGTTCTTATACTAACTTCTTCCTCCCTTTGCATCCCAGGAGACAGAATGCATTCCTTTATTGATGTTTTCACAGGTAGGAAAGTTAGCACGTGACCTGCCCCTCCGTCTCCAACAGTTGTAAAGATGTGTACAGCGTTTCTGCTATGCCTGACCCACCAAAAGACAGGCCTCTGTGTTAGATCACGGCTACGTTCTGACAGATGAAAGTGTCAGCACAAGTGGTAGAATACATATAACGTGTTAAGTTAGCGATACAATGAAAAAAATCACGCACAAAAGTTTAAGTACTGAATGGTTTCTTTTGTATGAGAAACCCAAAATATAAATAATTTGAAAGCAAAATAAAGCAGAAATGACAGGGAGCAGCAAGGGCCTTTGTGAAGGTGAAAGGGTATTTGGGGATCACAGGAGAGTGGAGCACTGTGAGAGGGAGAGGAGGTAAAATTGATTAAGATGCAATATGCATAACAGATGAACGTAATCATTATGTAGCACAAACATATGCCACTCGGGAGGGAGGGAGGGAGGGAGGGAAGGAAAAGTTACATCACAATATACAGAAAACAGACAGAATTTTACCTAGCTGGTTCGCCTACTGCTTCAGACACCTTGGTGTTTTCTGACTTTCACACACGTCTAGGAGAGCTCCCCATGAAAGCTAAGGTAGTTAGAGCCTTCTTTGAAGCTTCTGGAAGGAAGCAAGAATTTCCAGTTCCTGTGCATTCACTGTTTGAAACGGCAAGAGCAAAGCCACACGTGCAGCTCCCAGTGCAAAGGCCCGCTTTTTAACCCGGGCTGTCGGGCCCACGAAACCCACCCATCTCGTGCTTCCCTCAAAGCAGCACCTAGAAGTGATGGAGAACTCTGTTCAGAAGGGCAGCTCGTCGGGGTGTGACGCCAGGAAATCGGGTCTGCTCTCCGACGACCACGCCGCAGTTCCACCAGTGCTCCAGTGCCACCCACAGGACCCATCCCACTCCTGATTGGGAGTGCTTTGCTCCAGTTCCCCGAGATAAAAGCCAGCCATTGGGGGTGAAATTGTGCCCTTCCAGAATGTCATAATCTGGACCCTCGCTACCTCAGTGTGACCTTTTTATAAAATGGGTTCTTTATAGGTGTAATCAAACTAAGGGGAGGTATTTCCGGAGTTGATTTGGCTCTAACCCAATGATCAGCGTCCTCCTAAAAATGTCACGTGAAAGCCTCCTTAGCACCTGCTGCTGGTAAAAGTGGATATCCATATGCATAAGACTGAAACTAGATCCTATCTCTAGCTCTGTTTAGCAATCAACTCAAAAGGGCTGAGAGATCATCAGGTAAGACCTGAAACTCTGAAACTACTGAAGGAAAAATCACTTTAGAATGTTGACACAGACAACGAGTTTCTGGATAGAACTCCAAAAGCACAGGAAACAAAAGCAAAAATTAATAAATGGATTACAGCAAAATCAAAATCTTTGACATGGTAAAGAAAACCAAAAAGTGAAGAAACAACTGATAGAATGGGAGAAAAATTTTGCTAGCTTTTTATCTGATGGAGGATTAATACATAGAATATATATAAAGAATTTAAAATATGAATAAGCAAATAATAATATTTCAGTGTAAAAAATGAGTAAATGATCTGAACAGACACTTTTCAATAAAAGAAATGTAAATGGCAAATAAATACATGAAAAATGTGCAATACTATTATATCTCAGGAATGTGCAATCAAAAACACAATGAGATTTCACCAAACCCCATTAAAATGGCTATTATAAATAGAAAATAAAAAGTTCTAGAGAGGGTGTGGAGAAAAAATATCCCTTGTGCACTTTGGGTGGGAATGTAGATTAGGATAGCTACTATGAGAAATAGTATGAACATTCTCCCAAAACTAAAAATCAAAGAACTGCCATGTACTCCAACTATTGCAGTTATGACGAAACAGCTGAAGGAAATGAAATCAGAATACAAAAAACAACTCTGTACTTATATTTGTTGAGGCAGCGTTGCTGATAGCTACGATACAGACTCAGCCTAGGTGTACACCGACAAATGAATGGGGAAAGAACAGATAGGATGTACACAATGGAGTGTGATTCCGCCATGAAGAAAAATGAACTTCTGTCATTTCTAGAAAAATGGATGGAACGGAATGATTCTTGGAGAGCAAGGTAGCCCAGTCAGTGGAAGTGGAAGAGGGATTGCTAGGAAGGAGGGAAGGTGCCGGGTGAGGAGCTGATGAGGAAGGAAAAGTGTGCACGTGACCATTCCAAACGTACGCATGTACGGGTGGTGTCATTACAGTGAATCTCATTCATCTGCATAAGTAACAATTATGAATAATTATGATAAAAGGCCATGCAAACACAGAATAGCAAAAATAATAACTGGGCGACTATCACATGATAACGGAGGCAGAGGGGAAGTTGTGCTGCCCCAAACCAAAGGCCACAGAATGCCAAGACTGCCAAGAACCAGACAGGAGAGCAGCACAGCACCGACTTCCCCTCGACTTCCCCCTATGATGCCTTCACTTCAGGTTACTGGCTTACAGATCAATAAAACGGTAAATTTCTGTTGTTTTAAATTGCTCACTATGTGAAAATTTATTATTGCAGCCTTCGCAAACATAGCAGTCAAAATCACAATAGACCAGTATCTTTTGCCCAAAGCCTGCAATCCTTGCACTTGAGAAGTTGAGGCAAGAGTTCAAGGCCAGCCTGGGCTACATAGCAAATGGAAGACGGATCCGGACTACACAGCAAGACCGGGCCTCAAAACACTGGTGGAGGCGATGGAGCTAGCCAATGTGGAGGAACCTACTGTCCAAAGTATGAACACGCAAAGAGAGCAGGAGCAGCTTCCTCATCTGGCTGACTGCCCATGCTCTCAGGGGAAAAAAGGAGCTTAAAACACTCTCTCACTCAGAGACGTGGGGAAAACATGACTTAAGAAATCTTTAAGTCTAATATGATTCAGGAAAGAAACAAAATATTACAGGTTGAGAGAGAATTTCCCTCTGTCTGCATATTAGACAATTTTTTAAATTAAGGAATTTAGGCACACTGGCACATTCTTGTAACACCAGTTGATGTGGAGGCTGAGACAGGAAGATCTCAAGTTCAATGTCAGGCTTAACAACTTACCAAGACCCCATAACAAAACAAAGTTTTCAAAAAAGGCTGGGGCTGTAGCTCAGTGACAGAGTTCTTGTTTATCATGCATGAGGATCTGCACTCAATCCCCAGTACCATCAAGGCAAAAAACAAACAAAAGGTTCAAAAAGAATGCATTCTCTGTCCACAAAACATGTTAGAAATGATAATAAGAAAGAGAATATAGAACTCTAAATAGTTATGACCAAAATAAATCTCCACCATGGCATATAGTAAGCAAGATTCCAGAAATTCAGCACAAGAATAAAATATTAAATGCAGCTAGGGAAAAGAAACATATCATCTCTAAAGGAAAGCCCATTAGAATCACAGCAGACTTCTCAACACAAACTTTCAAATCAAGGAAAGCCTTGGGTGAAGTATTTCAAGTCCTAAAGGAAAACAGTCTTCAACCCAGATTGATGTACCCTGTAAAACTATCTTTCAAAACTGATGGAGAAATAAGAGACTCCCACGACAAAGAACAACTGAAGAAATTTATGACCACCAACCCAACTCTACAGAATGCTCTGAAAGACATTAGAAAGAGATGACGAAGACCGCAAATGCAGGAATACAAATAGAAAGAAACCGCTAGGCAAGACAAGCAACTAAACAGAGCAGAAAGATAGGAACAAACAACAGCAAAATAATATGAAAAAGAAAAGCATATCTATATAATATATATATAATATATATATATTATATATATATATATCAGTTATAGCCATCAACATAAATGGTCTCAACTCACCAATCAAAAGAAACAGATTGGTAGAATGAATCAAAAAACAAGATCCAACAATGTGCTGCATTCAAGTAACACATTTAACCCAAAAAGAAATTCACAGACTAAAAATCAAAGGATGGGAAACATTTCTCCATGCCACAGAAATCCAGAAAAAATCAGGGGTAGCTATTCTATTCGCAGGTAATGCAAAGTTTAAGCCAAACTGATCAAAGGACACAAAAAGAGTCACTACATACCTGTTAAGGGAAACTCAAAAAAAACCCTATAACAATCATAAATAGATATGCACCAAACACCAGTGAACACAACTGCAAAAAACAAATATTAACAGATATGCAAAACCAAATAAGCAAGAAAACACAATTGTAGTGGGGAGGCCTTAATACCACACTCTCACAAATAGACAGATCAACTAGACAAGAAATCAACAAAGAAATATTAGAATTAAACCAAGCCTGTGAACAAAAGGATGTGGCAGAGCTCTAGAGTGTTCCACCCCAAACCATCAGAAAACACACTCTTCTCAGCTGCACATAGAATATGCTCCAAAATAGATCATATATTACCTGACAAAACATGTTTAAGTAAATATAGAGGAACTGAAATCATCCCATGCATAGTAGCTGACCACAGTGCAATGAAACTGGAAATCAACAACAAAGGAAGTCATAGAAACTATCTAGACACATAGAAATTAAACAACACCCTTCTGAACAACCAATGGGTCACAAAGGAAATTAAAGACATAATTATACAGTATATGCAATTAAATGGTAATGCTGATACAACATACCGAAACTTATGGGACATAATAAAAGCAGTTCTAAGAGAGAAATTTATAGTGATGAACTCACACACGAGAAAAACAGAGCTAGCTCAAATATACAACCTAATGCTGAACCTCAAAATTCTAGAAAAAGAAGAACAAGTCAAACCCAAAGCTTGTATGAGGGTGGAAATTATAAAGATAAGAGCAGAAACTAATGCAATAGAGACTAAGAAAACAATACAAAAAATCAACCAATCAAAAAGTTGGCTCTTTGAAAGAATAAATAAAATTGATAAACCATTAGCCAACTTCATTAAAAAGAGGAAAGAAAAAACACAAATTCAAACAGCTAGGAATGAAAAGGGGGAAATCACAATGGATCCCACAGAAATCCAGGAGATGATCAATACATACTATGAGAACCTATATTCTAATTAGAAGGAAAACACAGAAGAGGTGGATAGATTCCTGGACACAATCAAATTGCCCAAACCAAATCAAGAAGATACAAAAATTCTAAATAACCCAATATGAGCCAATCAAATTGAAAATGTAATTAAAAATGTACCAACAAAGAAAAGTCCAGATGGATTCACTATTGAATTCTACAAAAAAATTAGAGAAGAACTAATACCACTAATGCTAAAACTCTTTAAAGAAATTGAAAGGGAAGCAGTACTTCCAAAATCATTCCTGGAAGCAAGTATTACCCTGATTCCAAAACCAGAGAAAAATGCAAACCAAAAGGAAAACTACAGGCCAATCTCCCTCATGAATATAGATGCAAAAATCCTTAATAAGATAATGGCAAACAGAATACAGCAAATAACCAAGAAGACTACAAATCATGACCAAGTAGGATTCATCCCAGAGATGTAGGGATGATTTAATGTATGCAAATCAATAAATGTAATACACTACACCAACAGAACCAAAGACAAAAATCACATGATCATCTCAATAGATGCAGAGAAATCATTTGACAAAGTCCAACATCCATTCATGATAAAAACCCTACAGAAACTTGGAAAAGGTAGTCCTTACCTCAAAAAAGTCTTTACCTTATAAAAGACAAACTAACAGCTAACATTTTATTAAATGATCCAAACCTGAAAGCTTTCACTTTAAATCAGGAACAAGACAAAGATGCCAGTTATCACCACTCCTATTCAGTATAGCTCTGGAAACATTACCAGAGCAATTAGACAAGAAGAAAAAATAAAGGAAATGAATATGGGAAAGAGAGAAGTTAAATTATCAATATTTGCAGATGACATGCTACTCTACATAGAGGACCCCAAAAACTCCACTAAAAAACTTGTAGATTTAGTATCAGTAGTGTGGCAGGATGTAAAGCCAACCCTCAAACATCAGTAACATTCTTGAACAAAAGCAACAAACTCATAGAAGGAGAAAATAGAGAAAGCACAACCTTCACAATAGCATCTAAAAAAAAATGAAATACTTAAAAATCAATCTAACAAAGGATTAAAAGATCTGTATGATGAAAATTACAGTACCCTGAAAAAGGAGGTCAAAGTGGATGTCAGAAGATGGAAAGCTATACCTCGCTCTTGGATAGGAAGAACAAATATACTGGAAATGACCATACTCTCAAAACTCCTGTACAGATTTAATGTAATCCCAATCTAAATACCATTAGAATACCTTGCAGATCCAGAAAAAACATTCCTAAAATTTATTTGGAACCGGAAAAGACCTACAATAGAAAAGCAATTCTTGGCAACAAAGACAAGGCAGGAGGCATCACAATTCCAGGCCTGAAAGTATACTACAAAGCTACTGTGACAAAATTAGCATGGGAGTGGCAAAAAACAGGTCTGAGGATCACTGCAACAGAATAGAAGATTAGATGCAAGTACAAACACACTCAGCCACCTTATCTTTGACAAAGCGCCAAACATGTTTACTAGAAGAGAGATACCTCTTCAATAAATGGTGCTGGAAAAACTGGCTCTCCACATGCCAAAGACTAAAACTACACCCATGTCTACTATCATGCACTAAACTACAATCAAAATGGATCAAAGATCTAAATATTAAAATAGAAACACCAAATTTACCAAAAGAGAAGATAGGTAAAATCTTAAAGATGTAGGTGTAGGAAGAGACTTCATGAACAAAACCCAGACTGCAAGGGAAATAGTACAAAGAATCAACAGATGGGATCTCACCTTATTAAAAAGCTTTTGCACAACAAAAGAAATCACCAACAGAGTGAAAATACAACCCACAGAGCAGGAAAAAATTTTAGCCAGTTGTCCCTCAGACAAGGACTTCTATCTAGAACACATGAAGATTTGAAGAAAATCAGACCTCCCAAATTCAAAGACCCAATCCAAAAATGGGCATCTGAGATGAATACATTCTTCTCAGATGAAAAACTACAAATAGCAAATGAATACATGAAAAAATGTTCAACATCATTGGTCATTCTAGATATGCAAATTAAAACAACACTGAGATTCCATCTCACCCCAGAAAGAATGGCTATCATCAAAAAATCAATGGTTAACAAATGCTGGCAGGGCTGTGGGGAAAAAAAGAAATCTCCACTGGCAGTAGGAGTGTAGGCTGGTTCAACCACTATGGAAATCAGTTTGGAGATTCCTCAAAAACTAGGATTATAAGGTCCATTTGACCCAGCTATTCCCTTTTTGGGTATCTTCCCAGAAGAATTAAAAACATCATACCACAAAGATATATGTGCACCCAGGTTTATAGCAGCATAATTTGTAATGGCTGAATCATGGAAACGACCCAAATGCCTAGCGACAAAGGAATGGATTTTAAAAATGTGGGGTTTTTTTAAAATATAATGGAGTACTACTGAGCCATAAAGAAGGATAAACTGGAGACTTTTATAGGTAAATGGATGCAATTAAAGACCATATGCATAAGTGAAATAAATCAGACCCATATGTGTAAACATTGTATTGTCTCACTAGTGTGAAAAACTGAATGAACAAATAAGATCCAAAATGTACAATGGATATTACGGATTGGGAAGCAACTGTTCAAAAGAAAAGACAAACTGTGATGGAGGAAAAGGGAAAGGAAGAAAGGGAAAAATACAAAAAACATATTTATATACAAGATAGTTGATGGTCATACAGCTAGTTTCTGTTAGTTCATTGAAAGGAAAGGTTTGTGCTAATATTGTTTGGATAAGATATCATGCCTGTATCTTGTACTCTGAATAACTACTATGAAAACAATAATACACAGTGTATTAGGTATTATAACTCTCCCACTAACCTGCTTTGAGTCTCTGTTTTATTGTTATTTTTTCTCTTTCAAATAAAAAAAAGAGAGAGAATGCATCTGGAAACTTAGCAATGCCCTTTAGAGCTCACGGCACTGCTCAGCATGCGGCAACGTGAAAAACGTGCAAGGAGCTGGCTCAGACCACAGCACCGTAACAAACGTCCAGTGTCAACAATTAAGTAAGACGGGTAATGGAAAGTCCGCGGTCAAAGTTGGTCTCATGGGCTGCTACAGCAGTAAGTGAAGGGAATGTGCAGCGATACATGTATTTAAGAAAGAAAACAAGACAGACTGAAAATAAATGAGATCATAATTCTACTCAAAAAAGGGCTAGAAAACCAGAAGATACCTTGTAAGAACACAAAAACTGAAAATGAGCTAAAATAATTAAGTTTAAGAGACTAAGATCACGAAGTAAGAGATCAAGCAGAAAACACATCAGTAGCAAATATATAAACAGAACGATTAAAGAGCCCCAAGTGCTTGACCTCATTCTCCAGCAGACCCCTCCCCCACCGCCTCTGCTCTGGACCTCAGACCTCTCCCCCGGCCGGGCGCTTCTCCTGCACCCCGCTCGTGGCTTCTCTGCCCCAGCTTCATTTTGCTTACACAGTTAGGTGGCTTTTTATTGTATTTATTTATTCTCAGTTTCCTTTCATTTTCTGGTATTTTAAAATGTAGTATCTTGCCTGTCACTGTTACATATTTGGAGGAGATAAAACACACTGAAGTGTAAACTCACTTGTTATGCTGATCAGAAGTTACCTCTTTTAAAGTTTTAAAAATTTATTTTTATCTTTAATATGTACATAGTAAGAGATTTCAGTCAAGAGGAATAGAGCACACCATAGTGTTTTATATTCCATTCTGTTTACGCTATTTAGGTTCCCAGGAGATGACAAATAATGTAACAAAACAAGTTCTGTATATAACCCGGATAAAGTTGTAATTATCAGTTTTATCACACTACTGGGTATGTATAATTACTTTGTAAAACATTTTCCTCCAAGATAACCCATTAATCTAACCCCTCTTCACAGCCTTCGCTGCGATACTGTCTTCACCCTTATATTTCCCCCCCACAACAATCATCTGCCCAAGGCCCACTTTCTAGTGACTAAAAATCTCTTCCAAAGCATCTTTCCTAGCTGAACCGCACTTTGCTCCCCCTAGACTTCCTGCGCCCCTGTACGCGCATGCTGGACCAGTATCTGTCAGTACTTATAACGTATATGTTCACAACTGGAACTCACCCGTTCAGCAACACGATAAAGTTAAGGAGTTGATGTCATAAAACGAGAAAAGTCTGGGGTTTCAGGCTTAGACAAACCCAGCTCCAGGCCCCGGCTCCATCATTGTGTGAGCCTGGGAGAATACCTTGGACTCTCGGAGTCTTCCTAGTTGTACATTCAAAACAATAACACCTAACTTCCAGATTGCTGTGAGGACAGAATGAAATAATGTGTACAAAAAAATCTAGTAGTTGTTTCTCAAAAAGAACATATTTTCTCCCTTCTTTCCTTCCATGTATTTCACAAGCGTGTTACTACTCTCTAGCTGGTAAGCTGCTTCAGCATCAGGACTTACTCTGATTAAAAGCATCAGCTCGGAGATCTGACAGAAGCAGGTATTCAGGTATGTGACGAAGATGCGCACACCCCGCTTCCTACCCAGCTGCTCTGACGGTGCCCCGCCAGGGCTGCGAGGCTACTCGAGGACACATCACCTTCCGAGAGGCCCACACGCTCACTACGGGCAGCACAGCGGAATGAAATCGCTGAGGTCTGAAACCGAAGCTCCCCATCAGATAAGGGCAGAGGCGACGCGCCAAGATTCGGGAACGTAAGCTGGAGGCCCCGCTCACCTGCCATAGCCAGCTCCCCTGCAGCAGGATGAGGCTCGTCCGCAGCAGCTCCAGGAGCACGTTGTTCCGCGTAAGGAACTCCATGAAGGCAAGCAGGCCTGCCAGAAAGGAGACCAAGACCAGCATCTGGTGCACAAACACGTCCAGCACTTCCCGGCCGTGAGTATGATTTTGGAAGATAAAAGCTAATAGATGGGGAAAGAAACAGTTTGTCTCTTTTAAGTGAAACACAAGGCACCCACCGCCCTTCTTCCTCCCTCTGTTTTCACATAATTTTACACACACACGTGCACAGCTCTTCCGAAGGTCAGGCTCCCCACGACTGTAACAATAATGCATTTTCTCACGCTCGGAGTCGTCACTGCCTCTCCAGAGTGAAATCTGCAAAATGTAATCTTGCTTTTCCCTCCTTCAACCTTCAATCTAGCCTCTAACATACCATGACATTTTCAACTTCGTAAATTTCAAAGCACCATCTATTTCCAGTGATGAATAATAAGCACATCAGGGATGGGGAGCTATAATTACTGTGCATATGCAGATGAGTAAGCTGAAGCCAAAGACTTGCTGAATGAATGCAGCCCACTGGAGGAAGCAATGCATATATAATCGTAAAGGTGCACACTGACAGGTGCGGCCCTATGGAATCCCAGTTCCTAGAAACGAGCTGAGAACTGCCTTTCCGGAAGCAGTAATTAACTGCTTTCTCTCACTTCATGGACAGTTTCCAGTTTCATCTAAGCCTTTTCCTTCAAAGAAGAAAAATGTTCCTTCAAAATACAGCAACATCCTTAGATAACGAGAATCACATTATTAGTGTTTGGCATCTATCCTTTATCTAGCCTCTGTTCTCAAAAAAATTTTTTTTAATTACCTATTCTAGAAAAAAAAGAGAGGAACAAGCAAAAGTTCTTATCTTCAAACGTGGGGGACGGGAAGAAAACTTAGCAAGTGACTGCCTCCTAGTCATCGGGGGCTTTTGTTGTTGCATAAGAAACTTATTTCTTACATGTGCAGTACATAAAAACAAATCATTAAATACTTGTTTACTTTCTCGCCCTATAGTAACCAGGAAAACCAGCTGAACAAAAACCTACTGCTTTTCATCAACCTCTCACAATTAAAACCTCGTCATTTGTAGCTGAATGTTTTGGACCCCACTTCTCATGCAGTGGCAGAGTTTTACTATACTAATATGCTAGAAGCTGGATAGTAGATAAGGAAAGGTGTTCTGCTGTGAGTGATTGCTCCATCTCTGGATATTCTTGGTCCGTTTCTCTAAGTTCGGTTTTCATTCTTAAAAATGGAAAAATTATGATCCCCCAGCCAGCCAGGAGGTGAGGAGCTAATGCAGGTAATTCCTTCGGAATCGTGTGAAATGTGAGTAAAACACATTTCGATGGTGCTTGTCCAGTTCTACTAAATGAATCAGTGAGGAAGGTGGATCTTCGCTCTCCTGCCTAAGACTCTGCCAAAGTGCCTCACTACGACCAGATACATGGCCCTGTAAATCCAAGCTGCATGAAAACACTAAAGACATATTATCAGAAGGGGGACGCAAATGCCACTGGTAGAGGAATGTAAGGAAAAATACTCATACTTACTCTCCACAAATAACGCGTTGGACAACATTAACTTGCTTAAGGAGACGGGAAGTGAGCTGATGGTGAAGCATAAGATGTTAGCCACCCCGAGCAGCCCGAAGAAGAAATACATGGTGCAATGATGCCAGCCTGCGAGCTGGTTCCACTGGCCCTCCTTGTACAAAGTCAGGTAGGGTCCTCCAGAAATAAACTGCTCCCCAGCTATGCCTGAAAAGGAACGAACGTATCACAGTTTGAGCACCGCTCTCCATGATGACGCCAGCATGCATGGCGGCACGGGAGCAGGCGCGCCCAGGGCCCGTTTCAATCCGCGGCTGTCCTGTGTACTTGCTCTCTTCTCTCTCAGCTGTTCCCTAGCAGCGAGCAATGGTAGTGTAGGCTTTTATTTTTCCTCAAGGTTCAGACAACCAAGTTTTGTCAAAAATGACCAAGGTATTCAAACAGCTATTTCCGATCTTCAGTACGAATGATGTCAGTTCAGTTGTCTCTTCCAGCCTAACGACTAAGGTAAATCTTGAATTACTTGGATTTATGGGATCAGCTTGACAGAGGCTGACTGCTTCTTCTTAGATATTACATCTTTGGGTCGCTGCCACAGAGTAAGGAGTTGTCCTGGCTTCTCAATAAAAGTGCTGAAATGTTCTGCTTTCCCTACCTGAAGATCACTAAGGAGCCCCAGACAGCTGTAGCATATGATACAGTCACTTACACAAACAATTTAACTTTCTTTGAGATGTTTCCTTATTTGTTAATCCATTGAATTAATTAATTAATTTATATATTCATTTTAGCAGTGGCAAAGTTTATTTGAAAAAGTAAAAGTGAAGAGTGAGGGAGAGGCACTCTGCGGAGCGAGCTCGGACTGGGTAAAAGGAAAAAGCAAGAAAAAGGACATTCTGGACAAAGCGGCACGGGCGAGCGTGAGGACAGCCAAGACGGCAAGCTCTTCCTGGCGCCTTTAATCCAGTGAGCTTAGCAAGGAAATTTCTCCTTGGAAATGGTTACTCTGTAACTTTACGGTCATAGCAAAGTCCTATTGTCACGGAGAAAGCATTAAAAAAATTTTAATGGGAAGCTTCACCTTGTACAAAAGAAAGATTTTAATGGGACTCTAAAAGCAGAATATTTCATAGAATCCATATTACTGAAGGTTTCCCATGTGCACTTGATTATTTTGGTGTCATTTGAAAAATGGTTTCTAACAGTTTTATTTCTCCAAGTATGAAAACAACCTATAATAACATTATTTCAAAGGTCCCAACACATTCTGTAAAGGAAATTCACCTTGACTGTGTAGGCAAATCAACTATTGTGAACAATTCATTAAGGAACAGGCTTTTGTATGAACATAAAGCATCACTTCCCAAACAAATTATGTCAGATAGACGTTACACTTAGAATATATATAAGAACTACAAAATTCTTCATAGCAAATTTTTTATTTTGTATATTGAGTCTTCTTTTTACGCATGAATATGCCTCAAAGAAAGAACAGGAAAGGCCTACTCACCAGTTAAGGCCATGCTGATTATTACAATTCCCTCCAAAATTTCTATTCGATGGAAAAATGTTTTGGAACCGAGGTGGCAAGTCCTCTTTTGCTTTTTGCAGACATACTTCAAAATACTCTTTGTACTCCACCAAAAACCCATGATGAAAAAGAAGCTTCCAGGAAGGGCATGACCTTTGAAACTTCCCATGATCTACAAAGATAAGAATATACAGAAAGCAGACATTTCATTTTTTGAATTGGCCAAAACACATCTTATTTACATAGATAACCTTTTGATTATTATGGGCACATTGTAGATCCCACTACATATCAACCTCAATGAAAAGAAAACAAAAATTCACATTTGTGGAGTATTTTCCATATAATAAGCATGGTGTCAAGCGTTTTACATGGTATGTACAACCTTATTTTTGTAACACACCCATGCATGAGACAGTATTAGTCCGACTTCAGTGGAGATACTGGTTTAGAAAATTTTATGGCTTTCCCAGATCTCACAAGGATTAGGCAAAACTTTAGTCTTTTTAACACAGAGCTGAAAAGGATTTCTTTAAAAGGCAGTATGTACCTTAGCATACAGTTGACCTTTAATCGTATTTAAAGCTAATGTAAAAGTTTGCTCCATATATTTAAAACTTGAAGTAACGTGAAACTGCCTACAAACGAACGTTTTAACTAGATAATTTCAAAGCACCCAACATCATATTGGGAAAGAGACCATGAGACTTTTGCATGTGCTCCTTCCCACACTGCCCGAGCCTCTCCTCCTGTTAGACTGGAACTGTGTTGCTAAGTTCAGGCTAATGCATTGAGTCACTTCTAGCCTGAGTCTGTTAGGGCTCTGTGACTCTCTTTCCTCTCCCTTCTCCTGTCTTGGCATCCTTGGTGTAGTATTATCTCCAACACAAAGGATAATTATGCAGCCTGCTTCAGAATTGGCAAGGAACAACACCTCATTGTGCTAACCTACTGAAACTGTGAAGTTTATTTTTCAAACACCTTAGTCCTTAGGCAGATGCACGCCAACCAAGCTATACTGCAAACTTTGTTTACACTGTATCACGTGATGGGGTCACCTCTGACTGATAACCAGACAGACCCTCCATGCTGGGTCAGTGACACAGAAAGCCACTCTTGAATTATGGGAGTTTCTAATGATACAAGTAGCACCTTGTTCAAACATACGAAACCATTAACAGAATAACGAAGAAGGGTTAAGATCATTTTTGTTGATTTAACAGTAGGTCAGATCCAGGCAAATACACGAAGGGTCATTTCAAGATTCCCCCGGCCCGGCAGACTTCTTACCTCCTTCAGTGAGCACAGCGCCTGTTTCAGGCAGAGCACTTTAGGTTACCTTCAAGGTCCTCTGATTTGAAGGTAAACTTCCAGAAAACTGTGCAGTTAACCCAAACACCAAGAGCCTCAAATCACAGTCAGCATCCCAGACGCTCATTTCAGTGCTCCCTTGAACCACGCAACCACCCAAAAGAATCGAACTGAATAATCCCTAAGTGCTGGGCGCAAGTTCTCACCCTAAACCTGGCCCTAGGGGTTGGGCTTCGGTCACATCCTTTAACTTTTCTTATCTTTAGTTCTTTTTTGTTTAAGAGAAAAAAGATAAACAAACAATGAAACCTAGTTTAAAACAGGTTAGCGGGACAGTTACAATAGTTGATACAGTGCGGGTAGCTGTCTGCCTCGTAGTTAATCGGAGTACAAGATACAACTTTGGGGCTTAGTGAAGAAGAGGAGGCCATGGGCCTGGTGGTACCTGGAGTTCTTGCTCTGTCTGATTCATGATCCCAACCACCACCTGTATCACAGTCACTGAGTCTACCTGTTTGTTTTGATGTAGGAAACCCCGTAAGATTGGTAGATACTTCTACATGGGACTGTAAACTTTTTGAACTTTCCTGAAAAACAATTTTATATGATTCTAAAAATCTTTAACATTTTACATTCCTTTGTACAGGAAACTAACCTGCAGGAATTTACCCTGCAGACATACTTGGAAATGTACACATCAAATTAAAAACAATATATATGTCAAAAATTAGGAGAATGAATAAATGATTTTGTAGCTACTACAACATAGTTTTAAAATGTTTTTAATGATAAACATATATGTAATGACAAGAATAGGTTCAAATTAGGGGCAGAAGCTTGAACTCAGACTGAGGAGGTCTTTCTTTTTTGTTCTTTTATGTCTTTTTGAGACAGGATCTGGCTATGCAGTTCAGGCTGGCCTTGAGCTCACTCTGTAGTCCAGGTTAGCCTCAAACTCACAACAATCCTCCTGCTTCAGCCTCCCAAGTGCTGGGATTACAGGCATGCACCACCATGCCCAGCTATACTGAGTAGGTCTGAATGCCAACTTTATCATTTACTAGCTACATGGTTTTTAGAAAGTTATTTAACCTCTCAGCTTCTAAATCTCCTCTTCTGTAAAACGGGACAAATAATTTTTCCTTCATAAAGTTAAAAGGAGTTACTCCAAAGCAAAAAACATACAGAACTACTGAAAAAGCTCATGTATCCTCATCCCACCTCAGACTACTGGAGTAAAATCAAACAAACAAGGCACTGGACACGAACTACAAAAGCAGCATCTCTATACAGTTAATTTGATAATCGTTCACGTGACACCTACGATGCTTTGTGCAGTAACCATGGAGGGCCACTGGGCCTTCTGTGGTCATTTATTCCTTTAATGAAATTAGAGAATAAACTCCTAGAAAAAAGGAATAATAAACCTATTCTATTCCCACTGGAACTGAAGTGGGTAGTGTATATACCATTAAATTATAAATTAGTAAGTTTTTCTTATAATACAAGGTCCTTTACTTAAGAAACATCTCTGATGTCTCAAAAAGCACCTCATACTCAACATACCTAAAAGTGAACTGGAAGTGAATGTTTCATTTACAACCCACCGCCAGAAAGTAACTTTTTCCAGTTGCCTGCAGAGTGATTTGTATTTGACAATACTGTACCATTCACCTACTTGCCCAATCCAAGATAGGAAGCCATCCTGGGGTATGGCTATTTCCCTAAAACTAGTCATGGAGACTTACTGCCTTTGCTCCTGGCCTTAACATTCCCCTGACACAAACTTAGCTGACTTCCTTCAACCCGCTTCGGTTTCATCTGTTTGTTCAAAGTTTCTCTGACACCCAAACAGGGGAGGCTGCTTTCGCACCCGCTCCGGGCACCCGGTCCTCCTTCGTCTCAGTGCCCTCTCTGCATGATTAGTTACAGAAGATTTGTCCCTTTTTTTTGTCTTTCGGCCGCTATGATCTCAGCATATCATCAGAGCTGTACAGAAGTTAACTGGGGCTTTTCAGAAGTTAGGGACCAGGCCATCTCTAGCTTTTATTTTGAGGCCCAATGTATACTTTAAAAGGAAAATGCCAAACAAAGTTGCAAAAATTATAGTTACTTTTAAATGTTAGAGCTACCCACTTACTACTTGCACTTTTAACACACAAGTAAAACATTGCTTATGTCATGCATAACTTTGAACCGAGGGTCCCTCCTGAAGGCATAGCTCCTACCATCGCCAGGATCTGCTGACAAGAGCCTGCCGCCTCACACAGAAGAGGAAAAACATCTCAGCCCGCCTACCGGAACACGGTAAGGAAGTGAACGACAGGGCAAGTTTTTAGTGAAGGATGTGAGGGGATCCGAGTGGAGAAAGAAGCGAGCATTTTCCCGCTTTACCCATACAGCGTGCATATTTGGCCTTTCAAGCTGAGAGTGGGACGGCTCAGATCTGTCCATGTGAGACTCAAACAAAACAGAATCAGAGAAGGCTCGGCATCTTTGCCTAGCTCAGAGACTCAACAAGGCCACTTATTCCTCGCAATACAAATGGCGTTAATTTTACTTCGTCTTCATTGTGGATAGAAAATATGGCACACCATCAAACAGCATTTCACTCTGACCTTTTAGAAATCATTGTCCATCCATCAGTCTATCACTACCTGCTCTACTAACCCAAGTAAACTAAGAGACTTTGCTGAGCTTTAAACTCAAACAGCATTCCCTTCGCACCCACAAAGTAGAATATTGCCAGGCAGCCAGCAAAGACCCTGGGGAAACAACAGGTAGGAAACCGAAAGATTATTCCTCAGGAATGTCTTATCCAGTTCTACGCACAAGATTACACACTTACCTCCAGAAAAGTGTCCATCCTTAGAGTCAGACTCTTCCCCAGTCCAAATAAACCTATCATTCCAATCATACCAAGCATCACCTTCTCAGATGAAGACAAGAAAACCTTCTGATATTCCCTCTGGCCCCCTGTTGCTGAGATAAGTCTGCTGGGCCACACAGACAGACAGACACACACACACACACACACACACACACACACCCATAGAATATTTCTAAACTCCAGCATTTAGAAATATTGTTAGGTAAAAGCCCAAGATCTAAAAGAAGTGTTAGGTGCTGATTTCCCGGTGTTGTACCCACACAGACTACAGACCAGGTCTATGAAAGAGAGAACTGAAAATAGCCCAGAGAACGACATTCAACAATCTCCTCAGTAGAATCTAAACAGCTAATTTCAATGTGAAATGAAAGCAGCACTGTGAGGAGAAGAAGCTCAAACTAGAATTTTATCTTGAGCCATCAACACACCCAACAGTGCTACATTTCAAGTCTTAATGAGTGACTCATGGTTCAAAACAGATTTTTAAATTCTGACAGAGTAAATAAACTTGTACTATTTCTTTACTATTTTACCATTTGCCTCATTAACAGCAAAGCATATACCGGCACATGTAGCTTTAAAATTTTTTGATTATCCATCATTTCATACCAATACTTTTCCAAATTTCAATTGTTTCAAAATAATTTTCTTATGCTCTCCTTACCTTTGAAGTTCCTCAATGTCAAGTCCAACCCAGATCCCTTCTCTTAAGAATTTATACTGGTTTTAGAAAAGTAGATTCTGGCTGATCCTAAATCTAAATCTACTTCCTCCTCATCCTGTAAGACTAAACTAATGTGCTCACCTCCTGAACATGAAGTCAAGCTGATAAACTTTCACACGATATCGCAATATATTTAAATCCAGTGAACACACCCTCTTCAGCATCGTGTCTCTTCATCTGGCTGTTGTGCCATAGGTAGTTTAGGCAGTCCTCACCACGCTATCCCACACACCAAGGTACGAGCCCCAGTCATGTGCCACCGGCTCTGAGAAGCAAAGTCAATGGTGCACATTACTCTTTTTATGCCGATCAAGATGGGCAGCAATAATATGATTGATATATGTTCTAAGACAATAAGCCAGTTCCTGTCATACAGGGAGATTGCCACAGGATTCAGAGTTGAGTCATAGTCAAAACTGAAGTTATAACAGAAGGTCACAGCACAAACACGCTGATCTCATTTGGAACCACAACCTCGTCCTTGTCTGCACTGTATGGTAGGAACTTAGGTACCTGAGGGACCCGTTGGACAATAGACACTGCCTCTGCCTGAGCAAATGTAATGAATGGAGAACCACAAAAGCAGAGATACTGAGGTGTAGCCCTGACTAGCAAGCTGATTGCAAGTTCTTTGAGAACTGTTAGCAGGACTTGCTCACGTAAATGGGAATACGGTTCTCTCTGAGAAAGGCGTGTGGTGGAGCTAACTGTAAAACAGTGCAGAGGCTGAGGAGCCCATGATGACCAGTGAACAGTGGAAATGCAGCATCACAGCAATGGAGAGTGTCCCAAATAGAAGTAAGAATGCTGAAACAAGAGTGCGGCTCTGCGAGAGGGCTTCTCAATCACGCGAAGTCCAGTCCCACCCATCATCCCACTGGGAGGAGGAGGAGTGTCCCGCTGCACACTATACTGCCAAGATGCAGTATAATTTTATTTGAATAAAAACATGTTTTGATCTGCATTTCTCTGGTGATTAGAAGTACTGTGCATTTTCTCATATACCTGTGGGCCAACCATATTTTTCTTTTTGAAAAATATACATAGACCTTTTGCCTATTTGTTTAACCAGATTAGTTTCTGTTTTGTTTTGTTTTTACTGTTGAGCTGAGTTCTTCATCTATATTGTATATTGTCAGATACATGATTTGCAAATATTTTTGTCCACCCCAAAGGCTGTCTCTTCATTCTTGATTGTTTCCTGAGGTGGACTGGGGATATAGCTCAGTGGCACGAGTGCCTGCCTGGCAAGCCCAAGGTTGTGAGTTCGATTCCTGGTACCAAAAAAACAAAACACAAAACACAAAAAACATGCAGTTGATTGTTTCCTGGGCTGGGCCAAAGTTTTTAGCTTGATGCTATTCCTTTTTGCTTTTGTCATCCATGCTTTTGGGGTTTTACCAAAAAATCACTTTACCCCAGTTAAAGTGCTGTTTTCAAAGGGATATTTTAAAATAACAAATGCTTGTATGGATGTAGAGAAAGATTAACTCTTATACACTGTTGGTGGGAATGTAAATTAGTGTAGCTATTATGCCAAATCACATGGAGGTTCCTAAAGAACCTAAAGATATAATCACTAGATGATCCAGCAGGCCTATGATTGGTTATACATCCAAAGGAAGCAAAGAGATATCCACACTCTCAGTGTATTGCAGCCAGCCTTATTCATAATAGCCAAGGTATGGAGTCAAGATGACTGGATTTTTAAAAAATGAAATATCATTTAGATGTAGAAAAAAAAGTGAAATCCTTTCCCTTGTAGCAACATGGATGAGCTTGGAAGACATTAAGTAAAATGAGACACAAAAAGAAAGACACTAGTCAGGCGTGGTAGCATGACTACAAGTTTGAGTTCAGTCTGGGCTACATAATAAGTTCAAGGCCAGCCTAAACTACACAGCAAGACCCTGTCTCAAAAAAAAAAAAAAAAAAAAAAACAAGGCTGCTGCCCCTCCCCTACAAGCTTGGGAGGCAGGCAGAGACCTGGAAAGCTTCAGAGGCCTGGGGCCCACTGCCCGCCCCTCTCCCCCCACTGGAGCTGAGATGAACCTTGGAGAGCCTTGGGACGCTTCCCCTCCTCCACCAGCTTTGGAAGCCAGGCAGAGTTCCAGACAGCTTCAGGAGCCTGGGGGACCACTACCTGCTGTTCTGCCCCTACTGGAGCTGAGCAGAACCTTGGACAGCTTTGGAAACACCTGTAAGCTGGCCCTGCCTCTGCCCCACCAGCTTGGGTGTCAGGCAGAGCCCCAGACAACTTCAGGGGCATTGGGTGCCACTCCCTGCCCCCACCCTGCACCATTAGGGGAGCTAAGCTGAACCTCAGATAGCTTCAGCAGCTTCAGTGACTGAGTGGGGAAACAGGGATGAAACCCAGACAGCTTTGGGAACCCCTGAGTGGGAGCCAAGCTGAGCCCCAGACAGCTGTGGGAGCACTAGGGATCATACCCCACCAACAAACACCACTGAGGGAGCCACACTGAACACTGGTGACCTTTGGGTCCTTCTCTGCCACTCTGCCATCCACACAGGAGTCAGGCTGAGCTCAGGGAACCTCCAGATCTCTGAAAACAACAAAACAAAGGAGCAAAATGCAATCATAGACCTCCAGTCCACCCAGAATGAGTCCAGGAGACATGACACAGAAGAGTTTGGAAGTCATACACCTGAAATTTCTAAAATGATAGCAGCTGAAGAAAAGAAACAACTCCATCAGGCCATAGAAGACATCAGATCAGAAATAATCTCTGAGGTTAAAAAAAATAATAATGACAACAATAATGAAATAGTTGCTTAACACATCTAAAGAAGACATAAGAAAGAAAATACAGGAGCATAGTAAATTAATGGAAACCTTGAATGAACAATACAGGAAAGTAGTGGAAAGAAGTGGAATCCATAAAACATATTTAAACAGATGCAGGAAACTAAAACTTCCACTGAAAGCTGGCAAACCGCTTGAACAAAGCTGAAGATAGCTGAACACAGCTGTCAGACCTTGAAGACAGCATTGCTGTGAATGACCATGAAAAGAATGATCTCTTAAAAAGAAGAAACAAAGAAGTAACAATTCAACAGCTGCAAGACAAAGCAATGAAAAATAATGTAAAATTAATAGGTATCAATGAAACATCAGGTGTCAGCACAAAATGACATAAAAAGACTATTTGTGGAAATATTAGCAGAATATTTCCCAAGCATGGAAAAAGAATTGGACATCTAGGTAAGTGAAGCATATAGAACTCCAACTAACCATAAACAAAATAAATCTACACCCAGAGAGATAGTGATCAACATCCCAGAAATTCAACCAAAGAACAGAACACTAAAAGCTGTTAGAGAAAAGAAAAAGATCACCTATAAAGGAAAGCCCTTCAGAATCACAGCAGATTTCTCAACACAAACCATCATGCTAAGAAAAGCTTGGAGTGAAATGTTTCAGGTCCTGAAAGAAAACAACATCCAACCCAGACTGATATACCCTGCAAAACTATCCTTCAAAATTAATGGAGAAATAAAATATTTCCACTATAAAGATCAACTGAAGAACTTCATGAGTGTCAAACCAATCCTACAAAGAGTACTAAAGGTTATTCTAGAAAGAGACAAAAAAGACCACAACTTTAACAACAGTAGTAACAGAAAGGAACCACCAAGCAGAGCAAGCAATTAAACAGAGGGAAACAAGAGGAACAAACAGCAGGAAAACAACATGGTAAAGATAAGCCAGTACATATCAGTTATAACTGTTAATGCAAATGGACTCAATTCACCAACCAAAAGAAGCAGACTGGCAGATTGGATCAAGAAACAAAATCCAACAATATGCTGTATACAAGAAACACATTTAACACAAAAGGAAATTCATAGACTGAAAGTCAAAGGATGGAAAGTAAAACTCCATGTGACAGGAACCCAGAAAAAAGCAGGTGTAGATATTCTGTTTGCAGACAATAGGAACTTCAAACCAAGAACAATTAAAAGGGATAAAGAAAGTCACTACATACTTGTGAAGGGAAAATTTCAAGAGGAAGAGAGATCATAAACATCTATGCACCAAGCACAGGAACACCCAACTATGTAAGACAAATTTTAACAGACATGAAAAATGAAATAAGTAGCAACACAATCATAAAAAGAACTTTAACACACCATTGTCACAAAGAGATAGATCAACTAGACAAAAAATTAGCAAGGAAATAACAGAATTTAACCAAACCCGTGAACAAATGGACTTAGTAGAACTTTACAGAGTGTTCCACCCAACAGCATCAGAATACACATTCTTCTCAGCTGCACATGGGATGTTCTCTAAAATACACCATATACTGGCACACAGAATATGTTTAAGTAAATGCAAAGGAGTTGAAATTATCGCATGCACACTATCACACCATAGTGCAATGAAATTGGAAATTAAGGACAAAATAAATCACAAGAACTCCATAAACACATTGAAATTAAACAGCACCCTCCTGAACAATCAATGGGTCACAGATGAAATCAAACAAGAAATTAAACACTATGTACAATCAAACAAAAATGTAGATACAAGGAACTTGTGGGAGGCAGTTCCCTTAGAGGGAAATTTATAGCAGTGAATTCCCACCTCAGGAAAACAGAATGAGCACAAAAAAAACAATTTTATGTTGTACCTCAAGCTTCTAGAAAAAGAAGAACAAGTCAAACCCAAAACGCAGAGAAGATAGGAAATATTAAAGCTCAGGGCAGAAATTAAAGCAATGGAGACTAAAAAAAAATACAAAGCATTAATGAATTGAAGAGTTGGTCCTTTAAAAAAATAAATAAAATTGATAAGCCCCTAGCCAACCTTATTTTAAAAAGGAAAGAAAAATTTGAAATACATGCAATAGGAATGAAAGAGATGAAGTCACTACAGATCCTCTAGAAATTCAGAAGATGATCAATACCTACTTTGAAAATCTTTACTCTCACAGTATGGAAAACACAGAGGTAATGGACAGATTTCTAGATACATATGAATTACCAAAGCCAAATGAAGAAGATATAAACACCCTGAATAACTCTATATCAGCAAGCAAATTGAAAATGTAATATAAAAACTTGCCAATGAAGAAATGCCCAGGTCCTAATGGATAAATAGCTCAGTTCCACAAGAAATTTAGAGAAGATTTATCATCAATTCTTCTCAAACTCTTCAATGAAATTGAAAAAGAAGGAATTCTCTCCAACTCATTCCTGGAGGCAAGTACTATCCTGATACCAAAACCAGAGAAAGACCCAACAAAAAAAAAGAGAACTACAGGCCAATCTCCCTAATGAATATAGATGCAAAAATTCTCAATAAAATACTAGCAAACAGAATGCAACAAATCATCAAGAAGATTATACAACATAACCAAGTGGGATTCATTCCAGGAATGCAGGGATGGTTCAATATACACAAATCACTTAATGTGATACATCATATCAATAGAGCCAAGGACAAAAATCATATGACCATCTCCATCAATGCAGAAAAAGTTTTTTATAAAGTCCAACACTTATTCATGACAAAAACCCAACAGAAAATGGCATAAATGGACTTTATCTCAATCTGATAAAAGCCATCCATGACAAACCAACAGCTAAAATTATATTAAATGGTCAAAAACTGAAAACTTTCACTTTAAAATCAGGAACAAGACAAGAATGTCCACTGTCACCACTGCTATTCAATATAGTTCTGGAAATATTAGCCAGAGCAATTAGACAAAAGAGAGAAATAAGAGAAATAAGGATAGGAAACAAAGAAGTGAAATCATCATTATTTGCAGATGATGTGATACTCTCCATAGAAGACCCCCAAAACTCCACAGAAGACTTATAGATTTAGTAACCAAATTCATTAGCATAGCTGGATACAAAGTCAACACACAAAAATCAATAGCATTCCTGTACAAAAACAACACAGACTGAGAGATTAGTGTAAACACACCTTTCATAATAGCCTTTATAAAAATGAAATCCTTAGGAATCAATCTAATAAAAGAAGTAAAAGATCTATACAGTGAAAGTTGCAGTATTCTGAAAAAAGAGATTCAAGAGGATTTCAGACAATGAAAAGATATTCCTTGCTCATGAATAGGAAGAGCCAACATTGTGAAAATGGCCACACTCCCAAAAATGTTGTACAGATTCAATGCAATCCCAATTAAAATCCCATTAGTATACCTCACAGGTCTAGAGAAAACATTCCAAAAATTCATCTGGAACCAGAAGAGGCCTAGAATAGCAAAAACAATCCTGGGCTACAAAGGAAAGGCAGGAGGCATCACAATCCTTGACTTGAAATTGTACTACAAACCTACTAGGTAAAATCAACATGATACTAGCAAAAAAACAGACCTGAAGATCAATAGAACAGATCAGAAGATGCAGACACAACTAGAAACACACTCATCCACCTTATCTTTGGCAAAAGGTCCAAACAGTTCACTGGAAGAATGATAGCCTCTTTAATAAATGGTGCTGGAAAAGCTGGCTTTCCACATGCTGAAGACTAAAACTAGACCCATGTCTATCACCATGCACTAAACTAAAGTCAGGATGGATCAAAGATCTAACTATGAAAACAAAAGCACTAAATCTACTGGAAGAGAAAATAGGTAAAAATCTCAAAGACACAGGGGTAGGCAGAGAGTTCATGAACAAAAACCAAACTCACAGGAAGTACTTCAAAGAATCAACACCTGGGATTTTATCTTATTGAGAAGTTTTTACACATGAGAAGACATCAACAACGGACTAAAAAGAAAACCCACAAATTGGGAAAAAATTTTAGCTAACTGCCCCTCAGACAAAAAGGAATTCCATCTAGAACATATAAAGAATTTAAAAATATCAAGCCCCCAAAATTCAAAGACCCAATCCAAAACTGGGCATCTGAGATGAATACACACTTCTCAGATGAAGAAATACTAATGGCAAATAAATATATGAAAAAACATCACTAGTCATTTGAGAAATGCAAATTAAAACAACACTGAAATTCCATCTCACCCCAGTAAGAATGGCTATCATCAAGAAATTGATCAATGGCAAATGCTGGAGAGGCTGTGGGGAGACAGGGACACTTCTCCACTGTTGGTGGGAGTGTAGACTGGTGAAACCACTGT
>NW_004955427.1:2138798-2172193 GCF_000276665.1 Chinchilla lanigera | reverse complement strand
ATTTCTTCATCTGAGAAGTATGTATTCATCTCAGATGCCCATTTTTGGATTGGGTCTTTGAATTTTCAGGGCCTGATTTTTTTTAATTCTTTATATGTCCTAGATAGAAGTCCTTTGTCTGAAGGGCAGTTGGCTAAAATTTTTTCCCCATTTGTGGGTTTTCTTTTTACTTTATTGGGGATTTCCTTAGATGTGCAAAAACTTTTCAATAAGATGAGATCCAACTTGTTGATTCTTTGAAGTATTTCCTGGGCAGTTTTGTGCACCCGTGTGTATAACAGCACAATTTGTCATAGCTAAATCTTGGAAACAACCCAAATGCCCAACAGCTGAGGAACGGATAAAAAAAATATGGTATTTTTATACAATGGAGTATTACTCAGCCATAAAGAAAGATAAACTTGAGGCTTTTATAGGTAAATGGATGCAACTAGAGACCATACTCATAAGTGAAATAAATAGGACCCACATGTGTAAACATCATATTGTCTCCCTGGTGTAAGAACATGAAAAAGTAAGTAAAACCAAAAATGTATAATAGATAATATGAAGGAGAAAGAAACTGTGCAAAGGAAGGAACAACTGCGATGAGGTAAAGAAGAAAAAGAAATTACTAAGGCAATACATACATATATATGTGTATCCATATATATATATATATATATATATAAGGATAGCTGGGATAACTGTACTGCTGATGTCCAGTGGCTTGTTGAAGGGAACAGTTGGTGCTTGAATGTTTTATATTTTGGCCAGTTTTGCATGCTTGTATCTGGAAATCTGAGCAACTGATGTGAAGACAATATGCAATATGATGTTCCTACCATCCTGTCTAGTGAAACTCTGCATTGTCTCTAATGCCTTTTTAAATTATTTTCTTATTCTCTTTAATGTTTTGAGCAATCTTCCAGTCTTGCATCTGGTCATCTGAGCAACTTCGTTGACGATAACAATATGTAATATAACAACCACTGCTAATCCCTATCACTTGGTTTGAAGCCCTGTATCTTTTTTAATGTCCTTGCTTTGTTCTGTTTGTATTTTGCTATTGTTCTTTTTTTTTTTCTACTCTCTTTAAAATAAAAAAGTAAAACTCTTCAATATAAAAAAAGAAGAGAAAAAGGAAGGTTTTACCTGATCATACTGACACATGGAGCCCAAAGAAGCTGATCTCACAGAAACGGAGTGCAGCGCGGTTACCCAAGGCTGGGGTAGGGCTGGGCAGTGGGTACCAAGTGAAAGGGAGACACAGCAATTTCTGGGGTTCTGCAGTGGGAAACCACGTTCAACAGAACTGTACTGAATACTTCACAATAACTAGAAGAGATGGTTTTACTCACACTACAAAGAATGGCAAACATATGAGGTCACAGGTACACAAAATACCCTGATTTTATTATATGCCGTCTACATGTATCAAAATATTATACTGTATCCCATAAATATGCACAATTATTTATCAATTAAAAACATTTTAAACATAAATAAGTTGTATGGGCAAAGTTTTTTTGCTGTTTCTTTGTCTTTTTGAGACAGGGCTTCGCTATGTAGTCCAGGCTGTCCTCGAACTCACAGTGATCCACCTGCTGCAGCTTCTCTGGTGCTGGGTTACAGGCGTGCGCCACCGCGCTTGGCTGGGAAGGACATTTTAGAGAACAAGAATAGCTACATAATAGATTCTAATAGCCACCTAACGCCATCCTAGAATCACACCCTGATGTTTCCAAGTACTCTGGAAAGCACCTCGCCACTTCTTATAAGGTTAAGCAGTATTTATGACTCAGTCCAGCAACTCTCATTTGGGAGGACCAACATGCCTCATATAGAAACACAGGACTTCCTTGGACATTTTTGAAGATGACTGTGCAGCTGCGATTCTGAAATCTGCAAGGACAGGTTTCACTGGGCCAGTGTGGCCCCTTCTACGCTCATGGAAGGGAATGTTACGTCTGCTCTGTCTCATTTTTCTTTTCTGCTTTGATCCTCCCCCAATGAGGGAGCAATTTTAGCTCTTGTTGCTCTTGCTCTAAACCTGTGAACACTGAAGAGAATGACAGCTGTTGGGGGAACTGTTCCACCAACTCACCGGAAGTGTTAGAATAAAACCCTCACTGCTCTGCAGTCTTAACTCCAACTTTCTCCTGACACTCTTTTTGCTCTTTTTCTCATTTTTGCAGGCATGCTTTCATTGAAGATCAGAGAAACACACCCTAAAAATGTTATTCTAGTTCCCAATTTATCTGACTTCCTGCCCTTAAATTAGGGCTGGGAATTAGGAAGTATCTCCACCCCACCCACCTCACACACACCCTCAGAAAGGCCGGTTTCGCTGGGCAGATTGACTACACTTTTTGAAGGTGTGGCAATCCCAGCACAGGTGATTAAATTAACAGCTTTTTAAAGGTCCACAGGGGTGGAGGCAGCTTTAGGCAGAGCAGATGTTAGTGAAAGTCACGTACTGCCTCTGTCTTGCCACAGTTTCCCTCTGGACCACGCCACCGGGCAAGAAACGCTAAATGAGGACTAGATATTCCACTGCCATTAGCACGAGGTAAGGGCCTTGAGGAAGGGGCACACAGGCCGGGTGAAAGTGGTAGCCTGGCCCAGGCCCCTTCCTTAAGCAACTCCAGTGGCGAACTCTGGCCGTGGAAGGACCTGAGCTGGAGGAGGCCCCAAACTCTTAGCTAAAATAGGCAGGTAAAAGGGGTGCCTTTCTCTGCTTGTTTTTCAAAATGTGAAACTCAAACTCAGCAGTTTCCTATAGGCTTTTGGACTGTGTACTAAGTCACTGGAACTCATTTGCTCTTCAGAGTTTAAAGGAAAAGGACCTACTCTTTTTCCACCCAAAAGCTTGGCCTGTCTGCAGCCTTAAAAGTCAAAAATGATCAACTCAGGGAAGTATAGATTAGGAAACAATCCTTCAACTAAACTTGTTTTGTAAGAGAAGGAAAAATGGTCAGAGGTTCCCTATATCCATATGTTTTTTCATTCTGTTCCTTATGTTTGAACTGTACGTTCTTAATCTCTTAGTGAAATTTGTTTCTTCTCATCTAAAATCTGTCAAACTCCAAATGATCATACGAATGGAACCAATGATAAATGTGCCAGACTTCTTTAACCAAGGTCCACAGGACTGATCCTCTGAACAGAATCTATAGCTGCTGAATTCCAACCCAGCTTCTACTGAGAGCTTCTTTGATTAGCTCCCTAGAGAAAATCTCTAACTGCCTTCTCCCCTACATGGACCCTTCTCATCAAGAAGCAGGCAGATTTATCCATTCTTCATCCCTTCTGCCCTAGGAGTAAGCTAGGGACACATCTTCAGAGGTGGGAAAATAGTAGTGAAAGATACACGGTGTGGCAAAGTGGCCAGGCAAGTGGGTGTGACCTCTCAGCCATGGAGATCCAGGAGATATGCCTGCAAGCCCTGTACCTGCAATCAGTAAGAAAGTACTATCTTTAATTCTCATAAAAACTCAAGTAGGTTTGTGATAAGTCAGCCTAGAGACCTGACATCAGCCTGAGGAATGGGAGGTACAAGACACGGAAGCCATTAGGCTCACGGCCTCCATGAGCCTTTTCATAGACCCTCTTTCATGCTACACAGCGTACTTCTTTTCCTAACTTTAATTGGTCTGCACTCACTCTGCAGAACATATTTCTTTCCCTACCTTTAATGCATGTAAAACCTTTCTAATACTTAGCATTTCTTCTCCAATTTTTTTTCAGGACAGAAAGAACCTAGAAAGCACCTCTAGACAGAGACTCCAGCAGCACAGAACCTACTAACACAGTTTGGCAAGCTACCCAGGAGGATGTACGGCCATTGGACAGTTTTGTTTCTCTCTTTCTCTGAACTCTATGGACTTAAACCAAGGACTGGTTTAGTTCTTTCTTTCTTTCCTTTTCTTTCTTTCTTTCTTTCTTTCTTTCTTTCTTTCTTTCTTTCTTTCTTTCTTTCTTTCTTTTTCTTTCTTTCTTTCTTTCTTTTTTTCCTCTCTTCCTCTTTCTTTTTCTTTCTTCTCTCTCTCTCTCTCTTTCATTCTTTCTCTTTCTTTTCTCTCTCTCTCTTCTCTAGGAAAGCTCCAATCCCCATCCTGTCCCTTCTTTCTCAGGATAGGCTTTCATCTGTTGGAGGGCATAAATCCTTTAATTTTTTTCTGATGTTGGAAAAGCAGGGAGCTGGAGGATGGTAAAGATTAATGGAAGCTGGGGAACTCAGGAATTTTCCTCATGGTTCCTGGAATGGTTTCTTAGTGTATCCCACCAAGTGGTAAGGAAGGGAAGAGCATGGTCTCTGTTTTTCCCAACCAGTAGAAGAGGCCATGGCTCTTGGGCTTTTACAGAGATAAAGAGAAATGAAAGCCTGAACATAAGATATTTCACATCATTTTCCTTCCCTCTTGCAAAAAGATCTTTCTGTACCTATCTCATGCCATTTCCTGGTTCATCCTAATGATGAGGTTGTTAGGATCTGATAGGCATTTCCTGTAACATATCTTGGGACCCATTGATGCCTTAGAGAGAAGGATGGAACCCCAAAGGGTCTCCCTTAGCTACCTGAGAAAGAGTAAACTCTTAAGAGATCAGGGTGGAGTCCCTGAGGACTCAGCCACCTGAAAAACAATATCCCTTACGTTTATCTCAGTACAGTGGAACCTCAGTTCATAAACCTAATTCTTTCCATGATTTTGGCTGAAAAAAAAAAAAAATCAGATGAGAATCAAATAAAAATGTCTCCAAAAGGTCAACATTGAACCTAAACATTGAATTTTACTTGTTTCTCATCCAATATGGTTTGTGACCGAATCATGTAAAGAATTAAACCCATGAACTGAGGTACCACCGTAATAAAGCTTTTATAATTACTCTAAGACATTAAAGGTAGAAACCTCTTTTTTAGCATTTAAGAGGGGGGAAAAAAGAAGGTTCTAAGTAGAAGAACACTCACAGCCATTTGAGTTGACCTTTAGCTGGAAGTTCTCTTAGTTTTGCTCTATTGCTCAGATACATGTTTTTAAATGACCTGAATTTCTGTTAGAATAAATGAGAGGATCTGAGCCCATGCAAAAGAGAAATGGAGAGGAGACCCATATGTTTTCTAAGAGAAGAGGCTTTGGCTCTTTTCTATAAGGGTGCAATTTCTTGGTGTCCACGAAGTCAGCTGAAAAGCAGAAAATGGTGAACAGTATGGTGGAACCATGTGACTGATCCACATGACCAACCAAACTGGCCCATGAGACTCACATGGAGAAGCAAAATGGTCACTATTCAAATTAGTCCTTCCTCAGCAGGTGCAGTGGGAAACTGCAAAATGCCACATGAGAAATTGTCACTCAGATTTTTACAGGATTAGCAAAAGAAAGCTGCTTCTGCGAACCTCTAGAAACTTGTGGTTCCTCTTCAAAAAACATGACTCCAATTCTGCTCCAAGTACAGATAACTGGAGTCACTAAAACAGGCACTGGAAGCCTATCTAATATCCCTCTTAGCCTCCAAGGAAGCATGGAAATATAACCTGCTCCTTCTAATATTAAAGTTACTCTGCTGACAAATTCAAGCGTTCCCATTAAACAAGCAACTCACATACAGACACTAATTCCTTTCCTATTGTCTTGTGATAGATTCTTTTTGTTCATCTCAGTCAGTGAGCCACAACATCTCAAGGTAGCTAAAGAGCACATAACCCTCAGTAGGCAGAGCCTCCAATCCCTTTCAGCAGGAAATAGCTGTATGAAGATGGAGACTTTCACACTCTCATCACTCCATAAAGAGCCTGTATGGAGTACATAGGGATGCATGTCTCTCAGTGGGAAATGAGGCAGAAGATTAGGGTGTGGCAAACTTCCTGGGAAAGGGGTACAACCTGTCAATCATGGAGATCTAGGATATATGTACCCAAGCCTTGTACCTGGAAACAATCAGCAAGTGCTATCCTTAGTTCTTCTCAGGAGCACTCATGCTGACTTTTGACAGGATGGCCTAAACCTGACAGCCTGAGGGGTAGGAGGTAAAATAGATGGTGGCCACTAAGCTCGTGGTTGCCTTGAGCCTTTGACCAGCTTTCTCCCACTCTGTAAAGCATACTTCTTTTTCTAACTTTAATTTGTCTATACTTGTTTTGGAGATCATATTTTTTCCTACATTTAATAAACGTAAAACCTCACTAGGTATTTGCTTGTCTTGTCCAATTTTTTGCTCAGAACAGAAAGAACCTAGAAAGCACCTTTAGAAAGAGACCCCAGCATCCCAAAACCCAGTAATAGTAGCTTAGTTTCAATATTATGCAGTTTTATTTATTTTGGTGGGGGTACTGGGAATTGAACTCAGGACCTTGTGCTTGTCAAGCAGGCACTTGTGCTGCTGAGCTATATCCCCAGCCCTATGTAGTTTTAAAAAGCCTAAGATAAGGTCAAATGTAAAAACAACAAGGTAAGGGACTAACCATGGCATTGAGGACTGCTAGTGAAACAACACAACTCCTGCTCCCCTACCACGGGCACGAGAGAGGGACTTGGATAATCCCGCGGAAGCCAGGACAAGAAATGGGAAATCAGCACTCCCCCAACCTGTGACAAGCACCTTGCAACCACTAGTGCAAGACAAGGAGGGCAGAGCCTGAGAGGAACTAGTGGTGTGGAAAAGAGCAGGTTGGGGCGGGGGTGACTGTGCATGGGACTGGAACAGTCTCGGGCTGCCTCTGTCTGACAGTGCCACAGAGCTAGAAGGGGACTGGAGAGACAAACAGGGTAAGGAGATGTGAGCAGGCCATCCAGAAAGCAGCTGACTCGAGACTGGCCACAGTCCCCACACCCAAAGCCCAAGATCAGCCCTAATCCAGCACTACTCATATTGCAGGGTTTGTGGAGTGCTGGTTTGGATACTACCATGGAACAGTGGACACCAGAGGAATTTCTTTTCTTTGATTGTATGTATTGCTTCCCTTTTACTGTCTAGTTGGGTTTGTTTGTTTATTTGTTTTGTTTTCTTTTTTAGGTTTATACATATGTTTATGTTCCATTCCATTTGTCTTCTTTCTGCCTTTCCTCAACTGTCTCTCTTGATTTTATATCTTCATGTGAATGAACATTGTCCCTAACCTGCTTTATTTTGATTAAATGATCTTTGCTTTCTCCTTCATTCTTTCTCTCTTGCCCTCTTCTCCAATTTCCCAAAGCCTGTGTGATCACCCTTTGTTCTCCAGCCTTGCTTCAGGTATATTTCTCTTGATTTATCTCTCTGTTTAGTCCCCTATATTTTCTAGATTTCCCCACCACTCTACTAGGGGCAAACTCATTGCATACAAGTTCCTGATTTATATTGGGCTCTGTTATATAACTGTAGATCTTTTCCTTATGGTTAAAGGTCCCAAATCAAGTTACGACACTCTGTCAGTTTATAGAACATGATTGATGCTATTGTTATTGCTAATTGTAATACTTTAGCCAGGATGTCATCCTTCCTGTAATCAGTTGTTCTCCCCTTTATAACAACACTGTGACTGCTTTGGGGTCATAACCGTCCAGTACCAAAGGACTGAGTGCTGAGATATCTCTGAAGAATACATATTTCCTAGGGAGGTCTCAATACCAGCGATAAATCTACCTACTATAGGAACTTTACAGGCATCAATACAGAACAAAATAAAATAAAATAAATAATAGAAAATGACAAAACACAAAAGCAAAACCTAACCCCAGACCTCCAGCCCACCCAAGACAAGTCCAGGGGACAATCAAGTAGAGGAAAATGGAGGCCACCCATCTGAAATTTCTGAAATTTAGATACAGATACATGAGACTATAGAAGAAATCAGATCAGAAATAATCTCCCCAGTAAAAAAAGAGATGATGACCATAATAAAGGACTTACTCAGCAAGTCTAGAATATGCATAAATAAAAAAATAGAGGAGCATAGGAAGATGATGGAAACCATGAGTGCCCAACACAAGAAATTATTGGGATCCAGGAAACAGATTCAAACAGATATCCAGGAAATTAAAACTTCCATTCAAAGTTTGCAAAACTACATGAAAGCAAGTGAAGACAGAATTTCAGACCAAGAAGACAGGATTGCAGTTAGTGATCAGGCAAGGAACGATCTCTTAAAAATAACAAGGGACCTTGAAAAAACAAACCAACAGCTGCAATATGATGCAAAAAAGAATACCATAAGATTGACTGGAGTTAATGAAAAAGCAGAAGCCAGCAAAAAATGACATAAAAATAACTGTTCACCAAAATAATGGCAGAAAACTTCCCTAACAGAGAAAAACAACTTCACATACAAATGTGTGGCATATAGAATGCCAATTAGCCATAACTAAACTAAATCTACACAAAGGCATAAAATAATTAAGATTTTAGAAATTTAGCTCAAGAACAGAATATTGAAAGCTGCAAGAGAAAAGAAACAAATCACCTATATAGGAAAGCCCATCAGAATTACAGCAGACTTCTGAAATACAAACCTTTAAGTCAAGGAGAGGTTGGAGTGAAGTATTTCAAGCCCTGAAAGAAAATATCTTCCAACTCAGACTGATGTACCCTGCAAAACTGTCTCTCAGAAATAATGAAGAAAAGATACTTCCATGACAAAGGACAACTGAAGAAATTCATGACTACCAAATCAGCTCTCCAATGTGCTCTGAAAGATATTGTAGACAGAAATAATTGCACAAATCCAAAAACACTAAAATGGGAAACCACCAGGCAGGGCAAGCAGTTAAACAGAGGGGAAACACAAGGAACCAAAAGCAGATAATAATATGACAAGGATAAATCAATACATGTCAGTTATAAATATCAGTGTAAATTGTCTCAATTCACCACCAATCAAAAGAAGTGGACTGGCAGAATGGATCAGGAAACAAGATCCAACAATTTACCATATACAAGAAACATATTTAGCTTACCAGAAAGTTCATAGATTGAAATTCAAAAGATGGAGAAGAATATTCCAAGAGATAGGAACCCCCCAAAGAGAAGAGGTAGTTATTCCACTTGCAGACAATGTGAACTTCAAGCTAAGACAGATTAAAAGAGATAAAGGTCACTACATTCTTGTTAAGGGAAAACTCCAAAAAGAAAAGATAACAATCATAAGTATGTATGCACCAAATACAGGAAGACACATCTATATAAAACAAATATTAATAGACACGATAAATCAGATAAACACAAACACACACAGTTGTAACGGGACATTAACACCCCACTGTCACAAAAAAGATAGATTAACTAGACAAAAAAAAATCAATAAAGATATATCAGAACTGAACCAAAGCTGTAGACTTAGTAGAGGTCAACAGAGTGTCCCACCTCACAATATCAGAGTACACACTCTTCTCAGCAGCACATGGGATGCTTTCCAAAATAGACCACATACTAGCACACAGTACATGCTTAAGTAAATACAAAGGAATTGAAATTGTCCCATGGATACTATCTGACTATCATGCCATGAGATGGGAAACCAATGGCAAAAGAAATCACAAAAATCCCATAAATACATGGAAATGAAATAACACCCTACTGAACAACAAATGGGTCACAGATGAAATTAAAGAAGAAATTAAACAACATCTACAACTAAATGATAATGCTGGTACAACATACTGGAACTTATGGGATGTGATGAAAGCAGTCCTAAGAGGAAAAGTTATAGCAGTGAGCTCAAATAAACAGTCTAATGCTGAATCTCAAATTACTAGGAAAGGAACAAGTCAAGCCCAAAGCTCATATGAGGGAGGAAATTATAACGATCAGAGCAAAAATTAATGCAATTGAGACTAAGAAAACAATACAAAGAATCAATGAATCAAAAAGGTGGTTCTTTGAAGGATTAAATAAAATTCATAAACTCTGTCAATCTTATCAAAAAAGGAAAGAAAATACACAAATTCATGGAGTTGGAATGAAAAGGGTAAAACCACAACAGATCCTGCAGAAATCCACAAGCTCATCAATACCTACTTTGAGAAACTTTATTCCAATAAAATGGAAAACACAGATGAAATGGACACATTCCTAGATACATATAAATTACCAAGACTAAATTAAGAAGATACAAAAATTCTAAATACCCTTGTCTATCACTATGCACTAAACTAAGGTCCAAATGGATCAAAGATGTAAATATTAAAAGAAAAATACTCAATCTACTGAAAGACAAGGTAGGTAGAAATCTTGAAGACAAAGGAGTAAGCAGAGAGTTCATGAACAAAATACAGACTGCATGGTAAATACTTTAAAGAATCAACAACTGGGATCTCATCCTAGTAAAAAGTTTTTGCACATCAAAAGAAATCACCAACAGAATGAAGAGAAAAACCCACAGAATGGGGAAAATTGTAGCCAACAGTCCCTCAGACAAAGGACTCTTATCTAGAACATAAAAAGAACTGAAAAGAATCAGGCCCCCACAAATTAAAACATCCAATCAAAAAATGGGCATTTGAGGTGAATATACACTTCTCAGATGAAGAAATACAAATGGAAATAAATATATGAAAAAATGTTCAACATCATTGGTTATTTGAGAAATGCAAATTAAAATAACAGTGAGATTCCATCTCACCTCAGAAAGAACAGTCAACATCAAGAAGTCAACCAATAATAAATGCTGGAGGGCCTGTGAAGAAAAAGGAACCCTTCTCCACTGTTGGTGGGAGTGTAGAATGGTACAACCACTGTGGAAATCAGTGTGGAGATTCCCCACCAAACTAGGATTGGAAGTCCCACTTAACCCAGCTATTCCCCTTCTGGGTATTTTCCCAGAAGAATTAAAAACATCATACTACAGAGATATGTGTGCACCCATGTTTAGAGTAGTACAAGGTGTAATAGCTAAATCTTAGAAACAATCCAAATGCCCATCCACTGAGGAATGGATAAAAAAGATGTGGTATTTTTATACAATGGAATAGTACTCAGCTATAAAGAAGGATAAACTCAAGGTTTTTGTAGGTAAATTGATGCAACTTGAGACCATACTCGTAAGGGAAATAAATCTGACTTGCTTGTGTAAACATTGTACTGTCTCCCTAGTGTAAGAAACTGAAAGAGCAAATAAACAAAATGTACAATAGATATTGTCACAGGGGAAGAAACTCCTGAAAAGGAAAGAACAACTGGGATGGAGGAAAGGAGAAAACCAGGAAGGAAAAAGATGATATAGATGATATAGTTATAGATATACATGATATAGATATAGATGATATAGATACAGATATAGATATAGATGATATAGATAGATATAAATGTAGATATACAAGATGGCTAAGATAATTATACTGCTAATTTTATCAGTTCATTAAAAAGAAGAGTTTATGCCTGTATTATTTGATTAATTTTTCACACCTGTATCTTGTAATCTGAGTAACCACTTTGAAGATAACATTATGCAATATATTAACTATTGTTACTCTCCTATTATTGTGTTTTGAAATTCTGTATCATCGTTTTTATTGTTTTTTCTCTTTAAAATAAAATTTTCTAAAAATTCTAAATAACCCAAAATCTGTCAATAAACTTGAAAATGTAATTTAAAGTCTACCAACAAAGAAAAGCCCAGGTCGTCATAGATACACAGCTGAATTCTACAAAATTTAGAGAGGATCTAATACCATTACTCCTCAAATTCTTTAATAAACAGAAAGGGAAGCAATACTTCCAAACTCATTCCTGGAAACAAGTATTACCTGATACCAAAATCGAGAAGGATCCAACCATAAAAGAGAACTATAGGCCAATCTCACTAGTGAACATAGATGCAAATATCTTCAATAAGATACTGGCAAACAGAATGCAGCAAATCATCAAGATGATATACCATGACCAAGTAGGATTCATCCCAGGTGCAGGGAGGGTTCAAAATACACAAATCAATAAATGTAATATACCATATCAACAGAGCAAAGGACAAAGATCACATGATCATCTTAATAAACACAGAAAAATCATTTGACAAAGTCCAACACCCATTCATGATAAAAACCCTACAGAAAGTTAGAGTACATGATCTTTATCTCAATCTGCTGAAAGCCATGTATGACAAACAAATAACCAGCATCATACTGAGTGGGCAAAAGCTGAAAACTTTCATTCTAAAATGAAGAACAAAACAAGGATGCTCACTATTACCACTTCTATTCAATATAGTTCTGGAAACATTGGCCAGAGCAATTAGACATGAAAAAGAAATAAAAGGAATAAGGAGAGGGAAGGGGGAAGTTAAATTATTATTATTTGCAGATGACCTAATATTCTCCAAAGAAGACCCCAAAAACCCCAGCAAAAGACTTCTAGGTTTACTAACCAGATTCAGTGGAGTAGTTTGATATAACACTCAAAAATCAATAGCACTCCTCTACCCAAATAACAAACTCACTGAGGGAGAAATTAGAGAAACAACACTTTTCACAAAAGCATAAAATAATGGTACTTAGGAAAAGGGCCATACTCCCAAAATTGCTATACAGATTTCATGCAATCCCAATGAAAATACCACTAAAGAAAACATTCCTACCAAAAGAGACATAGCATAGCAAAAGCAATTCTGGGCAACAAAGGCAAGTCAGGAGGTATCACAATCCTTGACTCGAAATTATAGAGCTACTGGGATAAAAACAGCATGGTAATGTCAAAAAGCAGAGCTTGGATCAGTGGAACAGATTAGAACATGCAGAAGTAAGTCAAAAAGCACTTGACCACCTTATCTTTGACAAAGGGGCCAAACACGTTCACTGGAAGAAAGATAGCCTCTTTAATAAATGGTGCTGGAAAAACTGGCTTTCCATATGCCGAAGACTAAAACTAGACCCATGTCTCTCACCATGCACTAAACTAAAATCAAAATGGATCAAAGGTCTAAATATTAAAACAGAAACACTAAATCTAATGGAAGACAGAAATGATGGGACTCTGGACAACGTAAGTGTAGGCAAAGAATTTATGAACAAAACCCTGATCACACAGGGACTATCACCAAGAATCAATAACTGGGATATAATCTTGCACAGCAAAAGAAACCAACAGCAGAGTAAAAAGACAAAACACAGAGTGGGAAAAAAATTTATGCCAGTTGTTCTCCAGACCATGAAATAATATCTAGAACATATAAAGAACTGAAAAAAATCAGACCCTCCAAATTCAAAGACCCAATTCAAAAATTTGCATCATGACACTTCTCAAAAGTACAAATAGCAAATAAATATATTTTTAAAATGTTCAACATCACTGGTCATTCAATAAATGCAAATTAAGATAATGTTGAGATTCTACTCCACCCTAGAAAGAATGGCTATCATCAAGAAATCAACCAATAAGCCAGACATGGTGGCGCATGCCTGTCATCCCAGCACTCAGGAGGCTGAGGCAGGAGGACAGTTGTTGTGAGTTTGAGGCCAGCCTGGGCTACAAAGTGAGCTCAAGGCCAGCCTACACTGCATACTGAGACCCTGTCTCAAAAGACAAGAAAAGAAAAGAAAAGAAAAGAAAAAGAAAAGAAAAAGAAAGAAAGAAAGAAAGAAAGAAAGAAAGAAAGAAAGAAAGAAAAAGAAAGAAAGAAAAATTCATAGCAAATGCTGGTGAGGCTGTGAAGAAAAAGGAACACTTCTTCAGTGTTGGTCGGAGTGTAGGCTGGCACAACCACTGTGGAAATCAGTGTGGAGATTCCTCAAAAACACTAGGATTAAAGGTCTCATTTGACCCAGCTATTCCCCTTCTGAGTGTCTTCCCAGAAGCATTAAAGGCATCATACCATGGTGATATATGTGCACCCATGTTTACAGTGCAGATTGTAATAGTTTAATCCTCGAGGCAACCCAAATGTCAATCCAACAATGAATGGCTAAAAAAAAATGGTTTTTTAATATAATGGAGTATCACTCAGCTATAAAGAAAGATAAAACTGAGACATTTATAGCTAAATGGATGGACTTTGAGACCGTAATCATAAATGAAATAAATCAGACACATATGTGTAAATATCACATTAACTCTGTGGTGTGAGACACTGAAAATGTAAATAAGAATGAAAATTACAATAGATATTGTGAAAGGGGAAAAAATTGTTCTACAGGAAAAGGAAACTAGGGAGTGGAGAGAGGGAAAGGAAGAAAGGGTATGAAAAATGAGGGAAAAAAGGACGGAATGAAAACTGAGCTTTGTGGGTGGGGAGGGGAGGGGTTTGAAAGGAGGGAATGGGATGGGAGAAAATAAGGAGCCCGGACATACCATGGACAGACGCCAAGCCCCCACAACGAATGTGGACATTATTCACACCTGAACTGTACCAACAAACCTCATCAACTAAAAAAATACTTGCAGGACACAAAGCTGGGTTACGGATAAGGTAAACATTTCTCTTCCAAAGGGAGAGAAAAGGAGGTAAAAGAGAATAACCGGCCAAAAGCAAGACCTCAACCCAGCAGGACTGACCTCAAATGTTAAAGCTTAAAAGTCCCACAACTGGCATGCACTGGGCTAGGTCCTCAAGGCCTCAGGCAGCCTCACCCTAACGCCTTTCTGTGGACGCCCCACAAGGTTGCTGTCTTGAGCTGATTTTAATGTCTACAGCTTTCCAAGGCTGGCATTGCACACTGAGGATAGATTTACCTTTCTGAGGTCCCAGCCGCAGCTTCACTCACAGGGCTTTACTAGGCCCTGCCCCGCTGGGGAGCTCTGTGACACCTCTACTCCTGCAGCAGACCGCTGGCCTCTCAGGCTTTCCTCTAAAATCAGTGAAAGCAGCAGTGTCCCACAGCTCTTTCATGCCACACCTTCGCAAAGGCAGCACCATATGGATGTTACCAAGATCTGCTGTGGCACAAGCCCTGGGCAGACCCACCTGAACCATGGCTAAAGCCACAGAATGCCTCACCACTGGAAAGGGGGAGCAGACCCCTCAGGTGGCCATGGGCAATAAATTCATTCAGGGTATCCCAGGCTTTCCCCCTGGAACAGATTTACCATTCTAGGCTCCTAGGGCTATGATGGGAGCGACAGTGATTGATGAAGACCTCAGACATGCCCCAGGCCCTTTTCTTGTTGTGACAGTTAGCATCCTTTTAATCTTTTAGTAGGAAATCACTGAGCCACACCCTCTCACCATTTTTTTTCTCCTCTATTGGGCTACAAATTTTTCAAATCTTTCCTATCCCCTTTTGTTTCTGACTTATGCTGCAAAGTTTACTGAAAAAGGCCAATAATACCAATGTCACGGCCTAAATGCTTTGATGCTCAGGAACTTCTTTCAGCAGATAATCTGTTCTGTGATTAAATTCAGCCTTTCATAATTTTCTGAGGTATAGACACACTGCAGCCAAGTTCTCTGCTATGATGTAACAAGTGCGGCCTTTGTGCTAACTTTCAACAGAATGCTCATTTCCATTTGAGACTAGTTTCCAAAAGGAGCCTCAGCTTCTCACCCTCACCAGAACAGTTTGTGATGCTCCACTCCTAGCTCTATAGGCTCGCTATAGTCCATTCCTCCAACTTCTTCCAGTTTCCGCCCACTGTTCACTTCTAAAGCCACTTCCTCACTTTGTGGTATAGAACAACCCCACTAATCAGTACCAATTTCTAAGTCAGTTTCCCATTGCTATGAGAAAAGACCTGATGCTGGGTGATGTATAAAGAAAAAAAGTTCATTTAGTCCCTAGTTGTGGAGGCGAAAGTCCAAGGTCAGGTATTCCCATTTGTTTGGTTCTGCTCGGGGCTTCACAGCAGGTGGTATGCTGGGGACACATACAGTAAGGAGAGATCACATGCAAAGAGAAAAACCCTGTGGTAGTACAGGGGCCAGTTGTATTCTTTCATAAGACCCGCCCCTCTCAAGAACTAACTGGGACCCATGAAAATTACGTGAATCCACTTCAAGGGCAGCACCCACAATGCCTTAACAACCCTTAATATGTGCCATCTCTTCAAGTCACCTCCCAGCACTGACTCACTGAGGACCAAGTTTCTAACACATGAACCCTTCGGTAGCAAACTCTGTTCAACTCATAACAACACCTGCAAAGGGAAGAGCTTAGCCACACAGCACAGTGCGCATGCAGAGCAACAGCGCTAGCGTTTGTGTCACCAAGCCTGAGCGGGAACTGCAGCACACTAGTGCTCCTTAGCATCGTGAGAGGCTACTGTACTCCACACTACTAATGTGGGAATAGATCAACAATAAAGTTTAAAATATAGTTTCTATTGGATGTTTATCACCATTGCCTCAGTGTAAAGTCAAAAAATCCTAAGTTGAGAACCATATGTGTATGTACACACGTGTACACGCATGGTTTTGGTGTTGTTTCTCAGGAGAACTCGGACATACACAAAATTTATCTGGGGGAAATGAAACATACGTAGATAAAAGCAAAATTGGTAATGAGTAGCCACTGAAACTAGACAATGCATACACTGTATTATTTTATTTTTACATCTGCTTGAAATTTCCCTTTACCAAATTGAAAAGGATAAAAAGATACGGAAGATCTGTTCTTCCCGTATAGAATCTCAAAATCAAATCTCAAAATCAAACTACATATCCAAAACCAAGCCTGTCCTGAGACATCCACAGCCCTGACCCCAGGTCTCACGAGGGAGCAGTTAAAGCTGAAAGGCTATATCTTAAGGATGACCCTTCCCTTGACACCTGATTTCAACCATACCTCCTCCGCACTCATGACACCTGCAAATTCTTTCACCATAGCGTTTCCCACAGGCTCCATGTTGAGATGACCTGCTTTACTCTTCATCTCTCGCCATAGCTAGGAGTTCCTTACTTCACCCCAGCATCAAGCTCATGCATGAAAGGTGTTTGATGAATGATTCAGTGAGGAGAGTATGAACAGCTAATGGCTCTATGAAAGCAGAAATGGCATTAAGCAGTGTTTCTCAAACTCATGTGACACTGCCTTCCAGCCCTTGTTGTCTTAATTGTTAGAGTCTACAACTAACGATCCATTTTTAATTTTTCAGTCTCTGAGTTTGAATCTCCCCTCTCATAACCAGTTATTTGAAGTCATAAGGGGAGGGGAGAGATGTAGAAACATTGGCTTTCACTGCTAAAAACTTCATTAAGATAAAACTTCCAAATCTCTATTCTGGATGGAAAAGAAGGTCTCATCGAACAAATAGGAGCTTAACTTTCAATGCTTTCTTTCCAAACCCATATGAAGCACAAGCTCTATGCCCCTCTAGGACCTTTCATGAAACTCATTTTTTCATAGGTCTTCCTTCTGGTGACAAAAAAATTAAGTGTGAATATCCATCCCAATAACTTGTCTCTTTGGTTTTGTTATACTGTTCTGCATGATTTTGTAACAAACTCATCGATTTTATAATCAATGGAGAGGCAAACTGGGGGAAAAATAAGAGAGGTATGTAAACTAATTTAAGTTCAGGCCAGAGACGTTGGAGAGTTTTGTATCAGCCATCCTCTGAGAAAATGAACAGAGAGACTAAAGGGGAATCAGTAACTTGCCTCCCTCCCTCCCCCTGTATAAATCAGCTTGTGCGTCTATAAATAAGACCAAGTTTCTTTGAGAAAACCTAACCCAGAGCCCGACTGCACTTGACACAGATTTGAGAAAAGTCCAAAATCATCAGCGATTTGCGTAGACAGCTGTACAGGAAGTCACCCATGTTTTCAGCCACTGTCCTTCAGCATCTGGCACTACCGTGGCTGTCTGCAGGTACAGTGGCCACGTGTAGCTACCACAATAACGGAGGTACAGGGCACTCAGGGAAAGCTGAACTTCACAGGAACAATGAGCACATTTTCACAGGAACAATGAGTCCTGTGTATTATCCATGTTGTTTATTTGACATTCAAATTTTACTAAGCATTTTGTATTTCACCTAGAAACCTCTGAAAGAATTCCCGAGAGACAATGAATGTTACAACAGATCAGGGCGAAGATTTCTCAATCAGTGCCCCGTGACTGGTCCTCAGGGTGCTGACACAACTTGATCATGGCCTGATTGTAACTTGTAAATATTTCCAAATCTCTGAGATGCCTTTCTAGATAATACACATGGCGTTTCTTAACCAAAATGCTTCTGTCTTCATTTGTACAGCTAGTAATTTGATCTAAAATGTTGATGGGCCCCCTGGAGGAGCTGAGACTCTGTGAGCCGAACTTTCATTGTGAGAGACCACGTGAACTGCCACAGATGTTTTCTGTTCTCTCCATCAGCAGATACCAGAAGTACAGCCACTATCAGGTTGCAGGATGATATGGGGAGGGATCGGTCTATTTGGGGTAAAGCAAAACAAATATCTAGAGCTTTCTGATTACACTTTTAAATTAGTTTTTTGTTATTGTTTTTGTTTTTTGGTTTTTTGAGATAGGGTCTCGCTATACACTTCGGGCTGGCCCTGGACTTGCTATGTAACCCAGGCTGCTCTCAAACTTTCAGGGATCCTCTTGCCTCAGCCACGTGGGTGCTGGGATTATAGGTGTGCACCACCATGCCCAGCTAAAAAAATTAGTTTTATTGGTATAGTTTGGATATACATAATGATCACATTCATTGTAGGGAAGATGTACCTGTACATAATATATTTTGACTCTTCTTTTCCCTAATCCCCTCCCCTCCCTTCAACCTGTCTTCCCCTCCTTATTTACGAAGGCTTTGTTTCCATTATTTTCTTCCTTTCTCTTTTTTCTTTTTCCTTCCTTCCTCCCTCCCCTCCTTCCTTCCTTCCTTTCTTCCCTCTCTTCTCTGTTCCCCTTCCATCTGTACATTTTCTTGCTATTTCTCAATGTCTATTATGTATTTTGGACTCTATTTACCCTTTCAGTTTTTCACACCAGAGAAATGATGTGACGTTTAAACATGTGTATCCGATTTATTTCACTTTAGAGTATGTTTTTAAAGGCCGGGAATGGTGGCACATGCCTGTAATCCCAGCATTTGGGAGGCTGAGGCAGGAGGATCGTTGTGAGTTTGAGACCAGCCTGGGCTACAAAGTGAGCTCAAGGCCAGCCTGAACTGCATAGCAACACCCTGTCTCAAGAAGAACAAAAAAAAAAATAGAGTATGTTTTAAAAATTTTATTTCCATTTAATAAAAGAGAATTCTTTATGGCCAACTTGTTTTAAGTCTACCTGGAATACTACCTAAAAGAATGTTCCCTATACATGAGAAGAAATTCAAGTTGCCTCTTTTCTCTATGAACAGATTTGTTGCCTCTTTTCTCTATGAACGGATCCAATGCCAAGTTCCATCTAAATAAATAAATAAATAAATAAATAAAGGAAAACTAAGTAAGGAAAGCCTGGATAATACATGGCACTTGAAATCTGTGGTCGGTGTAACAGCCGCATGTCTGCTTGACCACAGGGATGACCTCAAAAAGTGAGAACAGGGGCACAGGAAGAGGCGTTGAGCTGCGGGCAGACCCCACCTCCGACACACCCAGATTCAAGCCCTTTCCACTATTCCTCACTTACAGAAGCAAGGTAGAACAGACAGTTTAATTAATGCTGAGCACAGGCGCGTGACAAGCCAGCGACTGTGACTTTGTGATGGGTGCAGGGGCCACCCAGAGACGGCGGTGCACGAACCGCAGCTCCACAAGGACAGAAGCTTTCGGTTCACACCGTCAGATCTGCTCTGGGCCGCCCAGCTCAGTGTTCGGGGCCTGGGGTCTCAGCCGCCGCCATCAGTACACAAAAATTGGACTCAACCAAATGCCAGCATTAAGAACATTACAAAATGATGCTAAGTGTTACAGGAAAAAAGCAAGATGAGAAGTCTCCAGAGGCAAATCTGTTCATTAAAACACACATGGCTTTCCATAGATGTCAACAACGGCTGTGGATTCAGGACTCACTAGCGACTGGCACTTATAAAACAGCTTACGTACAGTGTCTCATCTGCCAACTTCGAGGGGAAAAATTACTGTCAGTCTCTGGGTATTAAGAGTTGAGGAAGTTGAGGCTTAGAAAAGGAATTGAGAAAGTTTCCATAACTAGTGAATAGCAAAGCTGGATTTTGAATCTTGCCCAACCAACTCTATAACCTGAGTTCTCACCAATGCATTCTCACCCTTCCCTGGGAGACTGCGCCCTTCAGGATTAAAGGTCAGGAAGGCCTTCTGTATGCCCAGCCCCAGAAGAGTAGAAATACGGCAAGATGGTTAGGTGTTCGGCCTCAGAGGCACCTCTCTCTCGGCTGAAGACATTAGCTATAGACTGACTGTGGAAGATTTTCACAGATTGTGAAAGAAAAGGTGAAAGGTAAAAGGGAGAGAGGTAGGGCACGTCCTAGCAAATTGCTCCTCCGCCAGCAAGGTGTTAGTAGAGGCACTGGAACAAGGAGGCTGCGAGGTATAAGTGGTTTTCAGGACAATTACTTCTACAGCTATGGGCAGAATACATCAAAGAGAGAAAAAGGCCGCAGGCAAGGAAGCCAGTTAAGAAATTCTGTAGATGCTAATTTCTGAGATGATGAGTCTCAGCCGGAATAGGGCGGTGAGACCAGGAACTGAAGGGACAGCTGTGCACGTTATGTATTGTCCACCTTGGAGAAAAACGACCCCCTCAGGACCTGCTTGAGAAGGAATGTGTCGGTGAGGGCTCTGACATGGAGACAGCAAAGGCAGAAAGGCAGCTCAAGGATTTGCCCCGGCCCTCATCCTCATGTACAGGGTCTCGCCCAATGGGATCTGCGACCAGAGCTGAGGAAAGAGTTAAGCAGTACCCCTTGAGGTACCACCTACTTGTCTCTCCTGCCTGTCTCCTCACCAAAGCACAGGCTCCAAGGGATCAGCATCCTCCTCGGTGTGTCTGTCAGCCCTACGGTCTTCCCACAGCTCGCCATCACCAGCCTGGTGTTGAGCCAACGCAGTAACTACCCTCTGGGTGCAATACTCTCTCTCCATTTTTGAGTAAGAAGAGACTTCTGAGACTTCCTCCAGGCTCAGTACTGTCTGCCCCTGGGAGAGAACTTCACCGGCCAAACTGTCTTCCCACAGAAGTACATCTTCACAGTATGCTTCGTAATGTGTAACTTTATAACTATAATGTGTCATAAAATTTATTTTTAATTCCCTTCTGTTGTTGCTGTTTTACTACCTTTCCCACAAGACTATATGCTCTCCAAAGTCAGTTTTTCTTTACACAGCTGAATTTCCAGCAGCTAGCACAGTGCTACCCAAATAGATAAAATGCAAACCATGCAAGTAGTTTCAAATTTTCATGAGTCACATTTTTAAAAGTAAAAAGAAACTAGTACAATTAAGTTTAATAATATATATCCAAATATTACCATTGACACATGTAAGCAATAGATAAAAAATTAATAGGACACTGTATTCTTTGTTCCCTTTTGTTTGTTTTGTATCAAGCTGAAATTTTTAGACTTCTCTGGAAAATAAGAGAGTAGAAATTTAGAAGCAAGTCTCTGTCATTTATAAGAACGTCACTGAAAGAATAAAGGAGAATTCACCCGCCAGAACCTGAAAACCAGCTCAGAAACACATCCTGGACTGGCTTTCTACAGGAAACACCTCCAGAGACCCAAAAGGTCTCTGATCACCTGGCCTTATGAAAGTATGCACTCAAAATAATGGTTAGGGGACAAAGGAAATGGTGAAGTACCTGACTAATGTATTTCATATAGCACATCTCAGTTGAGACTATTTCAGGTGTTCAGTGGCTGTATCTGGCCAGTGACTTCCAAAACAGACAGTGTAGATCTTGCAAGATGGCTGGCATATAGTACTTATTTAATAAAATGGATGGAAAAGGAACGTAGGTAGAGACAAAACAAGGAAAACAGGGAAAAAAAGCACAAGTGTGTAGGAAGGACGCGTGAATGTCTGTTGAGTGGGTACTATGTTAGATTGTTTCATACACTAATAAGTTATGTCACTAATCCTAACATCAATCTTGGTGACGTAAGTACTAGTAGAAAAACATTTATCAATAAAGACAGTGATTCAGAGACACCATGTAACTTGTACAACATCATGTAATCCTTTAAGTGAGAAGCAGGATTCATGACACAAGCTCCTCCTCTATACCTCCTGCACTCACAAGAAGGCCCTCACAACAAGCTCCTCCACTATACCTCCTGCACTCACAAGAAGGCACTCACAATAAGTCAATCAAAATGACCAAACATGTGTCTCCTCCAGATGACACATTTCAGTGATCTTATAAGATCCTGTATTTAATCCCATAGATGTATTCCTTCAAAAACTATGGCCTCAGTACTACAGGCTAATGTGAGAGTTTTCTTCTCCTATCGGAGTGATCCTTATTTCCTTTGCTGCTGTCCACTTTCCAGAACCAAATGAAATAATCCATATGACATTCCCTAAACAAATCAAACCCTCGAGAATGCATTATTGGCTCCAGGTGCTTTCTGGTTGCCTACAGATTTTTCCTCCTTTACAAAATTAACATACGTCTTGCATAGCTCAGTTCTAAAGAAAACAGAGGAGAAGCAGAGGAAGGAGAAGGAGGAAGGGGAAGAGGAGGAGGGGGAGAAGGAGATGAAGGAAGAGTAGTTAGACTAAAAGCAAGAAAAAAAAATAGTCTAGAAGCCATCACAGACAGGGAACCTCTTATGACTCACCCTCCACGTGCGAGAGTCTCCCGTTTTATGTATTCCCAAGCCATTTTTTATGCAACTATCATTTTTTTACCTCTAGGTTAGCCTTCCCTGGACGGTGGGCTCCTCCTGGCAGGGAGGGACACTTTTATCTTGATATCCCCAGTTCTGAGCATTTCTTGCATGGGATCATTGAATAAGTAACGGAGTGAATGATTACGGTCTGTGCTAAGTCTTGGACCAGAACTTCTAACCTTTGCTGCAGAATACTCGTGTGCAGCAAATCCTTCTGTATCCAAGAAACAGCCAACTGACAGCCAGGGGTCCCAAGAACAGTAGTAGCCAGACCCCAGTAATCACAGCCCTAAGTAGTGAATCTCCTACATACGTAAGTAATATTATGGGTATGTATTCTGTGACGTGAAGATGTTTGGGAATCACTGAGTGGACTACGAGAGATGAATAAGAAGCATGAGAGAGTTCGAACTTTTAAGGATCTCAGACTAAGCCAGAGGCACTCACAACTTTCCTGCTGACCACAGGATAGAACCAAAGCAACAGGTGTGTAGCTGCACGCTGAGGTGAGCGGCCATGGGACACTTCTGGAATTCAGCAGAAGAGATACGGGTGCCTGGTAAAATCCAGAGTCTCGGGACAATAACACAGGAAGAGCAACAGAAGACCTTCACCTAACACCTGGCACCACGGTCTGGTTGAAGGAAATTCTCCTGTGGATTTGGGCCAAGGTAAAAGTGAAAGAGAGCAAGAGAGAGAACGTAAGTAGTTAGGACCTGGCGTCTGCATAGCAGCTGCCTTTAGAAAAGGAGTTCGTACTCTCAAAGTGCCAATGCTGAGATGTCTTGAGAAGGGTCCTACTGAGTATACTCATACTCCCTGGGGAGGTGTGTCAAAATCCACCCTAAGGACCCTGCAAACACTCCACTGCACTGTCTTAGTGGTGGCTGACTCATGAGACAGTCTCGGCCGGAGGGTGTTACTCAGACACAACTCCTCTGAGATTTCTGTATGCTGTGGGAAACACAGAATGTGAAGCAACGGCAGTGCGAAATGCCGCCCTGTAGCAGTGACACGTTAGGGAACCACTGAGATTAGGGAATAGCTGAGACCAAAGTCATGAGCAATCACCAGTGTTCCGGCAAGACGCCAGGACTGACAATGCCAGAACCAAGGCCACCGATGATGCCGTCCCCTCTCCAAGCACAGAAATTCGCTGTTCCATTGCTCCCATCTCCGTCCTCGGAGATGGCTAGGGAACCTGCTGTGGTGCAAAACCGAACATTTCCGACACTCTAAGCCTTCCATGGACCACATTCCACACTAGCTCACCCCAGCCTACAATTAAATTGATAGGAATTTCAATTAGCTTAAGCCACAACTTACTCCTGCTCAATACCTGGTAAGTCCTACAACTGAAAGAAAGGGAAGGCAAGGATAAGCCTTGCCAATGCCTCAGAAGGCCTGAGACAAGCTGTGTCCACCATGGGTGGTGATAATCACTCTCAGTCATTCTTCCAAGGACCTTGGCTGGGAGGACTCTGTATTTTTCCATTTTTTTTCCTTACTTTATTTCTTCTTTTCAGTTACTGTTGTTAGTGGCATTGACTTTTTTTTCAATACCGGGAATCAAGCTAAAGGCCTTGTGAACACTGACTGTGTTCTGGTTTAAAATGTCCCTTAAAGTCTCCTGGGTCCAGAGGTGGGGCTTGCAAAGGGCAATTAGACCACAGGCATTTGGATTAACCCGCCGGTAAATTAACAGGTAAATGAGCTACCAGGAGGTGGGGCCAGGTTGAAGGAGGTGAGTTCTTGGGAGCCTGACCTCCGAGGGTGTTTTCCTGTCCTAGACCCTGCCTCTCTGTCTGCTTTTGGCTACCAAGACAAAGCAGCTTGCTTCTTCCATGCCCTTTGCTCGTGCTGTTCCTTCCTTACAGCCTGGGGCCCATGCAGGGAAACTCTGAAACCGTGAGTCAAAACAAATGCTTCATCACAGAGGTGTTTGGCCTCAGTGATGAGAATCTGCCTAATACAGGCAAGTGCTCTGCCATGGAGCTACATCCCCAGCTCAGCTGAGAGGAGCTGCACCTAGCTCTGGCCTCAGCATCGTCACACCAGAACCCTGACAGACACTTCAATCTAGAGGATGGGGGAACAGTAGCTCCTCGCTGTTGACGTGACCCCAAGTGGTCATAGCTTGGGAGAGGTCTGAGGTCCTCCTGTTTCTTGGCAGAAACCACCGCAACCACAACGGATTGCAATTACACAATTGTTGCCGATATGGTGCTTATAAGGATCTTCTGCATCACTGTTACCCGCCCCTCATCAGAGAGCACATTGCCGACAAGACTCTCTGTGAGTGTCTCTGAGCGGAGCTGTGAGTCCAGCCCCTGTATCTCCCTGTGAAGCAAGTAGATCTGCACCACTGTCCAGACAGAGGACAGAGCTTCAGGTCCTTAACTATGACTGGAGAGCCAACCCTCAAAATTGCTTTCAAGGAACAGAAGCTATCTCAAAAATGCCATGGAAATGCTCATCAATTCATATGGTCTGTTACTCTCATTGAAGAGGTAACCACTGAGGGTGTAGCCCACATACTCTGCTGTCCACATCATATCTGTCTGGCTTTCCAGGGAATCCCCACTGTTGCAAGCTCTGAAAAATGATGGGTCTCCCCAGTTCTGATATGTCACATGTTGTGTCCATGCACACTAATCACATCCAAAGAAACCACAAGTTATTACACTATGGTGCTAAGCTGGAAAAAAACAACATTACACAATAAACCAATACCCCAAGAGACATCGTTAGGAGAGGCTTTTACTAGGAAGGCCATCACATACAAGCAGAAGACATATCTATTTCAACGTATGCATAGATCGCAACATAGAAACACAATGAGTATTAACAAACAGGGTAATACGGTACTTCCAAAGTTCATAATTCTCAGTTACAAATTCTAAAGACATTGAGCACAGAAAATGCTGGATAAAGAATTCAAAAGAATTCTTTCAAAAAACCTCAATGAAATCGAAGAAAATACATGAAAACAGGTGAATGAAGTACAGAAGAAAATGCAGGATAATAACTTAGAAATTCAGTGAAGAAAGAGAAGAACCAAATAGAGTCTTTATTTATTTACTTATTTTTGGTCTTTTCAGGACAGGGTCTTGCTATGCAGTTCAGGCTGGACTTGAGCTCACTTTGTAGCCCCGGCTGGCCTTGAACTTGCAATGATCCTCCTGCCTCAGCCTCCAGAGTGCTGGGATTACACGTGTGCCACCATGCCCGGCTCCAAACAGAATCTTGAAAATAAAAACTTCACTAAATCAGATGGGAAAACACTCAGCTGGAACCTCCAGAATAGACTAGGTCAACTAGAAGAAAGAATGGAGCCTGAAATTCAAAGAAAGTGGAGGCAAACATAGGTCTTTTGAAATATTACATTCAGATAGAAATTAAGAAAATAAATTTTAAAAAAACAAGGAGAGCCCTCAAGATCTCTGGAATGCCATTAAAAGATGAAACACAGGCATAATCAGCATACTCAAATTAAAAGAACTAAAGTTGGAGGAAAATCTATTCAATGAAATAACAGAAATTTCTGAAATCTTGGGAGAGACATGAATATTCAGGTACATGATATTCAGGTACAGGAAACTGCTAGAGCCCCAAAATAGACAAGACCTTAAAAAGAACCTCTTTATGACATATTATAGTCAAAATGCCAAAATATATGACAAAGAAAATATCAAAATCTTCAACAGAAAATGATAGATCAACCAAAATTCCCATGTAATCCAATTAAAAATAAGCAAATGATTTAACTAGAAGAAATATAAATGACCACCAGATATATGAAAAATGGTTAATACCGTTATCTTTATGAAAATGTAAATCAAAACTATAATGAGATTCTATTTCTCTATGCTTAGAATTCTTAAAGTAAGTATCAAAATCTAACATACCATGGTGAGAATATAAAGAAAAATACTGTGATAAAAATGTAAATTTATAAAGCCACTATGGAAAATAGTATGCAGAATCTTCAAAAAACTAAAAGTAGTTTAAATAAAAACAGAACTACCATGTGATCTAGTTATCCCAATTCTGGACATATAGCTAAAGGAAATAAAGTCAACCCACGAAAAAGACATCTATGTTCCCATGTCTATCTCAACACTGCTCAGGATGGCCAATCTGTGGGTGCGGTCTGACAGCCCATCAGAAGTGGAATGGACAACAGAAGCAAGTCTGCATGAAGCCATAGAACTATTCAGGAAGACTGAGGCTGAAAGTGTGACATTTGCAAGAATGGATAGAAATAGATGATACCATGTTGGGCAAAAAAACACAAATGTAGAAAAACAGAACCAAATTTTTCCTCTCAGGTGTGGAAACAGGAAAAAGAAGAAGGTGAAAAGAAGAAGGAGGGGAGGAGGAGGGGAGGAGGAGTAGAAAAGAGGGAATAAAGAGGCAACTTGGAAGTGAAAGAGGGATCATTAGGGACTGGGAAGGGCCCCGGCGGCATGGCGGGAGGAAGGGGGAGGGTCCAGAAGGGTGGGTGGGCGTGGTTATCACACAGTCATGTATGTCTGGAAATCTTTGTACAATGAATATGTGCTAATAAGTACAAGAAAAAAAATAAAACGGGATTTCATTTTGATGCAGCCAGTTAGATGGAGCAGAGTGGGCACAATAGCAGCTATGGTCTGACTCAACTGCCTGCTAGGATTGAGGCTGAGGTGGATGGACAACTGCTGGTGAACTTGTAACCCCGGCTGCACTTAATAAGCATGGTGCTGGGTGTGGAGGCCCACCTGAGGGGTGTTGCCAACAGCATAAGAGGCAGAACTGGAGAAGAAGAAGAGAGGCTGTTGGGAGCTGTTAGATGCTGTAAGGAGCTGTTGGTTGTTTTGGAGTAGCTCGTCATGCTGGCTTTCCTGATGAACTCGGCTGTTCTCATCTTCCAAGGGGCTCAGGACCTCGCTGTCGCTGAGAATGGCTTCGTTTCACTTTGGGGGAGCTCTGGTTCTCCTGAGCATCACTTCCTGGCTCCAGTGCAGATCCCCCAGCCTGCTAGCACAGATCCTTCATCCAGCTGGCACACACTTTCTAGCTTTCTAAGCTGACCTTTGGGCCTTCCTAGCGCAGATCAATGAGACAGGCCTGCATGAGCTATTGTCGTGGGCTGTAGGCCTCCAGCTGGATTCGTGGGAGGCATTGTTATGAGCTCTAGGTCTTCAGCCAGACTCATGCAGGACATTAGCATGGGATCCAGGCCCTCTGCCGGACTGTTTGGTCATTACTGCGTGGACAGATTTCCTGCACTCTTTGTGTATGACTCTGGGTGACTATTATAAAATCATTTTATAAAATATGTGTCCTTGCAAAAACCCCAAACTACCACAGAGGCCCCTCAAATGTAAGTGCAGACAGTGGCTAGCTCATCAGCGTGTTTCTGAGAATTTAGATGGGAGATGGAACACTAAGGCACTGCCCATTAAAAATAAATAAATAACGAAATACATAAGAAAAAGGTGTGGGTGTTCAAGAGATACACCCTCTTGCACAACCTCTCAGTCAAGGGAATGACGGTGCACCTGCAAGCAGCCCTGAGAGCGTCAGGAGGAGGTGAAGTCAGCCCCAAACCTCTGAATGGTGCCTCTCTTCCTCCTCCTCCGAGCACATGGCCAGAGGAACCAGCCTTTAGGGTGGAGAGGAGGTTGCTGTCGGTAGTGGAGCTGGTTTATTAGCCCCATTCCTGAGGGTTATGCTGGCTGTTACGTCCTTTTGTCTTCTCAAGCACAGATCAGGACTCGTGTGGGACAGCCTCGGGCAGCTGCGTCACGGGACAGCACGCCTGGGCGCCGCTCAGTCACACACGGCTTCCAGAGTCCCAGCCAGCCCCGAACAACACACAAGCCTTCAGAAGTGCACACCTTTCCACACCCCGGATGGTTGGAAATACCCTTCACAGGCAGTAAACGAGCCTGCGGCTGCGCCTTGGTACAGAAGAAGGGTACGAACTGAGTGTGCCAAGGGGGCTCTTGCCAACTCGACCAGCCACCAGGCCAGACCCACATGTCACAGCAGCTCCGGCTGCCTCTGCGCTCTTCCTACAGCAGGAAGACAGCGCCAGCTGGCACAAGGCAATACGACGCGAACACTCGCAGGGCGTGCACACATGCTGAGGCCGCCCGGGCACTGCCAGGGTGCTAGTCGAGGACAGGCCACCTCGAAGATCCAAACAGACCCAACCAAGCTTAGTCAGACAGCAGAGAGGGGACCGAAGCCAATCCTGACTACTTCCTTTCTCAGCAGAGATGCAGACGTGTCCTGGGACCGCCAATCCATACTGCCAGTGAGGAGCTCAGCAGATGGCCGAAGGAAGTTAAGTTCTACCAAATCCCAGATTAAAAGGGCGCCATGGCCTCCGCAGACCTGCACTCACCCAAATTTACCAGGGCTTCAAAAGGACTTCTTTCTTTAACGTTTTGAAAATGACCTGCAAGCAGGGATCTCCCTTTATGAACTTAATTCTCACTCACTCATCTGCACTGGGCCAAAGAAGAACAGGTTGCTTCCTTGAGGTAACTCCGATCCTCATACTGCAAATGCTGCTTCCGGGTCCCTCCTGGAAGTGACAGCATTACGTCTCTGACCTACTGATATCCCCATGACGCCCACCTCCTGACAGAGACAGGACATTGAGAGCATTCCATTGGTGATGAGACGCTCTGCCCCCATTATTTGGGGCATCAAATGGTGATGGCAGAGGCTGCGGGTCCGAAGGGATCAAGTTAGGTTGGCAGCCTGTCCTGCTTGCACTTGGAAGAAGCAAGGAAAAGACTGAAAGCAGAGGCCCAACTTCAGAAAGGATCACACAAAGCCACAGCCACAGGTCTGTGTCAGAGGGTGTAGAATGGGGCTAGAATGGCTATGTAAAAAGAGACTGCAGGCAGACGCCCAAGGGAAGACACACAGATAATAGAGCAGAGGGCACTGCTTTCCAGACCCCCAGTAACTCGTCCTTCACCTGCTATACATTAGCATCAAAACAGGGCCCTGAAGGAAAGCCTAAAAGTCATATTCTGTATTCCTGTTACTGTTTTCACGAGCCAAATTGATGAGGCCTCTGCGAATAACCGAGGCAGGAGGAGGAAGCCACAGGCATGCTCCTTGCTAAGAACAAGAGCACACTGTCTGCAGATGCGTCCACACCACTGCAGGGAAGGGTTCTTGTTGTCCCAACAAATTCCAGCTGGGTCTAAGCCAGGTGAATCATCTACCGGGCTCAGCCCAGCAAGGACTCTTTTAAATACCTGCAAAATTCCAGAATCATTTTTTAAAGGTACAGGAGATCGGCCCCTGCGTGCTTCCCAGAATCATCGTAGCCCTGAAGGAGGGTAACCACAGCTGGGACTTTTGGTTTCTTTTCTCCTTTCTTCTTCTTATACTCACTCTGTTGCTCACCTCCTCTAATTTATTTTCACTTCCAGGCTGTTATTTGCCCTGTTCTGGGCCTGTTACAAGACAGACGCTAGAATGTAGTGACTCATGGGTTTCACCAGAAGGAGATGAGAATAAGCCTCAAGCTGCCCCTCGCCCCACGGCAGCCCGGGGCAGCCTCCTAGCAGGGCCTGTGTCTCCCACCGTGAGGAGAAGTGCACAGCTGTGCCTGGGAGCGCCTCCCTCAGCGCCAGCTTTGTGGCCACACTTCCGTCACCAGACACAGGGGGAAGTGGTGACAGACCCTAGGGCTAGCATGGCTCAAGACAAACCCGTCTGCCAGAGCATCCGATCCTGCTTGTCAACCCATTACAAAAGAATTTAAATCACTTGCAAAGATAAATACAACTGGCAAGACAGAGACAAAGATATATAAGACAAACGGGACACTGAGAGGCTCCTATCTTGGGGTTTGGGGAAAGGAGATTTGCAGCGATCTGATGGCTCTGTCCTCATCTTGCTCCACACAGCAGAAGCTCCGTCTCCTCCCGACCACAGATCTCGGCTTTCACAGTGCTGTCAACACAGCTCCTTGCATTGTTAACTTCAGCGGTCAATTCTGCTCTCTTCTCTCCTGAACCACTAGCACATTTCCCAGCTGATCATGACCTCCTCTGAAAACTAATCCTCCCTTATTTTTCCACTTTAGTCAATCTTTAAATCCCTTTTCTTTCCATCGACTCTTCATAGCTTGAAATATCATGCCATTTTCTCCCTACTCCCAAAGGTTTCTCTTTAGTCCAGACTTTTCCACTGAACTGCAATCCGATGTCCCCCTCGGCTTCACACCCGCATGTCTCTGCCCTTGCTACTCAATCCTGCTTGACGTGTCCTTCTCCTTTATTTCTTCTTCAGGTATGACCAAATATATGTATATAAAGTTATATATATAATACATCTATATGTCTATATCTGTATCGGGTGGCTGAGTGGGCCGAACGGTTGGACGGAAAGGATAGATAGACGGGATGGAAGGGTCAAATTTTTATTTCAGCACTGGAGGTTGTACCCAGCACCTCTGCACTGAGATACATGCCGAGCCCTTTTTTATGTTTTGAATTTTATTTTGAGACAGAATCTTGTTAAGTCACTAAATTGCCCAAGCTGAGCTCAAACTTGCCATCCTCTTACCTCAGCCTCCCTCTAAGGGCTGGGATGACAGACATGAGCCACCATTCCAGAAGAGAAAAATATCACAGACATCAAGTAAAATAGAATTCATCGTTGAGAGACATAAAACTTCACTATCTACTCCACCTATCCAAGCACAATTATAGATCCTAACGTAAAGTGAGCTGAATTCTGCTGAGTCATTAAAATTGGGCTAGTCCTGGCTTTGCCTCAGCTAGCTACAACCAAGAATAAACAGGCAGGAAGACATTTGTGACTATAGAAGTCAAGAGGGGCTGCCCCCGGTTCCTTGCTAACATTATCTCAAAATTTTTACTACTTGATGAAGCTATTACTTCACTCATTTTACAAGTTAGGGAACTGAAGTTCAATAGATCGAGGTTCTTACACATGTCACAAATGCACAGTTGACTCAGGATTCAGGCTAGGTGTCTGTGAATTAAAAGTTACTTTTCCTTCTGCATTATCAAATCAAAAGTTATTCCAGAAATGGTAAAATGATCTTTGAATGTTACAGTTCAGTTCTGCCTCTAAGTCATTTATCTTGCTTATCTGAGTAGATCAAACATCTTAGCACTGAAACTGCAGGGAATAGAAAGAAGTAACTAAAATTGAGTAAACGTTTCATAGTAAATGTTTAAAAAGGCAAGGTTAAAATAGGCTAAAATTTAACAACATACACTTAGTTTTACACACACACACACACAATGCACATGCGCTATTTCTATGCATACCAAGAGAAATTAGTAAGAAGACCCAGTCTTCTACCACACTTTGACCTTTGTACAAGTCTCCACAGGTCATGAGGACTGAAGAAGTGCTGCTGAGGAACAAACAGTCCTAGAAGCTGCTGCTTACTGCTCAAGAAAATTCCGTGTCACCAGCATCAGCCTCGCAACAGCCCAGGAAATCTCTTTTCTTCTTCCCACTCACACATTTTCCCCTAGGCGTTGTACACAGTGCCTGTGGCCTACATCTGCACCCAAACTAGAGTCTGGGCCCATAGCATCCTGTAACTAATGCTGGCAGACATCAAATTCTGACAGTTACCTCCCTGGTCACGCTTCCAGCCGATATGGTCCAGCAGATACGGTCCTCTACAGCCAGGGAGGCACTACTGAGTCACGGTGAGCAGGTGGGGTAACTGAGTGGTAGCTATCCTCCTTTCCACTCCCAGCAAGCCTACCTCCTGATTAATTATTTCTGTGAAATTATTCAACCAGCCAACTTAGGTGTCCACTGTGTGTGCACGGAAGTGCAAGGCTCCCAGGGATCGGACCCTCTCACGCTTTGTTTCTCTCCCTGGGACAACCAACCAAGCCTCACAACTCTCACTCACTCCCACCCACACAGGTGAGGTAGATGAATACTCCAGACTGCAGCTGAGCTGCACATATGAAGAAGATGAAAATATGGAAATGAATAACCATAGAATTACTGGTTTCAACAAACCTACCAGTCAAAAAGACTGTCTCTTGTTTGTCACTTAACAAACTATACCTACTAGAGGGAGTATGAGGTATACCTAGGAAATGTACAGGCATGCTGTCTCATTACAAAAAACAAATAAATAATGTTTAGAAAATGGCTTCTTTTCAAAGGAAAGAATTAACACAGGTTGCCAGGGTTTGAGACAGTTTTTTAACTGCTATTGATTTGTAAATCAATATCCAAGTCATTCTAGAAGAGGAAGAGACCTCAGGAAACCTTTTATTAAAAGAGATTAAACATTAAATCAATTAGGACCATAGAATGGGCAGCACATTCATTAGCTGCTCATTGGGACCCATAAACACGGAGGAAGGTGATAAAATGAGATCTCATTTCTATTTTCCCACTTCTGTTACTTGCGAGCTCTAAAAGCCTACAGGGAATAGGGAACACACAATTTGTGGAGCCAAGAGCAAAGTGATCCTTCAAGCAGACTTCTTACAAAGTTTTCGAGAAGTTCAGCTTGATTGCTTTTGTCTGTCTTTTAATGAACCTTCCCCTTCCTGTTGTTCAAGAGCCCAGTAACTCTAACCTGAAGAACCCACCACCAACACCTTCACCTCAAAACCATTTATCTCATAAACCTAACAGTTCTTTTCTTTTTTTCTTCTTCTTCTCCTCCTCCTCCCTCCTCCTCCCTCCTCCTCCTCCCTCTTCCTTTTCCTTCTCCTTTTTCTCCT
>NW_004955427.1:2117324-2138387 GCF_000276665.1 Chinchilla lanigera | reverse complement strand
GTCTCGAACTCACAACAATCCTCCTGCCTCAGACTCCCCAGTGCTGGGGTTACAGGTGTGTGCCACCATGCCCTGCTGCAAATGGTTCTTCTAATAAATTACTTTTTTAAAACATGGCTAATGATGGTGGATGAATTAGAAATGGAGATAAGCCTAAATTGAAGACCACTGGGAAGCTCATTCAAATCAGAGAATTTCCTCAGTTTGGAAATTCCTCAGAAAACTAGGTCCAGAGATCCCATTCAACCCAGCTATTCCCCTTCTGAGTATTTTCCCAGAAGATCTAAAAATATCATATCACAGTGATATATGTGCACCTATGTTCATAGCAGCACAATTTGTAATTGCTGAATTGTGGAAACAACCCAAATGTCCATTCACCGAGGAATGGATAAGATAACTGTGGTACTTTTATATAATGGAATATTACTCAGCTATAAAGAAAGATAAACTCAAGGCCTTTATAGGTAAATGGTCTCAACTAGAGACCATACTCATAAATGAAATAAATCAGACCTGCATGTGCAAGCACTGCATTGTGTCACTAGTGTAAAACCTGAAAGAGTTAATTTAAACCAGGAGGTATGATAGACATTGTGAAATGATAGGAAACTGCTCAAGGGTAAAGGGCAACTGGGATGTGGGAAAAGAGAAGGGAAAGAAAGAGAAACTTTATATGTATGTATATTCAGGGTAGTTAACATAGCTGTTCTACTGTCTTCTATTTCTTTGCTGAAAGAAACTGTCAATGAGTCCTTGATTGATCAATATTGCATGTCTCTATCTGTTTTCATGAGAAACCACTTTGGAGTATCAATATGTAACACAACAAGCATTGTTAATTTCCTACCACTTTGTTTGTAACTCTGTATTGTCTGTACTGTTCTTTTGTTATTTTGTAAAAGGTTGTCTGTCTGTTAATGTTTTCCTCCTTTTATTTTTAAAAGAAAAAAATAAAAACAAATCAGAGAATTTCCTCAGCTGATGCCACAAAAGAGCTGTTTTCTCTAATCAGCAATATGGTGCTTTCTATTGAGTAAGACGCTCAACTAATATAAACTAACCTGCTCATCATTTCCCAACTGGATTTAAAACACCTCAAAAATACTCACTCATCCTCACTCTTATTTTTGTTATTTGGGGGTTTGTTTGTTTGTTTGTGTGGGCAGTGGGGATTGAATCCAGGGGATTTACACTGAACTACATCCCCAGCTCAACTTAGCCTGGGCTGCTAAGTTGCCTAGGCTGGGCTTGAACTTGTGATTCGCTTGCCTTAGTCTCCCAGAATGCTGGAATTACAAGCATGCTTATTCTTATTTCTTATTAATCATGGACTGAGAATTATCTACCATAAACCGCTTCTCAACTCATATCCACTTTATTACAGACTATCAGTCTGTACCCCAAATATCCCTTAGACCATTGAGGGTAAGTATAAAAGACTGAACTTTAATTTGAAGACAGTGGAGGACAGCTAATTTACAAATGTCGTTTGTTAACTAAAAGGTGGAAAAGCACGTGATGATGGGCCAAATACTGCAGGAAAGATATGGCCCTCAGAGATAACACCTTCCAAGCCCATGTTTTGTCCTGAAAATTTATTTTTTCAGGTCTTACTAGGTTCCTTATTAATGATATTACATCTCCAACCCTGGGGATATGCCTCGTGACTCAGCACTGTGAGTGACTGATAAAGCACAGAAAGGAAAATTCAGAAGCTTAGTTATACTCCATGGGAAAGTCAGTTCTGTTCTCCATAAAATGTTAGACCACTCTGTCTGGAATCAGGAGTTGGTGCTCCAATCTTTTCTTTTACCACATCCTCATTTCTTACCAGGGCTAGGATACCTCAAAATCAAAATAGTCCCTCAATTATCTGTTTCCATTCCTAACTTTTAAAAAATTACTTTTTTCAAAAAAAAAAAACCTAAATTCTCTGAATTTCAGGAAAACTAAAGAAGGATCACCAAGTGGTTTATAAACTCTACTTCCAAATGAAGTATAAGATCTACAGAAGCAAGATTGGGGTAGGGGTAACCCATCACAGACCTTTCAGAATCCAGCATCAATGAAGAGCTTGAGAAAGTTGCCGACAGATGGGCATTCCCAGGCTTGCGGGGAAAATGGTGTGAGAACACAGGAAGGAGACCAAAATGGGGAGATAGAAGTAAGAGTAAGACTGAAACCAAGTAAAATACTCTTGACTTCGTCTTCCATGATTTCACATTGTCAGGGAAAGTGTGTTCTTATGAGAACCAGTCAAGACATAACCACTTATCAGGAGCAGTTCCATCTAGTCTCCCTACCCAGGCTTACTCGTTACCACCACAGAACATACATACACACACACATACATACATACACACATACATACATATGAGAAGCCAAATGGAAAGCTAGCAATACCTTCACAGGTAATAGAAGAAGGTTATATCAGGTTCCAGTGCACTTCTGTCCAGAAAGCATAATCTTGTCCTTGGTTGAGTCTTACTCATCTACTGATAGATAGATAGATAGACAGACAGACAGACTGATCCAGATTTAAAAACTGGTAAGTTTGTCAGCAGCCCAGTACAGAAGGCGGACTTTGGTTCATTGGATAAAGCAGAGCAATTCCATTTGCACTTCTTAATCTCTGTTGCATCTATGTCTTTCTCGCTAGAAAGCAGAACGGAACTTTCCCCAGTCCTTGGTGACTTGAAAGAAAATAGTGATACACGTACTCTCTATACTACTACAGTTCTTGTTGTCATTATCAGCAGTGTGAGTGAACCCTTCCTCCCATGAAGACCATCATGACGGCCATAAGAACACCGGGTAGCATACACCATACATCCCAGGTCTAGTTGCCCAATCCCCAGTGGTCACCGCTGGGAATGGAAATAAAGTGGCCCAAAGACCACTGAAGAAAAACCTCCTATCTAGATTACAAGTGATTTTAAGACCCCCCCTCCTTTAAAGGACAAACTGAACTCTAGTTTCCCAAAGACTGGTTGTTTATTCCTAATTCATCTCCTAAACATAAAATTTCAATTAAATAATTGAAATTTACAAGATAGTAGAGCTATCTTGTCATCATTTTCAGTTGGGAGACTGCCTATAAACTGTCTGGGTGAAACATTTTAGGAAATTGATAGTTTTCCACCAGCCAAGAGGTGGGTAAACTGTGTAAAGAGAAGCCACGTATCTGCAGAGTGAGCGGGAGTGTCAAGGCACTTGGAACCCGCCAATCTGAAGGAAACATGCTTGCTCCTGCAGCAAAGTGTCTGAGTAAAGATACCGGAAAATGCGGGATCAGACTGGCCCTCAAAGTAGATCAGAGAAACGGGCCTTCAACCAAATTAAGAACTGTAAATTTCAGAGTGAGAATAGACAGCCAGGCTCAAAGTACAGGGTTCAGTTAAGGGCTTCCAGAGCAGTCAGTTCACGGTGAGTGCCGCCTTCCTCTCTGACCCAGCCTCCAACCTCTGGTACTAAACAGGCCCTGATCCTTTGGCCTCAGTCACAGCCCTCAGGGGACTTTCCTCACTCCACTCTCTGGTCGTTCAAAGGTTTCTGGTTCTAGATCTTGGCTTAGTCAGTCCCCTTCCACCTGTCTGAGACCTTACCTCCCTGGCTTGTTCTTCACTGCCCCTAAGATACTTGGTTTTGAATCACCGGTTATCCTCAGAAAGTGAATCCTGCCGCACTCACCTACTTTCACGAGGATACATGCTAAACCTGGCCACTGTCTCAGCTCATTTCACCTTGGTATAATCCAGTGGGGAAGTAGTATGAAACACTGGAAAGCACATTTACAAATAATAATAATAGACACGAAATAGGAATTGCTATCTCAGCAGCCAGATAAATTATCACCATAGATCCAACTGGTCAGCACAAAATGTTACATTGAAGGCACCAACTACTGAACTTTTTCGTAGTATAAAAATGTGCATGAAAAGCACATGTCTATGGTATCAGGATTAGTGTATTTCTAATTTAAACAAAATTGCCTCAAGATACCAAATATTGTGAATTTTTCCTTGCTGGGCACTGGATTTTTTTTTATTCTTATAAAAATTGATAAGCTGCTTTCTGGGATGAAGTTAAGTGAGTTAGAAACAGTTTGATCTTTCAAGGAGTTGTGTTGATTTGTTTGTTAGGCACAATTGAAGTAGCTTTAGTCCTGTGCTAATTATTCCCCACTACTGAGGCAAAGCCTTCCTGATTATTCTAGCACACTCTCCATGAATTAGGAGTTTTCCAGTGTGCTTGGAAGGAACAAGAAACGTTCTTAGCTCTCTGTGAGAACCGGGCTGTGTTCTGTTCTCCCCGTCTCGGCCCACTGTATGTTGCTGTAACTGAGTACTTAAAACTAGGTAATTTACAAGGGAATAAATCCATTTCTTACGTTTGTGGGGGCTGGGAGTTCCCAGATCTTGGCACTGGCATCTGCACAGGAAGGTGGGGACTTCTCGCTGCACTATCCTGCAGCAGAGGCATCCTAGGGAGAGAGAGTGAGCAAGCCAGCCCGGGTGTCTCTTCCTCTTCTTCTTGCACAGCCGCGAGTGCCATCAGAAGGTCCCGCCCACATGACCCGACCCAAGCCTAATGGTTTTCCAAAAAACAAAACAAAACAAGGGCTCCATAAGTACATATAAAAGTGACATCTGGAGCTTCCATTTTTATTGTCAGTGTTATTTATCATGTTAGGATAGTAAGTTAAAATGTAGATCTATTTGGCTATGAGGCATGTTTTTTAATTACACAAGAGTAGTTACTACAGGTTAAGGATTACTTGTCTTAAACGCTTGGGATAAAAAATGTTTCAGATATCTGACTTTTTTCAAATTTGGGATATTTGTATAAGTGTTGCAGGCTAAGAATCCCTAACCTGAAAATCTGAAATCTGAAAGGCTCCAAAATCTGAAACTTTTTGAACACTGTGTAACACTCAAAAAGTTTCATATTAGGGATGCTTAACCTGTAAGTCTAATATCTTGAGATTTTTAGCCCATAATTTTAACTTTAGAGGAATCTTTAGGGAACTAATACAGCTATTTTAACTAAACATTTATCTAAAGTTGAGACATTCCTTACATTTCACACATTTCTTTTTCTTCTACTGAATTTAACCCAAGTAAAATGCAACCTATTTTACTGAAATATTAGTGCTAGACCAGAGACAGATACAGTCTCTGTACACAAGGTTAATTGGGTGACTCACTGTTTACTCAAATCAGAAATGCACTAATGATACTTTCAAGTCATTAGTAAGAATTCAGATGCCTCCTAAACATCTAAGCTACTGCTAGGAAATACAGCACTAAGGGAAACTTGGCTCTGAAAACAATGAGGTTAGTAGGAGCCTAACAAAATTAGGACTTAAACAAGCGGGTTTTTACAGGGGATGAGGCGGCAGGATGAAAAGGTAACTTCTGTGAAGCCCCCAAGGAAGGGCTCCCATTCAATGTCTTTGCTTTTTAATTAGGATCTGGCATAGAGGTTTTCTCCTAGGCTGACTTCTTGGGGCTGGTTCCAGCACTGGGAATTCCAGCACTGAGAATGAAAAGTATAGACATACCAAAAGGATAATGGTCCTTGGCTAGAAATCTTCTCCCTCTAAGCTTAAGGTTCCCAGCCCAGGCCACACATCAGACCTGAAAGGAGCTTCTCACTGATGCTGCAGCCCAACTCCCTGCCTTGTATGAGAGAATCTCTCTGTGGGGCCACAGTCAAGCCTACAGAGTTCTCCAAGGCGAGGACACTAAGTAAAGTGAGTACTAAAATCAGATCATCTATATCTTTTACTTACTAACCAACTAGCACAACTTGCCTTTCTCAGCATCAATTTCACTGGGCACCTAATGTTGCTTGTGTAAAATTTTTTCTCTTTATTACAGGAAGTTAAATAAAATAGTGAACATTTGAACCTGAGAAATTTCAGGTACAATGGGGAAAGGTATAGAAATGCTACCCACTACCTTGCCATGGAACTGCCACCTGATTCTTCCCAGTCTTTTTTCTTTTTTTTTTTTCGTTTTCCTTGAATGGAATCTCTACTCAGGACAGCAAAGAATTAAAGGAAACATTTGCCTTTCAGGATTCTTTCCCTTTGGATTATGGATACATCACAGGGACACAATCTGGTCAGAAATCACGGTGCGTGAGGGGGAGAAAGTGCTTATTATTTCCCAAGGTTTCACTGGGACAGCCTAGTTCAGAGTCCTTGGCAGGAGCATGGAAATCCAGAGGAGACTGAAAATAACCCCATGACTCACAAACTGAAACCAGCAGTCTGAGAGAGGGAGCAGTGCAAACATGACTGCTTGAAAGCTTACCCCATCCTACTGTTACTCTAAGTGACTAAGACGCCTGCAGAAACAGAAAACTATTCCATTTAAGCACCATTGGCTAGTCCCCATGACCAAATATGCTGACAAAGATCTGCATGGCTCCACTGACAGGTCAAGATGTAATTATTATATATTGTTGAGCTTTTAAAAAAAAACACAGGCATTGGCCATGGATCTTGCCTAGGATTCATGAGCCTTGGGTTGAGCCTCAGAAGCACAAATAAAATAGAAATTTAAAAAGAAGAGTAAAGGAAGAACATCATACAATGGGTAAAATTTTATATTTTTAAGTTAAGTTTATGTTTTTATATCTAGACCTGAATATGACTTAAAAAATTCTGCAAGAGTATAGATCAAACTAACTAAGGTTATACATTAGTCAGTTTTTTGTTACTGCAACAAATATCTAAGATATATTAACTTGAAAAGAGGAAAAGTTTACTCTGGCTCACAGTTGTGAAGGTTTTAGTCCATGGTTGGCTGACTGACCCGGGTGCTTTAGACCTGCAGTGGCACAGTATATCATGAGAGGGAGATGTGGAGGGGAGCCGTGCACCTCATGGTATAAAAAAAGAGAAGAAGATGAGAAAACAGACTTCTAATACCCCCTTCAAGGTCACACCCCTCAATGTCCTAAGACCTCCTACTAAGCCCACCTTTTAAAGTTTCTTCCGCCTCCCAACAGGATCAAACTAGAGACAAAGCTTTCAACACATATGTCTTTACAAGCAATGGCTTGTAAGGTACAGGAATGGGGGTAAAGCTGATAAATACAGGGAACAGCTACTGATTTTGACTCTGTACCGTCTGTTTCAAATTTTTCAATGTACATATATTACTGTTTAAATTCTAAATGCCACAAAAAGGGAAGGATTTTTTTTTTTTAAAAAGAAGAGATTATTGGGAACAAATGACTTCTCACTATAGGAATGCTATCTCTTCTGCAGAAACATTTAGTGCTACAAAGTGTAGAAATACTGAATTATTCCATGAAAAAGGGAGTATTTTAGGCATAATTAGAATGCAGCAATGATTTTAATACTATGGTTATATTATCTTGATATCTGTACAGAAATAAGCATTTTAATGATTGATAAAATTATTAATGAATTAATCAAATATGTACATATAAAAAGTTGGACTCTTAGTGTATATCATATACAAAAATTGACTCAAAATAGGCCAAAAAGTTTAACATATATGCTAAAACCATAAAATCCTTAAGAGAAAGCATATGTGAAAAGTTTCACGACATTGACTTTGGAAGTCATACACTGGCCATAGCACCCAAAGTGGAATGGTACTTACTACAGGTCAGAGTCTGCCTTCCTGTCCATTATGGGCTAAGATAATTGCCCCATCAATCTCCCCATCCATCTTTAAAGGTCCTGGTTCTGATTCTCTATCTTCCACATAAAAGCCTGATTCTCTATCTTCCACATAAAAGCCACAGTCAAAATAGTAGCCCATCAATCAGTCCTTGAGGAAATTCCCAACTCAGGCACAGGTGCAAAAACACCTCAAAGTGTCTGAAAGTAACATTTGACCACCAACAAACTCATTACTCATCCGTACAGATTACATCTTATGGATGCAATTGTAGCAGTGAAGTATGGTTAAGAACAGGCACACTAACTCAGAGGACAAGAGTCAGTCTGTGCTATCAAGCATGCCCAGGAAAACCCTCCAGGAGGAGTTGGACTGTTGGCCAGAAATGAAAGACATTTCAAACCCTACCTTTGGTGCTAATGACAATTCCTTTTCTAGTGCAGCTCTGCTCCTCTATGAGCATACTATCACCTAAAAAAACTTTACTTGTTTGTTCTTTTGTATCTGTGTAACTCATCTGATTCTTTCTTCCTGCCACACAAGAATCTAGACTCTAGGGACTCATCAGCACCCAAGTAACCACCATCATTGCAAAGCATAAGCAACAAAAGGAACATCAGATAAACTAAACAACGTCAAAATTTAAAACTTTTGTCACCAAAATGTACTACTAACAGAAAATGTAATCCAAAGAATTTTTTAAAAAGATTTGCAATCATAAACTTGATAAAGAGTTAATAACCAGAATATAGTGAACTCTTATAATGAAATGACAGGAAAACAACTGATTTTAAAATGAGCAAAGACATGAACACACAGACATTTCTCCACAAAATGTATACAAATGCCCAACAAGCACATGAAAAGAAGCTCAGCATCACTAATCATTAAGGAAGTGCAAATCACCACAGTTAACAATAAAACAATCATTAAAAAATATGCTATCCATTCATACACATTAGGATGGTGTGGTGGATTGACAACTGGTGGTCAGCTTGCAACACCTAGCTGAACTGAATCAGCATGGTGCTGGGTATGGGAGGCCCCCCTGAGGATTGTTGTCAGCAGCATAAGAGGCAGAGCTGAGAAGAAGAAATTGAGGCTATTGAGGCTTGAATATACAGAGATTCAATGAAGGATAGTGATGCTGGAGGCCTCCAAGGAGAAACACACCAGTGGAAAACGGTAGTGAATATTGTTAACTGCAACATCTGGTAGGTGACTCCAGTCCAAGCATCTCCTGGAGGAGACTGGCCAGATGGCACTTTAAGGAGGGGCCAACTGAAACCAGGGCTCAGAGCAGCCATGGTTTGGCTCCCTCTCAGAGTTCTCAGTGACAGGGTGAGGCACATCTCTGGGAGACATCCAGGGTCCGAGACTGAGGTCAGGAGGCCAAGAGACACCCAGAATGTTGTAGGATAAACAATTCAGGTCCCAACTCCTACAAGGCAGAGGCCAAGATCAGCCTGAACTTCTGTGGAGTTGAAGGCATCAGAATTGGCACCTGGCACTATTCCTACTGCAGGCTTTCTGGGATTCTCCAGAACCCCAACATAATCCTACTGCAGATTTTCTGGGATCATCCCGGACAGATAGGGCTCTGTCTGCCTCCTTTGTCTACCAGAGACATAGAAGGTATGCCCTGAATTGGACATTATCACAAAAATGTCCATTCCTGAAGATAACCTCAGTCTTGAAATTACAGGGAGATCTCTTTTTCTCTTCTTTTTTTTTTTCTCTTTGCTTTTTCTTTCTTGACTTTTGTTTCAGTTTTTTTCATGAGTATAAACATTGTTTTAGGGTTTTTTTTTTGTTTTGCTTAGTATTTGTTTTTGTGTCTTCCTTCTTTCTTCCCCTCCTGTCTTCTTAGCTGGTTTCCCAATACTTGGGTGTCTTCCTCTGTCCTTCATCTTCACTTTTAATCTCTTTCTCTTCTTTTATTTCTCTATGATTTCCTCTTATCCCTTTCAAATTTTCTCCCCTGAAGATAAAATAGTTCTATTGAGGGGATATTTACAGTATACAACTTTCTAGCTTGCTTTAGATTTCGTTATATAATTAGAAATCTTGCTCATATTGTTAAAAGTGGCAATACAACACTTACCACAGTTTGTTACTTTCTAGGTTGTGCTTGATCCTATTGTTGTTCCTGATTTTTCTACTTTATCCAAGGTGACATAACAGTTCTAAATAGTTGTTCTTCCTTAGAGGCAAAAACCAAAATTATCTGAGGGTCATAAACAATACTATAGTCCAGTAAAGAAGAACCAGGAACTAGGGCAAATAGGTAGCAACTTCTCATTTCTAATAAATTGAAGAGGTAGGATCTTGCAACAGACTCAAAAGCAGGCTACACCTAGAAGATATCTGTGAAAACTAGTCATTTAGTAAGGAGCTCTTTGTACTAGTAATAAAGCTATTTATAAGTAATTTACAAGCATCAAAGCAGAAAATAATTTTTAAAATAGAAAATGAGAAGACACAGAACCAAGATGCAGCCCCAGATATCCAGCTCATCCAGGACAAACCTAGAGGGCAGTGAGGTGAACCAAATCAAAAACCATCCACTGAAATCTCTGAAATGGTAACAGTGGAAGTAACAAAGCATATAAATGAGGCTTTAGAAAAAAATAAATCATAGTAATTTCTCAGACAACTAAAGAGATGATGACCATAATGAAGGACATGGTTAATGAATCTAGAGTAGATCCTCTTTTTATAAAAAGAGGAGCTTAATAAAATGATAGAAATCATTAGTGCCCAACATAGGAAAGAAATGGAACCCATGAGTCAGATTCAAACAGATATCCAGGAGATTAAAAATTCCACTGAAAGTATATACAGCAGAATGACCAATGTGAAGACAGAATATCTGAACTAGAAGATAGGTTTGCAGTTATGGATCATGAAAGAAACACTTCTTAGAATTAGCAATGGAACATGAAAAATCAATCCAATAACTGTTAGATGATGCAAACAGGAATAATGTAAGGTAGATAGTAACAAATGAAAAACCAGGAAACAGTGCAAGTGACATAAAGAACCCACACATAGAAGTGATGGCAGAAAACTTCCCAAGCATGGAAAAAAGAATCTGACATACAGTTAAGTGAGGCATAAAAAATTCAAATTAGTCATGATCAGAAAAAACTACACCAACCCATATAATAGTCAAGATTCCAAAAATTCAATTCAAGAATAGAATATTAAAAGCTACTAAAGAAAAGAAACAAATCACTAAAGGAAAGCCTATCTGAATCACACCAGACTTCCCAACATAAACTCTTAAATCTAAGAGAGTTTGGAGTAAAGTACTTCAAACCCTAAGAGGAAACAACCTCCAACCCAGATTGATGTGTCCCATAAAACTATCTTTTAAAATTGATAGAGAAATAAGATACTTCCATGACAGAGAACACCTAAAGAAATTCTTGACCACCAAACCAGCACTTAAATAGATTAAAAGGATAATCTAGAATAAAACAATGAAGACAATAATTCCATGAATCCCATTAGAATGAATCCACTGAGCAAAGCAAGCAATTAAATAGAGGGGAAAGAAAGGGAACCAATAACAGGGAAAATATTATGAGAAGGATATAACTTAATACATATCAATTATAACCATCAATATAAATGATCTCAATTCACTAATCAAAAAATTTCGCTAATCAAAAAAACTCACTAATCAATTCACTAATCAAAAAATGTAGAATGGATCAAGAAACAAGATCCAAAAATATAGAGCATACAAGAAACACATTAAACTCACATTTAAAAAAAATAGACAGACTGAAAGTCACAGGATAAAAATTAATACTCCATGCAAGAGACACCCAGAAAAAAAGCAGGAGTAGCTATTCTATTTGCAGGAAAATGGATTTCAAGCCAAGACTGACTGATTAAAAGAGGTCATAACATATTTGTTAGGAGAACAATCCAAGAGGAAGACATAACCAAGATAACAATCATAAATGTATATGCACCAAATATCAGTGTGTCAACTATATAAAAGAAACATTAATGGACATGAAAAATCAAAAAAGTACTAATACTCCACTGTCACAAATAAACACATCAATTACACAAAATATCTACAAAAGAAATATCAGAAATGAACCAAACCTTTGAACAAATGGACTTCATATATATCTACAAACTGTCCCACCCCACAACGATAGACTACACATTCTTCTCAGCTGCACATGGGACTTTCTCCAAAAGAGACCACATACTAGTTCACAGCACATGCTTGAACAAATGCAAAGGAATTAAAGTTATCCCATGCATATTATCAGACCATACTGCAATGAAATTGGAAATAAATGGCAAAAGAAACCACAAAACTTCATTAAAACATGAAATTAAATACTACCCTCTGAAGAACCAGTGACTCACAGATGAAATTAAAGAAGAAGTTAGACAGTTTCCACAGTTAAATGATAATGTACACACAACATACTGGGACTTATGGAACACAATGAAAGCAACCCTATGAGGGAAATTTATAGCAGTGAGTTCCCATATCATAAAAAGAGAGCAAGCGCAAATCAATAACCTAATTTTAAAATCAGCCTTCTAAGCAAGAAAAGCAAGTTAAACCCAAAGCACATATGAAGGAGGAGATTATAAAGATCAAAGCAGAAATTAATGCACTGGGGACTAAAAAAAACCACACAGAATCAATCAGTCCAAGAGTTTGTTCCTTAGAAGATCAAATAAAATACACAAACTCTTAATAAACCTTATCAAAAAAAGAAAGAAAAAGACTAAACTCATGCAATTAGGTATGAAAAGAGAGAAATCACAAAAGATCCTGCAGAAATCCAGAATATCATCAATACCTACTCCAATTACCTGTACTCTAAGAAGATAGAAAATACAAAAGAAATAGACAGATTCCTTGATACATGTGAATTACCAAAGCTGAATCAAGTAGATATAAAAGTTCTAAATGAGCCAATATCAGCCAATGAAATTGAAAAAGTAACTAAAACACAAGGAATAAAAAAAAGCCCAGGTCCTGATAGATTCACTGCTGAATTCTACAAAAACCTTAGAGAAGATTTAATACCACTACTTTTCAAACTCTTTAAAGAAACTGAAAGGGAAGCAATACTCTCAAACTTATTCTTGGAAACAAGCACTACCATGATGCCAAAACCAGACAAGAATCTAACAAAAAAGGAGAATTATAGGCCAAATTCCTTAATGAACATAGATGTGAAAGTCCTTCATAAGGCACTGGCAAACAGAATGCAGCAAATCATCAACAAAATTATATGCTATAATCAAGTAGGATTCATCCCAGGGATACATGGAAGGTTTGACATATGTAAATCAATTAATATAATACACCAGATTAATACAGCCAAGGACAAAAACCACATGATCATCTCAACAGATGCAGAAAAAGCATTTGACAAACTCCAGCATCCATTTATGATTTAAAAAAAAAAAAAAAAACCCTAGGGAAAATTAGAATAGAAGGTGTCTTGGTTACTTTTCTTTCCTTGCTGAGACAAAATACCTGACACCCAAAGTTAAGGCAGGAAAGGTTTATGTAGCTCACAGTTTGTGGAGGTTTCAGTCCATACTCAGCTGCTCCAAGGCAGGCTGGCATGGCACAGGGGCAACAGCTTATGGTGGTAGAAGACAGCAAAAGCAACAAGAGCAAAAAGGGGAGGCAAGCAAGCCTCTTTTCCTCCCTTATATTGTAAGCAGGCTACCTGCCCTCAGATGGGTGTAGCACTCATACCATCTCCACGCCTTCTTCTTGCACAGGCTCAGGATGAATACAAAGTAAGGACTCTGGTCCCCTGCTAAGTCACTTAGTTAACCTCCTAAACTTCTCAAACTGACACAATGAACAACATCCCGGAGTGGTAAGGGCCCAGTCCTTTATGCCCTAGGATATAGAACTGCTGAGTTACTTAGTTAAGCTTCTAAACTTCTCAACTTGATACAATGTATCAACCATTACAGAAGGTTTTTTTTATATCAATCAATAAAAACCATCTATGATAATTCAAAAGACAACATCATGTTAATCGTAAAGAAGTGAAAGTTTCACTCTAAAATCAGTAACAAGCCAAGGATGCCCTATTCAACAGAGTCCTATTCAACACAGTCCTGGAAACATTAACCAGAGCAATAAGACAAGAGAAAGAACAGGAATAAAGATAGAAAAATAAGAAGTTGAATTATCACTATTTGCTGATGATATGATACTCTACATAGAAGACCCCAAAAGATTCCTAGATTTAATAACCAAATTCAGTACTGTAGCTGAATATAAAGCCAACACATAAAAATCAGTTGGATTCCCACACATAAACAACAAACTCACTGTGAGAAAGTAGTGAAACAACACCATTCAGGAAAGAAAACAACACCATTCAGGAAACAAAAACAAAATAACAAAGAATAAACTCACTGAGAGAGAAATTAGGGAAACCACACCTTTCAAGATGGCATCAAAAAAAATGGCACACTTGGGAATCAACCTAACAAAGGTAGTAAAAAATCTATACATTGAAAAGTACAGTACTCTGAAAAGGAGATTGACGAGGATATCATGAAGTGGAAAGATATTCCTTGCTTATGGATAGGAAGAGCCATGGTTGGAAAAATGGCCATACTTTCAAAATTATTATACAAGGTTAATGCAATTCCAATCAAAATACCATTAGCACACATCACAGAACTAGAGAAAAACATTCCTAAAATTCATTTGGAACCAGAAGAGACCTTGAATAGCAAAAGCAGTTGGGGATAACAAAGGCAAGACAGGAGGCATCACAATCCCTGACTTGAAATTATACTACAAAGCTACTATGATAAAAACAGCACAGAACTGCAGGGGGAACAAACAGGATCCATGGAACAGATTAGAGCACGCAGAAACAACTTCCAACACACTCAGCCCTCTTCTGTTTGACAAGTGGGCCAAACACCTTCAAGGGAAAAAATATAGCCTCTTTAATAAATGGTTCTGGGAAAACATGCCGAAGATTAAACCTAGACCCGTACCTCTCACTATACAATAAACTAAAATCAAAATGGATCAAAGACCCAAATATTAAAACAGAAACAGTTAATCTGCTGGAAGATAAAATAGGTAGGCCTCTTGAAGACATTGGTATAGGCAAAGATTTAATGAACAAAATCCTGATCAAACAAAACATATTCCAAAGAATAAACAACTAGAATGTCATTTTATTTAAAAGCTTTTGCACAACAAAAGAAACTACCAATAGAGTGAAGAGATAACCTACAGAATAGGAATTACTTTTTACTAACTATTCCTCAGACAAAGGACTACTATCTAAAATACATAAGTAACTCAAAACATCAGATGCCTTTTCCCCCCAAATTTAAAGACTCAATCCAAAAATGGGCATCTGAAATCATTAGATACTTCTCAGATGGAGAATCACAAATAGCAAATAAATGTATGAAAAAATGTTCAACATCACTGGTCATTAGAGAAATGTAAATTAAAACAACCATGAGATTGCATCTCACTCCAACAGCAATGGCTTTTACCAAAAAATCAACCAGTAACAAAGGATGGTGAGGCTGTAGGAATAAAGGAATCCTCCTTCACTATTGCTGGGAGTGTAAATTGCTACAACCAACATGGACATCAGTATGGAGATTCCCAAAAAACTGAAGCTAGAGATTACCTTTGATCCCATTATTCCTATTCTTGGTTTCTTCCTAAAAGAGTTAAAGCATCACACCACAGCAGTGGAGTTTGTAATAGCTAAATCTAGGAAACAGTCCAGAAGCCCATCATCAGCTGAATGGATAAAGGAAATGTGGTTTTCATATACAATGAAGTACTACCCCGCCATAAAGAAGGGTAAACTTCATATGTTTTTAGAAAATGGGTGCACCTTTACACCATAATTTTAAGTGAAATAAATCAGACACACATGTTTAAATATTACATTGCTTCTTTTGTGTGAGAAATTGAATGTACAAATAAGGACCAAAATGGAGAATAGTTATTTAAGGGGCTGGGGATTTAGCTCAGAGGTACAGCGCCTGCCTGGCAAGTGCAAGGTCTTGAGTTTGATTCCCAGTACAGGGGGAAAAAAAAAAGAGAGAGAGAATAGTTATTTAGAAGTAGGAAGAAAATGTTCAAATGGGAAGAAAAGGATCAAAAAAGGAGGAGAGAAAGAAAAGGAACAGAAAAGGTAAGAAAAGAGAATAGAAGGTGAAAAACCGGAAACAAACCTTTTATAAATAAGGAAAGGAAGAAAAGTTAAAGGGAGAGGAGGGGAATAGAAAAAAATAAGAAGAATCAAGATATATTATATATAGGTACAAATTCCCTACAATGAATTTGATCATTGTGTATATCAAACATGTAGCAATAAAATTACTTTTTAAAATGTAAACAACAAAAATGGTCAAGAAATAACAAATATTGGCGAAGATGTGGAGAAATTATGTTTCTCTGTATTGCTGGTAAACTAAACAGTGCAGCCACTGTGAAAAACAGTACGGAAGTTTCTCAAAAAGTTAAAAATAGAATTAGTACATGATTCAACAATTCGACTTTGAGTATAAACCCAAATAACTAAAAACCAAGACTTAAATAGATATCTGTACATTAATGTTTATATCCTCATTATTCATAACAGCCAAAGAAACTTACAGAGTTTATTTAAAAGAAGGGAGAGGGAGAGGTGCACGTTAATGATTTTAGTAACAGAGTCACAAAATTGCAGAGACTCACAAATGCAAAATGTGCAGAGTAGACCAGAAGGCTGGAAGCCCAGGGAAGACAAGATGTATAGTCTCACCTCCAAAGGTAGTTCTAAGGCACAGTTATCTCCTCTGTAACAGAGTCTTTTTCTGAGGAGACTTTCAAATGTTTGGTTGAGACTCTTTCACATTATAAAGAGCAGAGTCAATCTACTTATTTAAATGTAAATCTTATCTAACAAATATCTTCACAAAAACATTTAGAATAACGTTTTGCCAAATATCTAGGCACCGTGCACTCATCAGATTGGCACATAAAGCTAACCACCACAGAGGGAAACCATAAAAATCCATCCACTAATGGAGGTATAGAGTTACAAAAGGCGCTATACATATAAAATTAATTATTGTTCAGCTAAGTATAGCCTCTTCAGTTTGTAAAAATGAAAAGTTCAGGGCATAGATGATTGTAACCACGGCAAAACAAAGTGACTGTATTTAATGCCATTCAACTGTCCTCTTAAAAATATATAAAAATGTACAATATATGTGAATACCTATGAATATATACTATAAATAAATATGAATCTATCATATATGAAATATATATTTACCACATATATATAAACAGCACAGTAAAAGATTGATTGCTTATATTTAGTCTTTACTATAGGCCAGACACTATGCTAAAATGTGTTACATGAATTCTGTCTGGTAATGCCTTTTGATAGCTCCATTTTGTGGATACTAAAGCATTCTAGAGAAGGTGCCTTGCTCAAGGTCACATTAGCAAGAAGCACCCCTGGGATTCAAACCCTCGTAGTCTGACTAGAAAGCATCTGTGTTTGCTTATTTCCTATGTTACAGTGAAAAGGGTGCCTACATGAAAATAATGAAATAAAGAGCAGGTTAAAATTTTTTCCAAATAATAAAGTTGATTCAATGTCAAAACAATTTAAGGAATGAATTTCTTAAAAGATTTCAAATCCAGACTGGGTGTGAGTAATAACTTTCCCTGACATTCATTATGAAAATTTTTTACCCCCACCCCACTGCTTCTCCACAAAAAATGATGAGAAAAAAGATGCTCAAGTAGAAAGCAATGTTTACCTCCCATCTGCCCCATTTTTCAATAAGCCTTGCAGTATTTCATAGTTTCTATATTTTTAATAAAAATATTGTGGTTATAACTACCTTTCTCAAATGAGGACAGTCATTTAACTGACATTCATTGGATGCTTACCACAAGTCAGGTATCATGGTGGGTTCTGTCCAAGACAAGAGAAAAGATAACGTTTGCCAGCAATGACATCCATCTAATAAACGAGCGACATGTCTCTTGTCTCTGCATGGAGTGCCTCTCACAGACAAAACTCCAGTTGATATTCTGGAGCCTTCAGCCAAATGTTATCAGCTCTCTCTCTGCAAATGCTCCCCTGCCTCCAGTGGTCCTTATTCCTTGGACTTCTTCACTGTCATCACCACAAAAAGAACAGTCATAGCGACTCACTCACCTACCGCAGTCTAATGACCAAGGCTTGGTTTCTGGAACTAAGCTGCCCATTGCTGTGTCTGCCATTATTCACTCTTCGGGAGCAAGTTACTCAACCTGTCTTTGACTCTGTCTCCCGAATTATAAACAGGTACCAACACTCACTGCCATGGGCTAGCACTCGCAACAACGTCTGTCGTCTGTTAAGTGGTCAGAAGACATTAGCCATAGATGTATCAAATCTGTGAGCAACAGACTGTTCCAGAGACTGAATGAGAAGAAGAAATAATCATCCAAGAGAAGAAGACCTTAGAGAACATTTCACAGACGATGGCAGCGGGCTATAAGGGCCCCATGGCTTGCTTGAGGTCAGGCAGGGAAGAGCAGCATGAGGGCACAGATCTCCGCCATAGCACAGTACCCTTAAGACAGGAAAGGCAAGAGAATGCCAAAGTTAGGTGCATGCGACAGGTATTATCTAGACTAGTAAAGGATAAAAGTTTAAGATTAAATTATAAAATTATAAAAGTAACATAAAATTATAAGTAAATTATAAGATTGCAAGTATGACGTGTGACAACTTGTGACGCTTCCATACGCAGGACCAGAAGGTGATTCCGCACTGTGTATACAGGCACACTGGGTGCTTACAGCAGTCACACCCATGTCAAAGCCGCGCAGTGTGACCTCCTAATTTAAAGTGGCCTGGTTAATGGCTCGGTGCTTCAGATCATTTAAATAGAGCTCCACGACAACCACCACAGAATGAATTCAAAACATGCGTCCTGGACTCACCACCCAGCCCCTCCTGCCCCAGACCAGAAGCCCTGGATTGAGGTCACCGAAGCAGCGCAGCAGCTGAGGAAAGCCTGCTAGGCAGGGAGCAGAGCGAGAACTCAACCCTTGGATCATTCCAGACACATCTCTACTACACAACTGCTGCCAGCTCAGCTCACCACCCTCACCGGTGGACTCCCAAACCTCTTCCCCACCGGAACTACATGTCGTGCTGTCCTGCTTCTCCCACCTGCCAACCTTCCCTTCCACTAACCTCCGCAGATTACCCTGCCGTCTCCAGAGAGTTCCACACTTCGCAGCCATTGTCTTTGCCCCTGCTTCCCCTTACTCCTAGACTACAACTGCCGCTCTTCCATCTCTCTGCCTCCACCCGACTGAAAGTGACTGACAACTTCTTTCCAGAAATGCTAACCCTTCTGTAAAGCCATCAGGCAATAAAATGACCTTTTAAAATACCCCCTGTATACCTGGAACCTTCCAGATGTAAGGCTCTCGATCAATTCTACCTCCCTGCCCATGGAAGACTCACCCCTCCGTACAGCCTCTCACAGTGCTGCGATCAGGAGCCCAGCACCAAACGCTCGTTTCTACCACAGCGGTCAGGCTGGCGACAGGATGTGCAGCAAGGGAAGCCGGGAAGGCAGGCCGTGAAGAGCGGGGACGGCAGCACACCAAGTGCCGTACTTTTCTGAGTGTACCTATGTGAGCTCAGCCCTGCAGACAGCCTCCCGGAGTAGACGCTACTACTCTAAGCACATTATAGAGCCGGCAACTGACGCACAGATGGGCTGAATAACGTGCCCCTGGTCATGCCGTGAGGTTCGAGCTGAAACGGAACAGCTAGCTCTGAACATCGTTTCTCTGCAGCAATGTTCCTTCTCACTCACTGTCTGCAAAAGCCACTTCAGCTGCTCTACCCTTCCGTGTACATTGCCTTTCTGAATCAAAAACACACCCCGCTACGTATAATTTCAGTGCCACATTCCAACCTAGCGCTTTCTGAGCCAGAAATTAACTCAGTTCTGGTCAGATCTCCCACCGAAGTAAACAAAATGTAACAAAATCTCAACGTTAAAACATTCTCTCGTACCGAAGGAAAGCATTTTTCAGATACAGAGGGCCTCCCTCAGCTGTACACCTAGCTCATCACTTTCCACCCCTCTATTTCTGCACCCTGAAATACAAACGATATTTGCAAACACTGACGTATAGCAATCACTGCAGATACTACTTCGATAGAATTACAAGTTGAACACACAATTATGAGTTTATGGATACACTGCCATGTGTTTACTTATTTTTTTAACAATCGTAAAAGTACTTGGATCCTGCACTGGAGAAAGAGGAAAACAGAAAACACACACATTTGAATTACAATTAGATTAAATTTAAATGAAAGATCCGACAATTCCCTATATAAACCAAATTTTAAATACCTTAACACCAGGGGCTGGGGACTTAGCTCAGCGGCACAGCGCCTGCCTGGCAAGCTCAAGGTCGTGAGTTCGATTCCCGGTACCGAAAAAATAAATAAATAAATAAATAAATACCTTAATACCAAACAGCCTATTAACAGAAGCAAAAGTTGTGTAAACTGGTGATAAGCCAGACAATTTTCTCAATCTTCCATCGAAGCAGGGAGTGGAGGGTGGATAAAGATTTCAGTCTTTACAAATGGATACGATGTTCTCACAGGGAAAAATAGAAAAAAAAATAACACCATTCAACTTTGGAGTTATGAGAGGCTTACAACAAAATACCGATCAAACTTTGTTCCCAGCAAATTTTATAATAGCACGCCCCAAAATGTTAAAAGCAGACAAAAAAATTTAATGTTCGCAAAACAGATGAGGAGGAAACGAAATGTCTGTGTAGTGTATGCCACCAAGAGATTATTTTTCTCTCTCTTCTGAGACAAGGCTGGTGAGAACAGCAAGAAGACAGGACAGAGATCACAGCGGGAGAAATATGATAGCCCGCCGTCGTCAAAACTTACCCAGCTTGCTGTTTACCCAAACTTTATTTTTCTAACTTTGCCGGTTTAAACTCAGGCCGCGGCTGGGCTTTTGTTGTTGCCGTTTCTGTCCTTTGATCCCAGAGCCCCTGAAAATTAAGCCGCGCTGGACGGGCCCAGCCCTTCTCCTGGGGGTGCGGGAGGTTCCGAGCTTGGCGCCCTGGCTGCTTCTCGGCGAAACTGAATCAGTCACAGCCGGATGGCCAGACGCAGACGACGTGCGGGACGTGCCTGGGTGCCGCCGGCCCCTAAGAGACCGCACGCGCGCGGGCGCAGCTGTCCAGATGTGCTTCATCTGGTCCCTCCGGGAGCGAGCCCGACCGCCCCGGCTGCGAGAAGCCGCCGCTCATTGGCGGCCGCAGCTCCGCACTGGC
>NW_004955427.1:2101244-2117034 GCF_000276665.1 Chinchilla lanigera | reverse complement strand
GGCTCAGGCCGCGCCGCGCTGCGCGCCCCGCCCTGCAGGGGGCGCTCTGACGGGCTCCGCGAGCCCGCGCCTGGGGGTGTGCCTTCGAACTCCTACTAACCAGCTACGGTGGCTTCTGCGGAGAAGCCCAGGGGTCGGCGCTGACGTGATTGGAGGGGCTGGGTGTTTCCTGTTGCTTTGGTGTGTGTGTGCGTGGTGATAGTCGGAGGAAAACAGAAGTGTTGCTTTGCCATGTGAGAACTGAGAGAGGACTGCAGCCAAAGATGTTTCGATGGAGAAATGACTGAAAAATCTTCGGGGACAGGAGAAGAGATCTGCAAATTAATGGATATTTTGCTGTGTGAGTGCTGCTGGAAACGTGTCCTCGTTGCAATATTAACGAGCGCGGAGCCACACCCTGGGCTGCGCACCCAGAAAGTGCCAGGCGCGCTAAACAGCTTTCGCCTGCGTTATCATACTCAATTCTCACGCACACCTTACGAAGTAGCTATTATAATCTCTGTTTCCCCATGAGGAGGACAAGACTCAGCCTATCCCAGCAAGCCACATATGCCTCCAAACAAATGTTTGCATTGCTTCATTATGGATACAAGAACTCATGGGTCGTTAGTCACCAGCATAGGAGTCAGGACTCATCATGAGCCCCTGTACTTTCTGATGTCCAAAGCTTTCACCAACAGAGTGAAGAGACAACTCACAGAACGGGAAATAATGTTTACCAGCTATTCCGCAAAGACTATGTAAAGAACTCAAATATATATGCAGACTATATAAAGAACTCACACATAAAGACTATATATAAAGAACTCAAATATATATAAAGAATATATAAAGAACTCAAGATAATCAGATTTAAAGACCCAGTCTAAAACTGGGCATCTGAAATGAGTAGGCACTTCTCAGATGAGGAAGTACAAACAACAAACGGGCATACACAAAATGTTCAAAACCACTGGTCATTGGAGAGGTGCAGATTAAAACACTGAGATTCTACCTCATTCCAGAAAGAATGGTCGTCATCAAGAAATCAGCCAGTGACAAAGGCTAATGAAGCTGTGGGAAAAAATGAATCCTTCTCCATTGTTGGGTGAGTGTAAGTTGGTGCAGCCAATATGGAAATCAGTATGGAGATTTCTCAAAAAAATCAAAACTAGAGGTTACATTTGATGTAGCTATTCCTCATTCTGGAATCTTCCTGAAAGAGTTAAAAGCATCATACCACAGTGATATATGCACACGCATGTTTCTAGCAGCACAATTTGTAAAGCTAAATCTTGGAAACAGTCCAGATGCCCATCACTGGGTGAATGGATAAAGAGAATGTGGTTTTTATAAACAGTGGAATACTATGCTGCTATAAAGAAGGATTAACTTAAGACATTTTTAGGTAAATGGTGCACCTTTAGACCATAGTTTTAGGTGAAATAAATCAGACACACATGTTTAAATACTGCTTTCTCTTGTGTGAGAAGCCGAATGCATAAATAAGGACTAAAATGGAGGGTAGATATTGGAAAGTAGGAAGAAAATGTTCAAATGGGAAGAGGAACGAGAGTGAGGAGGGCGGGAAGGTAAAAGGAAACAAAAGAGAATAGAAGGGAAGAAATGGAAACAGCTTTTATAAATAAGGAGGAGAGGGAGGGTTGTAAGCAGGGGAAGGAGATGAAAGAACAATCAAGATGTATTATATACAGGTATAAATTCCATCCAATGAATGTGACCATAAAATTATTTTAAAAGACTTTAAGAAGAGGCAATTCTGTGAAAAAAAAATTTTAAAATAAAAATTTCACTGTATAGATGAGGTCCTAGTGGTTGATATATCCTTTATCTATTGCTGCACAACAGATTACCACAAACTTAGTGCTTGAAAAACATACAAACGTGATTGCATAGTTTCTGAGGGTCAGAAGTCCAGGCATGGCTTAGCTGGATACTATACTCACAACATCGTAGTGAAGGTGTCAGCGAGATTACGTCCATCAGCGGGCTCTCTGGAGCAAGACTCTGCTGCAGGCTCCCTCCAGTTGTTGGCAGAATTCATTCTTTGCAAGCATAGGGCTAAGTCCCCAATTTCAGTTTGGATGTCAGCAAGAGGGTCCTTGGCTCCCGCTCTGGCACTTCCTAAAAGTCAGGTGGAAGTCATGGAGACATGGAAGAGTCTGTGTGCCACCACTGTGCGGTCAGACACCTCAGTTTTTGTGGACCTAACTGTGGTGTTATCATAATGCCAGAAGTGATGCAAAAAAGTTCAGAGGCTTCCTCACCATGTGGGACTATATGAATGGAATCACAGAGGTTAATCCCTCTGGCAGTTCATGAAAGCTACAAAGGAGCAAATAATCTGTACCATGTGTTCAGACTTACATATCACCTGTATGATATGTTGTATCTGTTAGCATAGAAGCAACTCAAAAATGAGTTGATGTATCTGTTAGCATAGAAGCAACTCAAAAATGGTCTGAGAGTCCAGATGATGATCAGTATTCCAAGTATTCCACATTCATTACCATCAACTAAAATCTACTAAAAAGACTACTGCTTTTTTCAGGAAGACAGGGTAGATTTAATTTTTTTCCATTCTTCTCTCATTCACAACTTAAAATCCTGGACTTATATATAAACCAACATAAGATTCTGAAAGGATAAAAAGGAAGGTAAATTAGTTATGCTTTAACCCAAAGAACAACGTGATGGAGTGTCTTTAGCTTTTATTTTTTGCTTTACTGTCCAAGACTTTGAGATGACAATTCCAATGCCAATGGTGAGTTTTGGATCTGGAATGTTCCCCAAAGTCCTATGTGTCAAAGCTTGGCCCCCAGCCCATGGCTGTCCTGGAAAGTTATAGAACATTTCTGAGGTGGGGTCTAGTGGAAGGAAGTTAGGTTATTGAGGGAGGGTCCTTGAAGGAATATTAGGTCCCTAACCCATCTTCCCTTCCTAAATTTCTGACACCATGAAGTAAGCACCTTTGCTTTGCCATGCACTCCCACCAGAATGTTCTATCTCACCTCAGAACCAAAAGAAAGAGGGTCACCCTACTGTAGACTCAACCTTTAAAGTCATGAGCCAAAAACGCTTATTCCTTATAAGTTGTTTATCTAGGATATTTTGTCACAGTGATGTTAAGCTGGCTGTGACAGTAATTCATAAATGTCAATAGACAGTCAGGCATAGAGACACACATACACACACACACACACACACACACACACACACACACACACACTCCCCAAAGCCTGTTCTTAGCCAAGGCAAAGACAAAAACGTATCCTTTCATACAATAACACTTCACTCCACCAACCACCATAGTAAAACTTGTAGCCCCATTCACACCCACACCCAAACAAAGACTAAGGGAGATTCCTATTTTCCACATTTACTTGGTTAGACCAGGCTATAACTGGGAGAAAGTGGAAATAGTCCTTAACAAAACAATAGAAAGTAGAATTCCATCATACAGAAAAATAACTATATACACTGGCAAGTGGGACTTTTTTAGGGATAGGAGGCTTGTTAAGTATTCCAAAATCAATCAGTGCAGAGCAATCCATAATATTAACACACTAAAGAAGTAAAAATTCCCAGGGACATATCAATCAATGTAGAGTAAAATTGAGAATGTAGAATAAGTCAGCACCATAAAAATTTTCAGATAAATGGTAATAGGAGAAATCTTCCTCGCTTAGATAAAGAGCAGCTATAATAGATGCACTGAAAATAATACCCATAATATGAAAGACTGAATGTTCCTCATATATACCTTGTGATTCTATTTATATAATATTCTAAAGTAACAAAATTATGAAATGGGGAAGAGATGAGTGTTGCCAAGATAAAGCGGGGATGAAATCAAGGGAAGTGGGTTTGGTTATAAAAGGGCAACATGAGAGACTTTTGTGTTCAAGGAAATGTTCTGTCTCTTGACTTGATCTGTGAGATATTGTTGGGACAGTGCACTATAATTCTGCAAGATGATAACACGGGGTGAACTGGGTAATTGGTAGCCAAGATCTCTTTGCATTATATCTACCAATTATGTGTGGATCTATAATTATTTTAAAATAATAAGTTTTGTCCAAAAACATTTCTGACTCTATCTCCCTCATCATCTTAGTCCATACAACTTAGTAATGCAGGTTACTGAGTGGGGCTCTCCCCAGGAAGAAAGCATCTCTCAGGTTCTTCTTTGGTATTGTTCTGGATGACAGCTCTAGAGGATCACCCAAAAGTGTTTGGAAAAATTGGGATTCTTTCCTGACTGCTTAGGGGCATGATGTTTCATTCTTTCCCATACTGCCAGTACAAGACCAGCTGAGTTAGTACACCCTCCGGTGACAGCCTGACCTGTTAGATTGACATAGTCAATCTATGTCACTTGACTGAGTGCATTCCTCACCAAGTCCTCTCAGAGAACAATGTACATGTATGTGCTTGTATGTGTGTACAAAATACTCCATCAATATTAATTTCTTGACCTTGATATTTTACTGTATTCCCATGAGAAAAAACCCTCATGTTAGGGCACTAAGGAAGGTTTAACCAAGAAAATTAATGAGAAGGTGATGACTGAGTTAAGACCTATGGACCTAGAGACAGAAAAAAAGAAAGAGGGCTTGGTTCTGGGTGGGGAACCAGAAATAGACAGAGCCCTGAAAAGGTGTGACAGTGGGATAGAGAGCAGGCACAGTCCCGCCACCGTGCCAACACCAACAAGCTCTTTGCTGACAGTGTATTCTGCAAGCCCCTCCACCCCCGAAAAGCTACAGAGTTTGATGTTTCTGTGGGGTCCATCTCCTCTGCCCACTAAAGACTACTGAGCTGGAGCCCAAGTGTGCTCCTCCCCGTTATCTTGTAGCCGCTGCTGAGGGCTAACCGGAAACGCCCTCCCCTGCTGATCTCCAGGCTCCATGGAATTGTGGGCAGGGTCAAGCAGCTGTGAGAACTGGCAGTTTGGAGCAGGTGGAGTGACAGAAGGGAGGGAACACCATCCATCAGGGCACTCTCCTGGAGCAGCAGGACAGAAGCAGACGCAGGGATTGCCATGGAGTGGAACGGACGGGGACTGAAGAAACCTTACCAGAGACCAGTGGAGGATCAGATGCGTGACTAGTGCCACTCTGCCCGCGCCCCCTCTGAGACAACTGACCGTGCCTGATCATGGAAGAGACAATGATGTCCGGCTATTCATGCCCACTGGGGCCCGGCTGAAACCTAACAGCGCTTTTACCGGCAGAGGGAATAAGAGGCAGGCTCTGGCGTCCACCTGGACAGGGTCCTTTGATTATTTACTCAGGGGGCTTTTTACGTGTTCTCTCTCTCTCCTTCAATGTTTAAAAGAATTTCATTCATTTGATGTAGAGATAGATAGATCATGTAGATGTATAGATGAAAGGGAGAGTAAGAATTAATTAGTGCTTTGGTATAAATAGTAACAAACAGTAATTGTCATGGTCAGATTAGGTTAACCCTCACCCAAAATTGTGTACAGAAGGTTCCAACGCAAGCTCTCCTTGAGCTTACCAGTTGGTTCTGACTCGTTCACAGCTCCCCCATTCTCCAACTACACTTCTCCCCTCTCCCTCCTTTCTCCGCCCTCTCAGTTCATCGCTGGAAACTCCCTTCATTGCAGATACAAAAATAACATCACCAAAGTCGTACTTATTTCCTACCTTCATTCATTGTTACCTGTTTTCTTCTTCCCTTCTTTTGAGCTATTTTCTTCTTTTACTTCTTCCTTACTCCTTCCCTCATCCTCTATGTCCCAGCCTAGTCATCATCCATACAAATCTGTTCTCTTCCTGGGTTATTAAAAACAGGGTGAAATCATTACAACAAGTTTCAAATGAGATGACTGACGGGTGCTTGCTTTTCTAGATGTGATATGACTGGTAGTTCTTCTCTCCTTACGACACAGCAGTGAGGACCGAGCCAGCTATGCTGATACGCTGAGGCGGTGTATAAATACAAACACATGACCAACGCCCAGATCACACTCCAGGGAGACATGGACTCATAGAAAGATGTTCAACACTAACTAATCTTCAGCTCTCAGAGCAAAGACAATAGAGACACCAAAACACAGCAACAAGGTGTCTCCAAAGATTTTTAACCCCCAACAAGATGATTTCAGGAATACTGAACTAGAGGAAGTTACAGGCAAAGAACTCAAAAATCAAGATGAAAACACCTGAAGAGAACAAAAAAATAAACAAATGAGCAAATCCAAAGGGTGTTTAATGAGCTTGAAGAGGTTTTAAATAAACAGATAAATGAGTTAGATAATAAAATGTTTGGCAAACTTAAAGATAATCAAACAATTAGCTGGTTGAACTAAACAAGACAATACAAGATGAACAACCATTTTGGTAAAGAATTAGAAATTATGAAAAGAAATGAAGCAGAAATACAGATTACAAATAATTTAGCAGAGAATACGGGTAGCAGGTATGACTAATATGAGGAGTCAGTGTTAGGGCTTGAAGTGATGTAGCAGATCAGATATCCAGTGATTCCTGAAAAAAACAAGACACCATGGAAGCTGAACCCAACATTTGCCAGATGACTAAAAAAATAATCTAAGAATTCTTGGAGTAAAGAAGATTAGAATATGAGTAATACATTACAAATTCACTCACCAAAATAATAGCAGGAGAATTTCCAAGTCTAGTGAAAGAACTACATTTTCAGGTAAGTGAGATCTATAGAACCTCAATGATCCATTAGCAGCAAAGTACCTCTCCAAGATTCTAGAAATGTAACATGAAGAGAGAATGCTAAAAGGTTGTAGAAAAAACTAGCAAGTCTTTAATTGTTTGATCAATCTTGCATTCTTACATCTGCTTGTCTGAGCAACCTCATTGAAGATAACAATATGTAATACAACTACTGTTAATTCCTGTCATCTTGTTTTGAAATTCTGTTTATTTTTATTGTTTTTGTCTTCATTGTTGTTAGTTTGTTATTTTTTTCTCTTTAAAATAAAAAAATACTTTAAATAAAAACCAGCAAGTAACCCATAAAGCCAAGCCAATGGGAATAACACAGATTTCTCAGCACAAATCTTAAAGGCTGGGAGAGGTTGGCTCAAATTTCTCAGGCCCTGACAGAAAACAATTGGCAAACCTTCTATATGCTGCAACATTTTTCTTCTAAATTAACAGAGAAATACCATAAAGAAATTCATGGTCATTAAACCAACATGGCAAATATTACTTAAGGTAATCTTACACAGAAAGAGGGAGGTCACCAGCACCCGGGAACCCAAAGGAAAGTACACAACTAACTGGGAGAGTAGTTAAACAAAAGGAAAAAATAAGAAGTCAGCACTAGAAAATCTATGGGATTACAGGGTTCAGTAAATGCCTTACAACAATAAGTTTAAGTCTCAAAGTTAGTGGTCTTAACTTCTCAATCAAATGACAAATACCAGCAGATTAGATGAAAAACCAAAATCTATCCATATGTTGCCTATAAGAGACTATCTCATCCAAAAACAAATATATAAACAGAAAATGAAAGAATGGAAAATGATACCCTATGAAACTGGCAGCCAAAAGCAAGCACAGTAGCTACCCCACTCCCAGACAAAGTGGACTTTGAGCCAAAACTAATCAAAGGAGACAAAGTAACCCTATATATTGGTAAATGGAACAATCTAACAAGAAGAGATAACAGTGTAAATATATATGTACCAAATGCTAGCACAAAAAATAAAAAAAAACCCCTACTGAACATAAAAAGACATCAATATAACCAAAGTATGGAGTACGAACTTCAATAACCCATTACCCCAAATAGGTCAGTCAGACAAAATACCAATTAAAAAAACAGAGTTAAGCCACATCATGAAATAAATAGACTAAACAGATATCTGCAGAGTTTTTTTATAGAATAACAGAACACATATTCTTCTCAGCAGTACATGGGACCTTTTCCAAAATAGACTAAATCTTATGTCAGAGTGCATGTTTAATAAATGCAAAAGAACTGAAGTAATACCACGCATAATATTGAAATACAGCATTATTGTTATAGGCAGCTGAGTTAGACAGAAATATTATAGGCAGTCAGACAGGGCCAGGCCCTTGAAGGAGCCAACATTAAAGACAAGATAAGATACCTGTGGGCCAGACCTCAAGACAAAAGGACTAAATAAATGCACCCACACACCTCCCTAGGTGTGAACATCAGGGACTGATATTCTAAATAAGTAACAACCACCTTCAAGAAGCCAAAAAGAGTCACTAGCCCAACCCCCTACAGGAAAAGGTCCTGTTCTGTGTTCATGCCCTCTTGCTGTGTGACTCACTTCCCCATTTGATCCACTTTACTCAATTTTACCTGAACAATTATACTTGTAATCTTATTGGCTGACCATAGTTTTGTCCCACCTCACGCCCACCTTGTAATTTCCCATTTTCCCCCTATCTTGGACCCACCTCACCTCAGGGTTTTGCTCTATAAAGTCCCTGGGAAGGGCAAGGTCCCTGGGCAACCCACTCGGGCCCCCTTGTGTCCCTCTCTTGGACAGAAGCTTTCTTTCCCCCAATACATATATTCTGCTCTTAACCTCCGTTGTTCCTAAAATTCATTCTTCGATTTTAGAGAACACAAACTTGTCCTAGATATCATTCAGGTTGGGAGTTTTATTTTCCTGTATCATTATGAAGCTAGAAATCAATAGCAAAGGAAACAACAGCAATTATGCAAACACATTGAGATTTAGGAATACATTGTTGAATAGTGAAAATGACAATACTTCCAAAATTGTTATGCAGATTTAATGCAATTCCAATCAAAATACCAACAGCATACTTCACAGAATTAGAAAAAAAATCCTAAAATTCATTTGGAACCAGAAGAAACTTAGAATAGCAAAAACAATTCTGAGCAACAAAGGCAAGGCAGGGAATATTATAATCCCTTTGAAATTATACTACTACAAAGCTGCTGGGATAGAAACAGAATGGTACTGGAAAAAAAAAAAAACAGACCAGAGGATCAATGGAACAAATTAAAAGATGAAGACACAATTCCAAGTAATTCCACACTCAGCTACCTTACTTCAGAAAGGAGACAAGCAACTTCACTGAAAGAAAGATAGCTTCTTTAGTAAATGATGCTGGACAAACTGGCTTTCCACATGCCAAAACTAAAACTATCCTCATGTCCATCACCATGCACTAAACTAAAATCAAAATGAATCCCAGATCTAAACATGAAGAAAGAAACACTAAATCTACCAGAAGATAGAATAAGTAGAACTCTTAAAGACATAGGTATAGCAAAGACTATATGAACAAAATCATGATCATAGGGGAAACATTATAACCAACAACTGACATATGTCATCTAATTGAACAGCTTCTGCACAACAAGAGAAATCACCAACAGAGGGAAGAGACAACCCACAGAGTGGAAAACATTTTTACCAACTATTCCTCACACAAAGGACTTATATCTAGAACATATAAAGAACTCAAAAATTGTTGAAGATCACTACAAAGTGGTTCTGAGCAGGATTTAATATTAACAAAGTAGCTTTCCTTGTTTACTTGTGAGCTGTCCAAAGCTTAGGCACCTTGTTTGGAGGTGGGCAGTGGACTCATAGTAAGTGAACCTCTATGAGTCACTGGTCACCGCTGAGGCCTGTATTGGCCGTGAAGCTGTGACCTCAAAGGACAAGATAAGGCCACAGCTGAGGACGTCTGCCTCCAACCCCAATTAACTTAAAGGAGACTGTAGCTGCAGGCATCTCCCTCCTGCTGTGAAGGCCTTCCTGGAGATAACACAGTTCTCCTAAATTAACATAATGTATTACTTGGAGAAGTCCTTAAAGGGTTCCCCAAGTCCTGCTCAGATTCCCGAGTTTTCTTGAGTATCTTCCTCCTTTGTTTGTAAACCAAATAAATGCGAGCTGCCAGGAGAAGTCTTTGTCTAAGCTCAGAGAATGTCGAATGCTGTAAGAGAGTTAGACCCTCCTGGAGCCCTCAAATCATTTCAGTTGTCTCATTTACGTAAGGCTTCGCTGTCTCCTCACTTGGGAGATTGCGGCTCTGATCAGCCCACAGTAACTAATGGTTATTTAATAAAAAAAAAAATGCATGTGTCTCGAATTTAAAGACCCAATCCAAAAATGTGCATCTGAAATGAATGGAAGCTTCTCAGATGAAGAAGTAAGAACAGTGCCTTAGTTACCTTTCTCATTGCTGAGACAAAACATCCAATACTTAAAGTTAAAAGGGGAAAGGTTTATTTAGCTCACAGTTTGTAGAGGTCTCAATGCATAATCAGCTGGCTCCAAGGCAGAGTGACATATGGCAGAGGGGCAACATTTCATGGTAACAGAAAACAGCAAAAGCAACAAGAGGAATAAGGGGAAAACAAACGTTTTTCTGCCCCATTTATCTTATCCAGACTGCTGGGATTAGGGCCGTGCCAATCCCATCAGTGGACTGATTAAGCAACCACCCACCCTTAATCCCAGCACCCTTAATCCTAGTGTTGCACTACAAATCAATCACAAACTTTAGATTCAGCTACCTGTGAAAAAACTCCATCTAAAAGTTCCTGAGGCTTTGCGGGGGGACATCTAGACCCAAACCATAGTAAACAACAAGTAAGTGTACGAAAAATTGTTCAACATCACTGGATATTTTAGAGAGGAAAATTAAAACCATGCTGAGATCCTATCTCATTCCAGAAAGAATGGCTATTATAAAAAATCAACAAATAACAAATACTGGAAGGGTTATGGGGAGAAAGGAACCCTTCTCCACTGTTGGTGGGAGTGTAGACTACTGGTGCAACCACTGTGGAAATCAGTGTGGAGATTCCTCAAAAAGCTAAAACTAGAGGTTTAATTTGACCCAGTTATTCCCCTTTTTCACATCTTACCAAAAGAATTAAGAGCATACAACAAACTATGTGCACACCTACATTTATAGCCCCACAGTGTATAGTAGATAAATCTTGGAAACAGCCCACATGCCCATCAACCAATGTATGAATAAAGAAGTGATTTTTTTATCCAATGAAGTACTACTCTGCCATAAAGAAGGATGTTTGAGACATTTCTACCTAAATGGATGCATTTTGAGCCCATACTCTTAAATGAAATAAATTGGACACACTTTAAAATATCACATAGTTTCTCTGGTATGACAAACTGAAAATGTAAACAAGGACCAAAATGTATAATAGATATTGAGAAATGGGGCAAAAGTGTTCAAATTAGAATGGGAACAAGGAAGGGAGGAAGGGAAAAGGAAAGAAGGGACAAGAAGAAAAAAGAATAGAAGGAAAAGTGGAAATAAAGCTTTGTAAACAACTAGGGGAAGAGGTGTTGAGATGAGGGGAGGGGAATGCAAAAAAATGAAGCAAAATATGTACAGTACAAACTCCCTAGGATGAATGTTATCATTATGTATATCTGAAATATACCAATAAAATAAAATTAAATTTAAAAAATTAGATTTATGTTTGTAGAATATTTAATTTACAAATTGTTTCTTCTACAGTTAGCTGTAAATATTGTTAGCATTGTCTTGGAAAAAGTGTTATAAGTACTATTTCAGTCTTTTAAACATTTATCTAAGAGCATACAAATATCTATGCCTATATTTTAAACTTATTCATAGTGTTATTTAGTAGATCTAAAATGTACCAATAAATTTAATTAATTAATTAAAAATGATCTGGGTGTGGTGGTGCATGCCTATAATCCCAGCACTCAGGAGGCTGAAGCAGGAGGATTGCCATGAGTTAGAAGCCAGCCTGGGCCACATAGTGAGTTCAAAGCCAGCCTGAAGTACGTAGTGAGACCCTCTCTCAAAACAACAACAAAAACAAAACAAAACAAAGCAAAACAAGAACACAAAATAATACACTGTTGAATAATCAATGGTAAAAGAAATCAGGGAAGAAATTTAAAAGTTCTATGAATTATTGAAAATGCAAACAGCTTAACAAAGCCTATGGAACATAATGAGGACATTTCTAAGTAGGAGAAATATAGCTGTGCACACATGTATTAAAAGCATAGAATGAAAACAAATGAAAAACCCAATGATGCATCTCAAGTTTCTAGAAAAACAAAAGCACTCCAAATGCCAAATTAGTAGGACAAAAGAAAATATTAAGATCATAGTGGAAATTAGTGAAATTGAGATTTTAAAAAATACTGTGGTAAATGAATCAAAGAGTTGGTTCTTTGAAAAGACAAACAATTGTTCTAAACTTAGCCAAACCTAACAACAAAAAAAGAAAATGTCCATATCAATACAATTAGAAAAGGAAAAAGCACATTACAGCTGACTCTGTTGAAATCCAGAGAACTAGAAGAAACTATTTTGAAAATATATATTCCACAAAGCTGGAGAATTTATAAGAAATGGATAAACTCCTAGACACATATGAATTTCCAAATTGAACCAAGAAAATATAAAAACCTTGAAAAGACCAGTAACAGATAATGAGATAAAGGCAGCAAGAAAGAATCTTACCAAGAAAACACCCAGAACCAAAGGGCTCACCACAGAACTTTACCAGGGATGACCCAACACAACTATTCCTCAAAATCTTTCACAAAGTTGAAAGGGAAGTGATAGGTCCCTGCCCAGGTATGAATTGCTGAAGTATTATGGTGGTGATGGTCTAATATGGCTGAAGCCCAAAACAATAGCTTTTCTTCCCAATGACCACCCCCACCTTTTCTCCTCTCCTCAGTCCAGACTACAACTTCCTCTTGCCCTTCCGCACAAAGTTGAAGACTTTAGGAAATGAAAAAATATCCCCTCTTTTTGCCTTGGAAGAGCCAAAATCATCAAAATGACTATATTATCAAAAGTGATATTTAGATTGAATGCAATTCCAGTCAAAATACCATCAGTGTCCTTCACAGAACTAAAACAACACTCCTAATGTTTATATAAAACCAAGAGTCCCAGAACGGCCAAAGCAATCCTGAGCAAGAGCAAAGCAGGGGGAATTATACTCATAGACTTCAAGTTTCCCTATACAGATACAGTAATAAAAATATCAAAATACTAACACAAAAATAGACTCAGTAATAAAGGAAATAGAGTTGAGGATGCAGAAACAAACCCATGCTCCTTTACTCATCTGAGTATTTAAAAGGGGCCAATAACAAGTTTAGCCTCTTATGATGCTGTGAAAACTGATCGCCCACATGCAGAAGAATCAGTATAGACCCACTTCTCCCACTCTGCACTAAAATAAAATTAAATGGATCAGGAACCTAGATACACAAACAGAAACACTGAATCTGATAAAAGATAAAATAGATAAAACACTTGAAGATATAAACATAGCAAGGATTTCCTGAACAAAACTTCAGTTACACAAGAGATAATGACAAGAATCAACAATGGAATTATGTCAAATTGAAATGCTTCTGTATAGCAAAACAAACAAACAACAAAGTGAAAATATGACCTGCAGAGTGGAAAAATATTTTGACAGATGTCCACAGGAGAGGACAAATATGTAAAATATACAAGAAATCAAACAAAGAAATAGACCTTGCCAAATTAAAATAGCCAATCAAAATTGGTAATTGAAATGAATACACATCTCCTGGAAGAAGTACAAATGAGCAATAAGTTCATTAAAAAATGTTCAGCATCTTTGCACATTAAAGAAATGCAAATCAAAACAACACTGAGATCCCACCTTACGCCAGAAAGAAAGGATGTCATCAAGAACTAAAAAACAAACAAACAAAAAAATATGGGCAAAGGCTGTGGAGGAAAATGAAATTAATCCATTTACATTGATGGTGGGAATGTAAACTAGTATAGCTATTATGAAAATCAGTATCATGATTAACTGCAAAACTGAAAATAGAAACTTTTAAAAATTTCTGAAAATAGAAACATAGAAATTTCACCCAGCTGTACCTCTCCTGGGTATCTTCTAAACAAAAGAGTTAAGGACATCATATTACAGTGACACATGCACATGTTTATAGCAGCACAATTCATAATATGTACGTCTTGGGTGTGGCCTATATACCGATCACCAGATGAATGGATACAGAATATGTCACATGAGCATATATAACAGACTACTGCTTAGCCATAAAGAAAGATAAATTTGACTGACTTGTAAGAAAATGGATGCATCTTGAGAACTTCACGCTAAGTGATCAAACTCAATATGATTCCTCCCCTATAAGAAATCTATAAATAATTTAAAGAGGAAAATGGTGGAGAAATGACAGCAAATATGGAGATAGGCTTTGTGGAAGTGGAAAAGAGATCTCGGGCTAGGGGAGGGAGTGGAGAGATTATGGGAGAGGTGGAAGTAAAAACGGCTCTAATGCAGTATGCATATGTCCCAGTTCCCAATGATGAGCATGATTATCACACTTCATAAATATGTACCAATAAAACAAGTAAACTGTTTGAAAATTTAAAATTAGAAATTTAAAAAAGAAAGGAGAGTGGGGAAATAAGTTAATTCTTTTTATAAAACTATTGATTCATAGAGAAAGAAGAAAGGAAAGAATGGAGGGAAATATGATGAGTTATATAATTTATTAAAGGATTTAAAACCATTCTAAGAACAATTGTAAAAAATGCCTGTGTCAGTTTCAGGTAAGCACGTTCTATATCTATTTTCTTCAGGGTTTCCTTTTTAATGAATGGGTGTTGGATTTTGTTAAATGCTTTTTCTGCATCTTTAGAGATGATAATGTGGTTTTTGTTCTTGCTTCTATTTATACGGTATTATATGTATTAATTTGCATATGTTGAACCATCCTTACAATCCTGAGATGAAACATATTTGGTCATAATGTGTGATCATTTTAGTGTTTGGTTACATTCTATTTGCCAATATCTTATTAAGAATGTTTGCATCTATGTTCATTAAGGAGATTGGCTTGCAGTTTTCTATTTTAGTTGGGTCTTGTTTTGGAAAAAGATGCTAGTTTCTGGAAATGAATTTGAAAGTGTTCTTTCCCTCTCCCTGTAATTGAAGAGTTTGAGAGACATTCATGTTATAATATCTTTAAAGGTCTTTTAAAATTCAGTATTAAATCCATAATCTCTGGGCTTTTCTTAGTTAGTAAGTTTTTATTATTATCTCAATTTCATTGTTTGTTATTGGATTGTTCAATGTTTTTATGTCTTCTTGATTTAGTTTTATAATTTGTCCAAGAATTTGTTCATTTCTTCAAAATATTCACATTTGTTGGAATACAATTTTCCATAGTAGCTACTATCTTCTGAATTTCAACAGTGTCTGTTGTGATTTCATCTTTCTCACTTCTAATTTCATTAAGATGAGTCTTTTTTTTCTCTTCCTTTTGGCAAAGTTTGCCAATTCTTTATTTCATTTATGGTTTCAAGGAACCAAGTCTTCAACTTGTTAATTCCTTGTATTTTTTTGTCTCAATATTATTAATTTCCACTCTGATCTTTATGATTTCCTTCTTTAAATTTAATTTGAGTTTGGGTTTCTGCTCTTTTTCAAGTATCTTGAGGTTCATTAATAGGTTATTTATTTGGGCTTCTCTGTATTTCTAATGTGAGGTGTTTTTTTTAATTTTAAAGACTAAAAGAAGGATAACAATAATGGGGAGGCTTACCAAATTACAGACAAAGTGGTAGGAAATTATCAATGGTTATTGTTTTACATATTGTTATCTACAAAATAGTTTCTCAGAGGGGCTAGGGATTTAGCTCAGTGGCAAAAGCACCTGCCTGGCAAGCGCAAGGTCATGAGTTCGGTTCCCGGTACCGGAGAAAAACCAAAAAAATAA
>NW_004955427.1:2066326-2099904 GCF_000276665.1 Chinchilla lanigera | reverse complement strand
CACATCTGTGGGTGGGCATCTGCAGCTGGTGCATGGTGGGCCAATTGTGTCATTGTTTCTCTGTGTCATGGTAGTTCTCAATTGAGTGGAGGCCACCGGCCTGAGAGTTGGCGTGCAAAAGCGCTCGCCACCAAGCGGCTTCCCAGGCACCAGGAGACCTCCTTCCAAGTGCCTGCGAGGCAGGGAGCCGGCCTGAAGACCGGCACTCCCCACTGCATGGCTTCCTGGGCACCTGAGCCCCTCCTTCTGGGCACCTGTGAGGCTTGGGGCTGGCCAGCACTCCCCTCCCCGAGGCTTCCTGGGGGCCTGCGAGGCAGGGAGCCGGCCCGAAGACTGGCGTTCTCCACCATGTGGCTTCCGGGGTGCTGGAGCTCTAATGTGAGTTTTAATTGCCATAAGTTTCCCTCTTAGACATTTGTAGGAAAGTGGATACACCTTGAAAATATGGTAAGTGGAATAAATCAGACAAACATAAGCATCATTGGGGCTGGGGATTTAGCTCAGCGGCAAAAGCACCTGCCTGGCAAGGGCAAGGTCCTGAGTTTGGTTCCCGGTACCGGAGAAAAACCAAAAAAAAAAAAAAAACATAAGCATCATATGCTTTCTCTTATTTGAATAACCAATAGTACAAATAAGGAGCAAAATAAGAGACTGATGAAAGAAAACAGGAAGGAAATAACAGCCCTAAATGATCTTTTCCAAATGGAAACAGGACTAAGGGTCTGAGGGTGGGGGCAGAAAGACAATGGAAGGGGACATAAAAAGGGTTAAGACATGTAACAGCTACCCTAAATGGTTGATGTACTCTTTATATGTAACAATAGTAAAAACAGTCATGAAAATGGAGAACGGGGATCTAGAGATGGAGGGAAGTAGGTGGGTGGGGATGGAAAGGGGATAAAAGCATCAAGATGCATGCAGTACGTGTGCACACTCCCTAAGGTTAACAGAAGCATCATCTACTCCAAGCAGGCACAAAGTAAATAGATGAATAGTAAACAGACATCAGAAACCCCAGCAAAGACCCCAGTCTCACGTTTGGTGCTGCAGTACATGGCTGCAAAGAAAAACTCAGACACAAGGGAAAAGTGACACGGGCACCTGGGGTGGTCAGTGCTGCGCCAGCAGAGACCCCAAACTGCCCATCCGTGGGGTTTACTGGCTGGACAAATTACGGAATGGAGGGAGGGGCCACATGTGGGTGCTGGGGATAAAACCCTGAAGCGAGCAGGGCTTGTAAAGGAGAGAAAAGACATTTTTGTATCGAGAACAGAAAAGACCAAGAAAAGATCATGGTTGATGACTAAGTCTTTTCTCAAGTGAGATAAACTGCAGTTCTGGGAAAGGAATTTGGGAAGGGTCACTTGTCCTCAGCTGCCGTGTTACCTCATAACAGAACCTCACAGCCTCGTGGACCATGTGCCTGGTCTCTGCTGCGGCCATTGGAGGGGAAGGGGGATAGTAACACGTGCACTGCCCAGAGCGCTCTATGAGTCAGGTAGGCTTTGGCCTGACTCACTTCTTAAAACAAGCCAATCGTAGAAGTAACTCCTTAGAGCCCCGGCTGCTTACAGCCTGCTCTGGGCATAATCAACAGGGCAGTCTCAAGTAAATAAATAAACAAACAAACAAATAACACAATGCATATAAAAATACTTCCAGAATATTAATCACATTTATGTTTAGGTAGTTGGATTTTGGATATATTTTATCTTCCTGACTATCTTTCCAAATTTTCAACAACTGGTTTGTACGTTATTATACTTTTGGAAATATATTTTCAACTAAAACAATGGAGTAGGTCAATTAAGCCAAATAGAAAGTCTAAAAATGTATGTGAAAAATGTGAAAAATACTATATTTTGAACTAAAACAGTGGAGTAGGAACAATACTATATTTTCAACTAAAACAATGGAGTAGGTCAATTAAGCCAAATAGAAAGTCTAGAAAGGTATATATATATATGAATATACATATATATGAATATATATAAACATATTCAACTGATCATCAACAAAGATGTGAAGAAAATCAGTAGAGAAATGACAGTTTTCACAACTTACTGGAAGAATTAGATATCCATGTGCAAAAATGTATTTTTTAAGACTCACCTTAGTCCAAAGTTTGAAATATATAACAAAAAACCCTCAAAATTGATCATAAACCTAAATGTAAAACTTAACTCTGTAAAAAATCCAGCATATGAGGAGAAAATCTTTTGTGACTGTGGGCTAGGGAAGGATTTATTAATAAACCAAAAGCACATCCATAAAGGAACATTTAAAAAGAAAATTATCAAACTGAACATCTTAAATACATGCAGTTTATTGTATGCTGTTTATGCATTAATAAACTGTTTTAAAATTGTTTATAGATAAAATAATGCCACAAACATTGCTTACAAAAATCTCCAGGATCATAACTGTAACTTTTTAAGTGCAGATCCCTATAAGGAAATTTACTAGGTCAAATAATAATATTTTTAATGCTCTTAGAGCAACATTACTTTTTAAACAAGATTTTAAATTTATTAGTTTAAGTAAACATATTGCTTCTCCTTTATAGATAAATCAGGTGCCACTGGGAGCCCAAAACTTGATGACATTCTGTTACTTGTCCTAATACTGATCCTAGTGTATAATATATTAATATAATATAAGACTGCTGCTTGTCCTAATATTGATCCTAGTGTATAATATATTAATATAATATATAACTGTTGCTTGTCCTAATATTGATCCTAAACACAAATCTTATGTCAAAAATCAATTAAGAATTATTTTGCTGTAGGAAATCCTGGATCTGTTGCACATCAGCTTTGTCGCTGAGGGCTTTTCAGTTCTCCTGACTGCTGGTCCACTCGGCAAATCCCGGCCAGTGCGGAGTGCAAATCCCCAACCGAGAGGAGCTGCAGAGCTCAGCCGCCGCCACCAGCGCCCTGGTGGGCTTGCTCAGCCTCCTGTACTTGTGACCACAGCTTTGGGGGAGCAATCAAAACAGATGAGGAAACACTTCAGCAAAGCATCTATTATTTGTCCACAAAAACAATGAAAAACAGTGGCACAAAAGCTGAACAGACCAAATACAAATCTAATACCGTTCTGTACTTCCAGAACTTGGTTTCATACTCGTGCGGTGCTCTTGGTCAGCCACGCACTGCCATGTTCCACGTCTGTAAGGAGCACATTTATTAAATTATTAAAACGGCTGTTTTGAGCAGAAGTCCCATGTAATTGCAACGATCAGGAAACCAAGTGATTCAGTCATCCCTCTGTGCACTGCACTCGTCAGCGCGGGGAGTGTGGAGGAATTACACGTGGAAGAGAAGTTGCTTCGAAACTGGACACAGGAGTTCTCAAATTAAAAATCTTTAAAAGGGGGAGGGGAGCTTCCTGGCAACAGGAGTAGACGCCAGACAGGGCAGCGCCCCTGTTTGGTCACAACTTAGAAAGCAAGTTTCCTGGGGCTGGGGATTTAGCTCAGCGGCACAGCACCTGCCTGGCAAGCACAAAGTCGTGAGTTCGATTCCTGGTACCAGAAAAAACAAAAAACAACCAAAAAAAAAAAAAAAAAAAAAACAGAAAGAAAGTTTCCTTGAGAAGTTGCAAAGACACCTAACCAACCACTGCCTCCAGTCCCGCTGGTGCAACTCTGCACGTTTCCGCAAAAGCAGCGCCACCAGCCTTCAGCTTGGGCTCTGCGTCCTGGCCCAGGGTCCCCGCGTCCCCTGGCTGCAGGCAATGGTTTCCAGCGGCTCCGTCTAGCTCTGCATGCCTGGCGGGCGACCTGCTCCCGGTGGCGACCGCACAGCAAGGGCGCAAACTGCACGTCCCTGGTGGCTGTGGTCCAGCCTGGGGTCTGCTCATCTTCCACCTTCTCCTGCCATCATTAAACGTTAAGGCTTGAGGGGCCTGGGACCCCAAAGCTTTGGACCCTGGGGTGTCCATGGACTCTACTCCGAGCCTCCTCACTCCCTAGCTCTTTCGAAATCGCCTCCGGACCCCTGAGCGTGGTTGTGGGCGACCTGCCGTCCTCCTGACTCTGGGGTACCCTCTCCTGTGCCATCGGATCCCCAGTTTCTTCCACATCATCATCCTGAGTGTCCGTGGCGTCTCCAAGGGGGCGATGTATTCTGAGGCAATACTGACTTTTGGACTGTCTTTTACTTTCATCGGGACTAGACACACCACGCTTCTGAGAACAGTTTATCCAAAAATCGGACACCAAGAGTCTGACCAGAAGGCTCCATTAAGTTAACAGCTTCCTTTCTCGCAGAAATCTTTGCCGTGCGCATGTTGTTCCGGACCTCTTCAGATGTATCAGAATGGAGAAGATCTATCTCCATGACTGAAGAACTGCCCACCTCGCGCTTCTTCAAAAGCTTTTTAAAGGAGGGGCTGTGGGAGGCGAGAGCACATCTGTGTGCTCTGAACTTTACATCTTCAGCCGCAATAGCAATATCGCAAAATTCTCCTCGCAGGCGTTGTTCATTTAGTGCATTCAGAAGCAGAGTTTTATGATCATCGTCATTATACGCAAGGGTTTCAGACATACCGATGAAAAGCTCCACGAACAGTTCGGGCTATTACTTTAATCCCTTGAACGCCAAAATCTTCAGATCAGAATAACATGGGGCACACAGACCCGGGAGCTCCATCCTGCAGACCAATGTCCTGCAGCGGCGCAGGCGGGCGCAGTTGGGGTTTTTTGGAGTTGGGGACGGGGCGGGGTGGGGGATCGTGCGCGTCCCTGACGGGTACAGCCCTCCTCCTGCACGAGCACAGACTTTGTAGCCGGCCGTGAGCACCCCCACCGCCCCCCACCCCCGATTCCCGTGCATGTGGGTGCGGCCTAGCGGGGAGGCGCGGGCAAAGAACCTGCCCGGGCCCCCAAAACAAAATTACTTTTAAAAAAGGTTGAATGAATTAATTTTCAAAGCATTTGCTAATTTAATCATTTTAAATGGCCTTTTCCTTTTATTTACAGTTTTATTGGCATAGGTCCTTTTTTAAGCTGTTGAGCCTAGGACCTTCACAACCTTCTAGTCTCAGATCTCTTCCCAGAGGGACAGGAGTATAGGTACGCAGTCTCTACAACCAGGGCAATGCTAGTATTTCTGTGCCTTTCAAATTTTTCTTTTACTGCTTTATATCTGTGATATATCTTAAATATATTCATCATGGTGGAATTACGTACATATCTCGATCCTTTTTACTTCCGCTTTTCCTTGCCACCGCCCATCTCCCTCCATATTTTAAATAGGGAGAATTGAAACAAGGACCAGAGGAGGATGGAGGTGCGGAACTCAGATTTTAGGAGAGCTTACGACGCCTTGGGAGCACTGAGGCGAACAGAGCTACTGGAACCGAACCGTGAGGCAGAGAGAGGTGACTCATGGCCTCGAGGAATAGTATCAGTCAGGAAAAGAAGGAGACTTTTCCTTCAGGTTACCTGAGGGAAAGCGCACAGACTGGGTGGAGCTCTTAAAGAGACAGACTGAAACTCAGGTTGAATGAGAACCTCCCTCTTGGGTGGGATAGGGTAGCAACACTATCAGCTACAAGGAGTTTAACACACATAATAAAAACTATCTGAAATGCACCAGACAGACATTGCAGAGGGTGTAGATGCCTCAAGGGGCATCTGGGCTGAACAGTCTAAAATCAAATGATCTTTAAAAATCCTCCGGTCCTGTACCATTCATACCCCTTCATTTATATTTTTTCGCTGTTTGCTCCTGTATATTTCTAGGAATAGTGTCTACCATCTTAGTACGTTTACAAGTAAAAGGGGGAAAAGAAAAGTTACTGTAAGAACCCAGTGAGAAGGAAGCACAGTCGTAGATTTCAGAAGAGTCTTTGAGAGGACAGGAGAGATTGCTTAAACAGTACTTGGCTGGCTCTTTCATCATGTTAAAATAGTTCAGGAGTGGCGTGGGATAATTGTCACCTCTCTAAGGAAGGGCTGGCCAGTGCTCATCCCAGCTGGAGAGCCTAAAAGAACGCACACAATAGTCACTCTGAACACTTCGCAACTATTCCTCCACCAAAACACTAGAGGGCAGTTTATGCAGTAGTAATGAAAACGACAATGGACAAAGGACAATGTACAGCGTATTGCACAGAACAGTGAGGAGGGTGGAGACGAAGCCAAGAGCTCGAAGCAATGCTGTCATCATTAAGGTTGGGAAACCAGCTAGACAGGGTGTGTGATGCCATGCTGAAAGGTTTTTACTTGTGTTGCTAAGGGGAAGCTTTTCCTGCATCTATTGAGATGACCATATGTTTTATGTCCTTGGCTCTGTTAGAATGGTGTATTACACTTACTGATTTATGTATGTTGAAGCACCCCTGGGGTGAATCCACTTGGTCATGGAGTATAATCTTCTTGATGACTTGCTGCATTCTCTTTGCCAGAAGCTTGTTCAGGATCTTTGCATCTATGTTCATTAGGGAGACTGACCTGTAGTTCTCTTTCTTGGTTGCGCCCTTCTCTGGTTTTGGTATCAGAGTAACGCTTGCTTCCAATTTAGGAATATTTCTTCCCTTTCAATTTTATTAAAGAGTTTGAGAAGTAGCAGTATTATGTCTTCTCTAAATTTCTTGTAGAATTCAGCAGTGAATCCACCATGGCCTAGGCTTTTCATTGTTGGTAGGTTTTGAATTACATCAGAAATTCCCTTTTAAAATTATTGTAGTTCTCTTCTACTTAGGCCTATTACACATTTTGTGAAGCTCTTGGTGGTGGGGTGCTGTACCTATGGTATTATGATGCATCATTAATAATGTCAGTTGAATCATCGTATATGTATTTTTCCAGCTAAAATGGAAGTTTCCTGAAGGCAAGGGGTAAAAGATAAATTATAGTGCAAAATAGATCGCAACCTATTACTGTAAATAAATCACAACCTAATATTATTATCATAAGACTTTTAGTCATAAATATTTACATCTCACAATATAACAATATGTGAAAGTATAAAGAATTCACCTAAATTTCTACACCTTTCTATTACAGAGAAATCTAAGAACAGAGCAGTTATAGTGGCCTAAGTGTCATTCTCCATATTAGTGTGTGCTTGTATTAGTGAATGTTCATTTTTCTTTAAGGTCCCATATTTAGGGTAGTCACCAGATAAAATAAGAAAAAGTCTTAACATATGGATATGTGAAAAAAAACTTCCAAGTAATCACTTATGCCCAAAGACTTTGACCCCTTTAGAAAGTATTTGAAGAAATATTAAAACATTTCTCTGCCAAGTGGGACAGCATTAAGCCAACCTATTTCAGCTGAGATGTAGCCGAGATCTTCAGCACAATTAGTGATCATTAACTGAGCGTTACTTTTGCTATTTCTGCTTTTACCTTTATTATTCCTTTCTTCAACTCTGTTTTGGTTGCCCTTCCTATACTTACCATCACTCCTTATTTTAATACTCATCTCTTTGCAAACTGGCACCTTGGGTGGTGATAGAGCCTTTAGGATGTGGGGACTGGTAGAAGGTTTTCAGACAGTTAGGGATGTATCTTCAAGGAGGACTGTGGAAACCAGGTCCCTTGCTCTCTCAGTCTTATTTCTTAACTACGAAATTAGTTGTTTTTCTCTGCCATGTACTCCCACCATAATGTGCTGCCTCACCAGTTACCTGAATATTACAAGACCAAACTGAACATGGAGTAGAACCTTTGAAGCAATTCACAAAGTGAATCTTTTCTCTCAATAAATCGATCATTTCCAATATCTGTTATAGTGATTTAAATCTGATTAACACAATGTAGAATTTCTTTTTAAATACATGCAGTGTTCACAACCAGTGACATCAGGCCAGCTCCCAAAGGAAGTTCCAACATACATTAAGGAAGTTGTGCACAGAGGGGCACAGCATAGTAAAGATGAGACTCTGTCAGACTCAGGAGACTAAGGCATGAGATTAGAAGTTTTAGACCAGCTTAGACAATCTAGAGAGACCCTCTCCCAAAATAAAGCGTAAGGACAGTGGCAGATATAAAATGGTAGAGTATCTGCCTAGCAGGCATGAGGGCCTGGGCTCAATCCTCAACATCATCAAAAGAAAACAAAATTAAACATGCAAAAAGAACATATCCTCTGACTGCAAAGAAATTAAGTTAAAAATGAATAACTAGAAGGAAAAGAATATTTTGGAAAACTTAGTGCACTTCTAGGGCTGGAAGCAATGTTGGTGTTGGAGCACAGGCCTACAGTGAGAAAGGCTCTGGATTCAATAAACAAAACTATCAAAGTAAAAACCCCAAAGCCCATTCCTGAATAATTCATAAACTGAGTAAGAAAGTGTGTGGAAATGTACACAAAAATCCAGTACAGTGGTCGACATGGAGCTGTTGCTCAATAACATAGTTTCCTCCCTTCTTGTCTTTCATGTATTTCTCATGCTTATAACCCATTAGTGCAAATTTCTTTAACACCAGAGCCTACTTGTGATTAAAGCCATCAGCTCAGATATCTCCTGTAAATATATATTCAGGTATGTGATGAAGATGCGCACACCATATTACCTTTTTGGTTGCTCTGACAGTGCCCCTACCGGGTCCCCTAGGATGTTCACACATCACCTTCCAGAGGCCCGCAATATCACTTCAAGAACCACATCACAGGGAAGTCTCTGGCATCTAAAAGTAAAATGCCTTATCAAATAAGAAGGGTAGCTACGTGTTAAGATTGGATACAATATTTGGAGACCCCATCTCACCTGAATGAACCAGCTCCCATGTACCAGGACAAAGGTTGACTGCCGGGGTTGCAGAAGCACATTCTTTACAACGAGAAACTCCATGAAAGCAACCAGGCCTTCCAAAAGGAGGTGAAGAACAGCAGCTGGTGCACAAAGGTGTCCTCCATCTCCCAGTCTTTTTGGAAGACAGAAGCTAACAGAGCCTCCTTGTTTTCTCTTGTTACTTTTGCTGTCCTCTGCTGCCATGAGTGGCTGCCCCTCAGCCACACCACCCTGCCTTGGAGCCAGCTGATATGGACTGAAACCTCCACAAACTGTGAATTAAGTAAACCTTCCCCTCTAAAAGTTGAATATTTCTCATATTCAATGAGACAAAATTCACCCATTGTCTTTTTCTTCCCCTTTTTCTCTACTTACAGAATTTTTTTATTTGGTATATATTTGTGATACACAATAATTACATTTATGGGGCTGGGAATGTGGCTCAGTGGTAGAGCTCTTGCCTTGCATACACAATAATTACATTTATTTTAGGGCATTGATATATACATATATCCCTGATTTAGGAATGAGCTCAATTCTGGGAGAACACTTGTAAGTTAGATTCATTCACACATCTGACCAAGTGAGTCTTGTACACTTTTGACAAAAATATACAACATAAGCCTTGTGCTTCCTAGCAGTGTCCTTCAGTCACCAGCGCTTTACCTCTTGCTTCCTGACATCCTGGGGTTGGACTGAGCACTGCACTACTGCACACTGTTATGCTGTGCAGTAAACACACAGCCACACCACTATGACAATGTCTGGCAGACGTGAGAGCTGCTTCTGCAATTTGTTTCCATTTATGAAAGTTCATAATGTGAGGTGCATTCATATTTATGAAAGTTGACAACTTTCATGATCATAAGTCAAGGATTTACTGTATCTTAATAACTTTTACTTCGCCTTCACTTCCCAGCCCTCTCTTCTGTCACCATCCAAAGATCCAATTTCCATCTCCACAAAGTCTACCTTGCTATGATTGACCACCTTTCTTTTACTTTGCTCAAAGTGAGCATTTTTTCTCTTTTCTTCTCTCCTTTTTTCATTGTGTGTGTATTTCCTTCAATGTTCACCCTTGTCTTTATGAGTGTGAATGTGGTTTCTCTTTTTTGTGGTTGTTGTTCTGTTCTGTTCTTCCTTTCATTTCTTTCTTCTCACTTTCCCTCCTACCTTCTGCACCAGTTCTGTACAGATCATGGGACTCTCCTTTTCCCTCCAGCCTTACTTCTAATCTGTTCCTCTTCTTCTATTTCTCTATTAGTCCCAACCCCTATTAAATTTTCTCCCCTGAGTGTAGAATTGGATCTTGAGGATTTATTTACTGCATACAATTTTCAGGTTTGTTTTAGATTTTGTTATATAACCACAAATCTAGTACATATGGTTAAAAGTGGAAAATTAATGATATCTTCAGTTTGTCATTTTCTATGCTGTATTTGATGCTATTGTTACTATGGGTCATGCCGCTTAGCCAAAGCAACATAATTGTTCTAACCAACTGTTCTTCCTGGTATTGCAAGACTGAGGTTGACTAAGGGTCATAGAAACTACTGTGGCTGAATGCCAAACAAGGGGCCAGACCAGGCAGACAGCAACTTCTCATCCCCAATAAATTAGAAAGTTATGATCTTGCAACAAATTTGAAACCCAAAAACCAGTCTCAACAGGAAGACATTTCTGAGTAGTTATTTCCCAAGGGTTCTAAATACATGCAGTAAATCTACTGCCCATAGACACTTGATAAGCATCAATCCAGGAATGAAACAACAACAACAACAACAACAACAAAAACAGAAAATGAGGACACTTAAACAAGATGCAACTCCTTCATCCAGTTCACCAAAGGCAAAACCAAGGACCTATGGGGTGGGACAATCTGAAAGCTGCTCATCTGGCTTCTCTGAAGTGGTAACAAGAAAGCAAATGAATGAGGCCCTAGAAAAAATGAAATCAGAAATACTTTCCCAAATATTTACAGAGATGATGACCACCACGAAAAACATGCTCAGTGACTCTAGACAAGACACAGATTATAAAACAGAGGAGTTAGGAAAATGATGAAAACTATGAATGCCCAACATAGGGAAAATGGAATTAAAAAACTCAAACAGATATCCAAGATACTAAAAACTCCATTGAAAGTGTCTTCCATAGAATAATCCAAAGTAATGACAGAATCTCAGACATAGAAGATAGGCTTGTCATTAGCAATCATGAAAGGAAAGATCTGTTTACAATAGCAAGGGACAATGAAAAACAATCCAGCAGCAACTAGATGATGAAAAAATAACATAAGATTGATTGGAGTCTATGAAAAGCAGGAGAAAGCACAAATGATATACAGAACCTATTCACAGTCATCATGGCAGAAAACTTCCCTGACAGAGAAAAAAGAATTTGACATACAGAAAAGTGAGGCATATGGAACTCCACTTAGCCATGATTGAAAGAAATCTACAGCAAGCCTTATAGTAGTCAAGACTCCAGAAATATAACATGAGAACAGAATAGGAAAATCTGTTAGAGAAAAAGGGAACAAATCCCCTATAAAGGAAAGCCCATTAGAATCACAGCTGATTTCTTATCAAAAACCCTCAAGTCAAGGAGAACTTGGAGGGAAGTATTTGAAGCCCTAAAAGAAAACAACATCCAATCCAGATGGATGTACAGTACCCTGCAAAACTATCTTTCTAAATTGATGGAGAAATAAAATACTTACATGAGAAACAACACCCAAGGAAATTCATGAACACTAAACCGGCATTCCAAAATGTTCTGAAGCACATTCTAGAAGGAGATAACAGGGACTACAACTCCATGAACTCCAACAAAGTGAATCCACCAAGGAAAGCAAACGATTAAACAGAGGAGGGGGGAAAGGGAGCAAACAACAGGAAAATATCATGACAAGGGTAAGTCAATACATACAAGTTATAATCATCAATGTTAATGGTCTCAGTTCACCAATCAAAAGAAACAGACTGGTAAAATCAATCAAGAAGTAAGCTCCAACAATATGTTGCAAAGAAGAAATAGATTTAAAAGGATATTTCAGAAAGGAATTCATAGACTGAAAGTAAGGGGATAGAAAAGAATACTCTATAGAACAAGAACCCAGAAAAAAGCAGGGGCAGGTATTCTATTCGCACACAAAGGGAATTTCAAGCCAAGGCTGATTAAGAGACAAAGAAGGTCACTACATGCTTGTAAAGGAAACAGCCGTAGAGAAAGAATGCTCATAAATATATATGCAATAAATACCAGTCCACCCAACTATATAAAACAAATACTAATGTACAGAAACAAGCATTAATATGAGTGTATTGGGGGTCTCAATACCCCATGGTCACAAATAGATATATCAACTAGACAAAAAACCAACAATGAAATATAAGAGCTGTACTAAGGTTTTGAACAAAGGTACTTAGTAGATGTGTACAGAGTGTTTCACCCCACAACATGAGAATACACATTCTTTTCTGCTGTACATGGGACATTATCCAAAATAGAGCACATACTAGCTCGTAGGACATGGTGAAGTAAATGCAAAGGAATTAAAATTATCCCATGCGTATTATCATACCATGGTGAATTGAAATTGGAAATTAATCACAAAAGAAACCGCAAGAACTTCATAAACACATGAAAATTAAATAATACCCTGCTGAACAAGTGGGCCATAGATGAAATTAGAAATTCTCTACAATTAAATAACAATACCAGTACAACACACTGGAACTTATGAGACGACATGAAAACAGTGCCATGAGAGATATTTGTAGCAGTGAATACCCATATTAGAGAAGCAAAGTGAGTGCAAATAAGCACTTAAGTTTGAACTTCAGGCTGCTAGAAATAGAAGGGCAGGCCCAGCCAAAAGCTCATAATAGGGAAGAAATTATAAAGATCAGAGCAGAAATTAAAGCAATGGAGACTAAGAAAACAATACAAAGAATCAATGAATTGAATTGATTCTTTGAAAGAACAAGCCTTACACAATCTTAGCAAAAAGAAAAGGAAGAAAAGACTCAAATCCACACAATTAGGGAAAAAAAAGATAAAACCACAACAGATCCTGCAGAAATCCAGGCAATCATCTATATCTATGTTAAGAACTTATATTCTAATAAGATGGAAAATTCAGAGGAAATGAACAGATTCCTAGATACCTATGAATTATCAAAGCTAAATAAAAATATATACAAATCCTAAGTAAAACAATATTAATCAGTGAAATTGAAGATGTAATTAAAAACCTACCAATAAAGAAATCCCAGAGCCTGATAAAGTCACTCCTGAATTCTAAAAAAAAATTTAGAAAAGATTTAATACCACCACTTCTCAAACTCTTTAATGAAATTGAAATGAAAGAAAAATTCCCAAGTTCATTCCTGGAAGCAAGCATTACCCTGATAAAAAAATCAGAGAAGGATCCTACTAAGAAAAAAACTACAGGCCAATCTCCCTAATGAACATAGATGCAAAAATTCTGAACAAGATACTGGCAAACAGAATGTAACAAATCACCAAGAAGATTATACACCATGACCAAGTAGGATGTGTTCTAGGGATGCAGGGATGGTTCTAGTGGGAAAATCAATAAATGTAATACATCATATTAACAGAGCCAAGGGCAAAACCATATGATCATCTCCACAGATGGAGAAAAAGCACTGGACAATGTCCAACACCCATTCATGTTTTTAAAAGCCAACAGAAAATTAAAATAGAAGGTCTTTATCTCAATCTGATAAAAGCCATCTATAACAAACCAACAGCCAAGATCACACTAAATGGACAGAAACTGAAAACTTTTACTCTAAAATCAGGAACAAGACAATGATGTCCACTGTCACCACTCTTATTCAATATAGTTCTGGATACACTATCCAGAGCAATTAGATAAGAGAAAGGAATAAGGATAGGAAAGAAAAAAAGACAAATTATCATTATTTGGGGGAGTGACATGTTACTGTACATAGAAGACTCCAAAAACTCCACCAAAAAAACTTCCAGATTTAATAAGCAAATTCAGTAGCATAGATGGATACAAAGTCAACACTCAAAACTCAGTGGCCTTCCTGCACATGAATAATAAACTAAGAGAGAAATTAAGGAAAACCGTTCACAATAGCATCCAAAAAATGAGATACCTAGGAATCGATCTAATGAAGAAAGTAAAAGACCTCTACATTGAAAACTACAGTACTCTGAAGAAGGAGACTGAAGAGGATAGTGAGAATGGCCATACATCCAAAATTTTTGTACAGATTTCATGCAACCCTGATCAAAATTCCAACAGCATATCCCACAGAATTAGAGAAAGCAATCCTAAAATTTACTTGGAACCTGAAGAGTCCCAGAATAGCAAAGGTGATTCTGGGCAACAAAGGCAAGGCAGGGGCATCACAATCCCTGGTTTGAAATTATACCATGAGGCTACTGTGATAAAAACAGCATGTTACTGGCAAAAAAAAAAAAAAACAAACAAAAACAAACAAACAAAAAAAAAAACCAGACCCAAGGCTCAATGGAATAGATTAGAAGATGCAGAAACTATTCCAGGCATACTTAGTCACCTTAGCTTTGACAATGGTGCCAAAGATATTCACTGGAAGAAAGATAGTCTCTTAATAAGTGGTGCTGGGAAAACTGGCTTTCCACATGCCGAAGACTAAAACTAGACCCATATCTTTCACCAGGCACTAAACTAAAATCAGAATGGGTCAAAGATTTAAACATTAAAACAGAAACATGTAACTCTACTGGAAGATAGAATAGGTAGAGCTCTTAAAGACACTGGTGTAGGCAAAGACTTTATGAACAAAAGCTCAACTGCACAGGGACTGTCACAAAGAATCAACAACAGGAATCTCATCTTATTAAAAAGCTTTGCAGTGTCTGCGGGTGCTGGGAGGAACCCCGGACATCTTCAGGAACCTCAGAGAGCCACTGCTGCGCCTCTCTGACCAGTGTGTGAGGCACCCTCTGGGGACTCAGTGGCTACCCCCCACACCCATATGTGTCTGCGGGTGCTGGGCTGAACCCCAGGCGTCTTCAGGAACCCTGGTGAGCGGTTGCTGTGCTTCCAGGATCAGTGTGCGAGGCAGGCGGAGCCCTAGGCACACTTTGGGGCCTCAGTGGCTACTCACCACACCCATAGTGTGTCTGTGGGTACTGGACTGAACCCCAGACATTTTCAGGAACCCCAGTGAGCCGCTGCTGTGACTCCTTGACCAGCATGGGAGGCAGGCAGATCCCCGGGCACTCTCTGGGCCTGGGTGGCCACTTACTGCACCGCTATCATGTCTGTCTGTGGGTGTTGGGCTGAAACCCGGACATCTTTAGAAACTCGAGTGAGCCACTCCAGTGCCTCTCCCACTAGTGTGTGAAGCACACTGAGGCCTGGACAACTTGTGGGGCCTCGGTGATCACTTGCAGAACAACCCGCACCCCCCTGGGAGCCCAGCTGAAACCTGGACAGAGACTGCAGCCTCAGAAAGTCCACCCTCAACATTCCGCTGCCAGTGTGGGAAGCAGGCTCTATCCTGGGCAATATCTGAAGCCTTGGTGACCATGATCTGCATCCCCCCTACTCTTGTGGAAGCCGTGCTGAACCCCAGGCAGCTTCAGGAACTCCAATGAGCCTCTCCTGTCCCTCCCCCACATTCCTGGGAGCCAACTGAATGCAAGAAAGTTTTGAGAGCACCTGGGACCCCACCTTGCCACCACTCATCAGCACAGGAGCTGCACTCAGCACTGTGATTCTCTAGACACTCACCCTGCCACTCACACATAATCAGAAGAGTGAGGCTGAGCTCCAGGGAACCTCTGGATCTTCAAAAATGACAAAATGAAGGAGCGAAATTCAATCCCAGACCTCCACACCACCCAGAAAAAGTCCAGGAGACATCAACACAAGAGAGACTGGAAGTCATACACCTGAAGTTTCTGAAATGATAGCAACTGAATTTAAAAAACAAAAAAAAAAAAAACACCTCCATCAGGCCATAGAAGACATCAGATCAGAAATAATCTCTCAGCTAAAAAAAAAAAGACAACAATAATGAAAGAAGTGCTCAGCATATCCAAAGAAGACAATGATAAGAAAATAGAAGGGCATAGACAGCTCATGGAAACCTTGAGTTAACAATATAGAAAAGAACTAGAATGTATGAAACGGATTCAAACCGATATCCAGGAAATTAAAAAATCTATTGAAAGTTGGCAAAACCACCTGACCAAAGCTGAAGACAGACTCTCAGACCTTGAAGAAAGCATTGGCACTAACGAATGTGAAAGGAGGGATCTCTTAAAAACAATTTAAGGAAATAACAATTCAACAACTGCAAGATGAAGCAAAGTAAAACAATGTCAGATTAATATGTATTAATGAAACAGCAGGTGTCAACACAAATGACATGAAAAGACTATTTGCAGAAATAATAGCAGAAAATTTCCAAGGCATGGAAAAAGAATCAGACATACAGATAAGTGAAGTATATATAACTCCAGTTAATCATAATCAAAATAAATCTACACACAGACATATAGTGATCAGGATCCCAGAAACTCAACAAAAGCTCAGAATATTAAACCTGTTAGAGAAAAGAAACAGATCACCTATAAAGCCCATCAGAATCACAACAGACTTCTCAACACAAACCATCAAATGGAGAAGAGCTTGGAGCTAAATATTACAGGTCCTGAGAGAGAACAGCTTCCAACCAAGACTGCTGTACCTGCCCAATTATCCTTCATTTTAACCGAAAAATAAAATATTTCAATGACAAAGAACAACTGAAAAACTACATGCTGCCAAACCACCATTGCAAAGAGTATTAAAGATATTCTAGATGGAGATAAAAATGACCGCAATTTCAAGAACAACAATAGAAAGGAACCCTCAAGCAGAGCAAGCAATTAAACAGATAGCAAAGTAGGAAACCAATAGCAAGTAAATAACACGACAATGATAAGTCAATACATATCAGTTATAACTATAAATGTAAATGCCTTTAATTCACCAGTCAAAAGAAACAGACTGGCAGAGTGGACTAAGAAACAAAATCCAACAATATGCTATATACAGGGAACACATTTTAGTCAAAAGGAAATCCATAGACTAAAAGTCAAAGGATGGAAAACAATCCTTCATGCAACAAGAACCCAGAAAAAAGCAGGTGTAGCTATGTTGTTTGCAGACAGCGTAAACTCAAACAGAGAACAATCAAAGGAGATAAAGAAGGTCAGTACATACTTGCTAGGGGAAAACTGCAAGAGGAAGAGATAACAATCATAAACATGTATGCATCAAATATTGGAGCACCAAACTATATAAGACAAATCTTAATAGACATGAAAACCCATATAATTATTAACACTATTGTAATAGGGGACCTCAACACCCCTTTGACACAAAAATATAGGTCAACTAAACAAAAAATCAGCAAGGAAATAACAGATCTGAACCAAATCCTTGAACAAATGGACTTAGTAGATGTATACAGAGTGTTCCACCCCACATCAGAATACACACTTTTCTCAGCTGCACATGGGACTTTCTCTAAAGTAGAACACATTCTAGCCCATAAGCATACCTACATAAATGCAAAAGAATTGAAATTATCCCATGCATATTATCTGGCCACAGTGCAATGAAATTGGACATTAATGACAAAAGGAACTCTAAAAACTTGGAAATTAGACAATAACCTCCTGAACAACCAATGGGTCACAGAAGAAATTAAAGAAGTAATTAAAAAATATCTACAAAGAAATGAAAATGTAAATACAACTTACCGGAATCTATGGGATGCAATGAAAGCAGTCCTCAGAGGTAAATTTATAGCAGTGAATTCACATATAAGGAAAACAGAAAAAGAACAAATTAATAGCCTAATGCTGCACCTCAAGCTTTTAGCAAAAAAAAAGAACAAGTCAAGCTCAAAGCCCAAAGGAGGGAGGAGATTGTAAAGATCAGGCAGAAATTAATGCAACTGAGATGAAAAAAACACTAAAAAAAAAAAAATGAATCAAAGAGCTGGTTCTTTGAAAGAATAAATAAAATTGATAAACCCCTAGCCAACCTTATCAAGAAAAGGAAGGAAAGAACTCAGATGCATGCAATAAGGAATGAAAAGAATGAAATTACCACAGATTCCACAGAAATTCAGAAGATCATTAATACCTACTTTGAAAATCTTTACTCCCATTGGACAAAAAACTCAGAAGAAATGGACAGATTCCTAGATATGTACAAATTACCAAGGATGATCCAAGAAGTTATAAAAATCCTGAACAACCTAATATCAATTAATGAGATTGAAAATGTGATTAAAAGCTTACTGACAAAGAAAAGCACAGGCCCTGATGGATTCCCAGAAGAACTTTACATAAACTTCAGAGAGGATTTAATGCCAACACTCCTCAAACTCTTCAACGAAATTGAAAAGTAATCAATTCTCCCTAACTTCCTAATCTCCCTAATGAATATAGATGCAAAGATATTCAATAAGATACTAGCAAATAAAAGCAGCAAATCATCAAGAAAATCATATACCACTACCAAGTCAGTTTCATTCCAGGAATGCAGGGATGGTTCAGTATTCACAAATCCATAAACATAATACACCATATCAATAGACCCAAAGACAAAATCCACATGATCATCTCAATAGATGCAAAAAAAGCTTTCAACAAAGTCCAACATGCATTCATGATAAAAACCCTACAGAAAATAGGAATAGATGGCCTTTACCTCAATCTGATCAAAACCACCTATGACAAACCAACAGGGAACATCATGCTAAAAGGACAAAAACTGAAAGCTTTAACTTTAAAATCAGAAACAAAACAAGGATGTCCACTGTCACCACTCTTGTTCAATATAGTTCCAGAACCATTAGCCAGAGCAATTAGACAAGAGAGAAAAATAAAAGGAATAAGGGTAGGAAAAGAAGAAGTAAAATTATCACTATTTACAGATGACAGGATACTTTGCATGAAAGACCCCCAAAACTCCACAAGGAGTCTGTTGAATTAATCAACAAATTCAGCAGTGTAGCTAGATACAAAGTCAATGCCCCAAAATCAATAGCATTCCCATACACAAACAACAAACAGACTGAGGGAGAAATTAAGGAAACCATACCTTTCACAATAGCATCCAAGAAATTGAAATATTTAGGAATCCATCTAACAAAAGAAGTAACAGCTCTATTCAATGGAAACTACAGTACTCTGAAAAAAGAGATTGAAGAGGATTTCAGTAAATGGAAAGATATTCCTTGCTCATGGATAGGAAGAACCAACATTGTGAAAATAGCCATACTCCCAAAACTGCTGTACACATTCAATGCAATTCCCATTCAACTATCATTAGCATACCTCACAGATCTTGAGAAAATATGCCTTAAATTCATCTGGAACCAGAAGAGACCCAGAATAGCAAAAGCAATCCTGGGCAACAAGGACAAGTCAGGTGGAATCACAATCCCTGACCTGAAATTATACTATAAAGCTACTGTCATAAAATCCACCTGGTACTGGCTAAAAAACAGGCCTGAGGATCAATGGAACAGACTGGAAGAAACAGCCACAACCACAAACACACTCAGCCACCCAATCTTCGATAAAGATGCCAAACAAGCTCACTGAAAGAATGATAGCCTCTTTAATAAATGGTGCTGGAAAAATTGGCTTGCCACTTGCTAAAGACTGAAAATAGACCCAAGTCTATCACCATGCACCAAACTCAAGTCAAAATGGATCACAGACTTCAATATTAAAACAGAAATACTAAATCTATTGGAAGAGAAAGTAGGTAAAAAACCTTGAAGACATAGGGGTAGGCAGAGAGTTCATGAACAAAAACCAAACCGCACAGGAAATAGTTAAAAGAATCAACTGTGATCTCATCTTACTGAAAAGTTTTTGCACATCTAAAGAAATCACCAGCAGAGTCAAAAGAAAACCCACAAATTTGGAAAAAATTTTAGCTGACTGTCCCTCAGACAAAGGTCTTCTATCTACAACATATAAAGAATTAAAAAACATCAACCCCCCCCAAATTCAAAGACCCAATCTAAAAATGGGCAGCTGAGATGAATGCACACTTTCAGCTTAAGAAATACAAATGGCAAATAGAAACATGAGAAAATGTTCGACATCATTAATCATTCAAGAAATGCAAATTAAAACAACGTTGAGATTTCATCTTACCCCATTCAGAATGGCTAGCATTATGAAATCAACCAATAAGAAATGCTGTTGAGGCTGTGGAGAAATCAGAACTCTTCTCCACTGCTGGTGGGAATGCAGACTGGTGAAACCACTGTGGCAATCAGTTTGGAGATTCCTCAGCAAACTAGGTCTAGAGGTCCCATTCAACTCAGCTATTCCCCTTCTGGGTATTTTCCCAGAAGATCTAAAAACATCACATCACAGTGATATATGTGCACCTAGTTTATCACAGTGCAATTTGTAATAGTTAAATCATGGAAGCACCCAAATGTCCACCCACTAAGGAATGGATAAAATAACTGTAGCATTTTTACTTATAATGGAATATTACTCAGCTATAAAGAAAGATAACCTCGAGGCTTTTACAGGTAAATGGTCACAACTAGAGACCATACTCATAAGTGAAATAAACCAGGCCTGCATGTGTAAGCAATGTTTTGTCTCACTAGTGTAAGAACCTGAAAGGATGAATAAAAATTAAGAGGTATGATAGACATTGTGAAGTGAAAGGAAACTACTCAAAAGTAATGAGCAACTGGGATAAGGGAGAAGAGAAAAGAAAAAAGGGGAAGACTATGTACATATGTATATACAGGATAGCTAACACAGTTGCACTACTGACTTCTATCACTTTCCTGAAAGGAACAGTTAACGATTAATAAAAAAATAATGAAAAGCGATAGAGCACTTCCCAGCAAATTGCTGCTCTGCTAGCAAGGTGCTTGTAAAAGCTTCGGAACAAAGAGGTTACCCAGCCTAACCAATATTTCAGGAAGATAAACTCGGCAGTCATCCATAGAATACATGAAAGGAGGGAGGCTGCAGGCAAGGACTCGTTCAGAAATGTTGCAGATGCTCATTTCAGAAGTGAGTGCGAGTCAGAGCAGGGCAGGGAGAACAGGAGCAGAAGGTATGCGTGTGCATGTTACGTACGATCCACCTGGACAGAGAACGGACATGCCTCGGGAGTTTGCACGGTCATGGATGCACTGATGAAGGCTCTGAGACGAAGGGAGGGAAGGGGAAAAGGTGCACTCAGGGTCAGACAGACCCACCCCTGAATCCTTAAGGACTTTCCTCTCCTGCTGGTCTCATCACCAGAGCATGAACTTGAAAAGCTCAGGGATCTTTCTCAGAGCTGTCAGCTCCGCAAGGTTTGTGGACTACAGGCCTGGTGTTTTGTCACCTCAGTAAATATTCTGTTTCTTCTGCCTAACGTGCTTCATCTCTATTTTTACCCAGAAACTCAAAGCAGGATGAGCCTCCCACAGTGATGAGCATTAATTACTCTTAGTGAGACCAGGTTTCTTTCCTTGAGGTGGATCCAGTCCTCATACTATAAGTGTTAACTCCAGGTCATAGCCTGGCAGCGTCATCGTGACTGTGCTGATATATTAGCATGTCTTTGTGTTGCTTACCTCCTGCACCAAGATAGGAAAACTGAGATTTTACTGGTGATGAAACCTTTTGTTCCCACTATTTGGGAAAGGAAATAGTGATGGCAGAGACTGGTGTACCAGGGGGATGAAGTTAGGTTGGCAGTTTATATCCACTTATTCCTCCGAGGTGCAAGAATAAGACTAGGACAGAGAGAATCCGAGACAGGCTCCCATTCGCAGCATGACCCGGAGCTGCAGTGACTGGCAGGAGGAGGATCTGAAATGGGCTCTCACTTACACCACTGACCTGAAGCTGCAGTGACTGGCAGGACCAGGTCTGACACCGGGCCTTGTCCACACCATTGACCCACCACTGACCTGCTGTGAGTGCAGAAAGGGAGTTCAAGATGGCTCCCTCTGGTGCCACTGACTCAGAGCTGCAGCAGCTGGAATTAAGGGGCTGTGGAGCGGGCTCCCGCTCCCTCAGTTGATGGGACTCAGGGACCGAAGACCAGTGGAAAAGCCAGCAACACAGTAGGACTCCAGCGAGAGTGCACAGTCAGCCTGCAGCGTGGAAAAGTCCAAAGCAACAGCAACAACGTGGGCCCGCTGGGGGTAAGTTAGGTGGACCTGCTTGTGCTTGGGGACAAGGCCACACGGAACAGAAATGCACAAGGAGTGCCAGCTTCTCTTCCCTATTTTTTTTCTTTGCTCTTTTCTTTTTTCTTTATCAAACAACTGGGGAGAACAGAAAACTAATCCCACCCCCAAATCCAGAGGCAAAGATCAGACCCACACAGACCCACCTGCAGTCTTGGCTAGAGTACACATCCTGGGGTCAGACTTGGCCTTGCCACAGAACTGTACTCAATAGAGGAATTTCACTACTTTTATTTTTTTCTGTCTGATGAGTTTTCCCCATAGTAACCTGCCGTTGGTGTGTTTGGTTTTGCCATTTATTTTTATTTTGCTGGAGTTCTTTGTTTGTGTTTTTTCCTTTTCTTTTCTCTTTTTCTCTCTGTCTGTTTTGCCCTTTTGTTTTTCTTTCTGTAGGTTTGTTATTTTTTCTCTGCGTGTGATTATTTTTGTTTCCTGTTTTTTCTTCTCTGTCTTTTTCCTTTTCTCCTCTTTTCCATGTTCTTTTCTCTCTTGTTCATGGTCTAGATCACTAAACTTCCCCTCTGTATTACTCCACTCATCCTCTTCTTCTCTCTCATCAGCTATCTCCCTTGAAGAAACATTGTCTCTTCCCCTTTCTGGGTCACTTCTATATGCCTAGGCTTTCTCTTCCAATCCCTCCCTCTTGTATCCTACAACCACCCAAAACTTAGATGACTATCTGATGCCCACCAAATTTTCTCCCACTGTATTTAACACCACCCACCTCTGTATTTTACCTCTTACCCCTCTTAAACCTTTCTGCAACAGGGTAAAATCAATCACTTCCCTAAGAGGAAAAGTTGTACATGAGTTCCTGGTGTAAGATGGATTATATTTTATGTCTATAGAACTTGCTCCTATGGTTAAAGGTATAGGGCCAATAGTTTCCACAGTGTGTCAGTAGCCTGAGTCTCTTATTAGTGTTAACTGTACTACATTTCCAGGATGCCATAGCTGTTATAATAAGTTCCTTCCCCTGTATGGCAGCACTGAGATTGCAAGGGGTCATAGACATCACCATAGTCCAGTACCAAAGGGCTGAGGCTTAGGTCAAAAAGATAGCAACTCCACATTCTTAATATATTGGGAAGGTGGGTTTCCTGGGATAGACAGAGAGACCGAGAACCAATTGTATCTAGAAGACATCCTTGAGGAACAGACGTCATCTAGGAAAGCCTCAACACCAGGGATAAAGCCATCTAACATAAGAAATATAAAATCATTGAGACAGTAAACAAGATAAAATTTTTAAATGGAAAATAACAAGAAAAAGAAGCAAAACGCAACCCCAAATGCCCAGCTCGGTCAGGCCAAATCAAGAGCACAAAGGGATAGAGGAAATCAGAATGCAGTCAGTGGAACTTTGTGAAATGATGGGAGCAGAAGTGAAAAAACAAATGGAAGAGGCCACAGAAAAAATAATAAGTAAGGTATGAAAAGAAACAACAATCAAAACAAAGGAAATTAAAGCAGAGACAGATTTTTTTTAAAGTAGGGGAGGTTAGGAAAGTGATGGAAATCATGGATGCCCAGCCTAAACAGAAATGGAATCAATGAAACAGATCCAAACAGAAATCAAGGAGATTAAAAACTCCCTTGAAAATATATGCAAGAGATTGATGGTGAGAACAGAATATAAAACCTAGAAGACAGGATGTTACTAGCAATCGGGAAAAGAAAGATGTCTTTAAAACAAGGGACTATGAAAAATAAATGCAACAGCTACAAGATGAAGCAAAGAAGAACAACATAAGGTTGATTGTGGTCAACTGATCGGATTGTATATTTATCACCCCTTCATTTATGGAAAAGCTTAATATGCTCCATGCAGCTTTGACACTTCAGAAACTTCCTGGATCAAAATGGCTTTAAATATTAAATGTCGCTTGTATTCAGCTCTATTATTTATCTTTGTAAGATATACTTTAACACTTGCCTGCATCTCCAAAGGGACATACAACTTTACTAATAAAGTGACATCCAAAAAAAGATTGTACTTTACTAATAAAGTGACTTCCAAAAAAAGATTGTACTTCCAAAAGAAGAAAAATTCTACTTTGGATCTGAATTCTATTTCCAGTCCAAGGATAACAACCACAGAAATGAGGAGGAAAATTAACCAGCCAATCAGAGTTTCTTGAGGATGTTAAGTCAAGAAGGAACTACAGAAGCTACTGAGTGGTAATCCCAGGTTTGAGGGAAGATGTGAAAATATAGGAAGATAAAAGTGGGGAAACTAAAATAAAATGGAGAATGAAGTAAAAATGTTCTTGACCATTTCTCCTTGGCTTCATATTGTCAACCTAAATCTCTTCTTCTAGAAAAGACAATTCTCATCGAAAAGCCAGTCATAATGAAATCACTTATCAGAGGACAAAGTAGTTTCATGGACACTCTCCTCCTCATCACCACCACAGAACACAAGCACAAATAAGTATGAACCCGAAGAAAAACAAGCAGCAATTATCACAATCGACATCAACTAAATCAAATTAAGCTTCAGTGAGCACAATATTTTCATAATCTTTCTTTCCTGATCTATTGATGGCCCTGTGTTTTCCCGTAGATTAAGGAAACAGTCCTCCATTCATTGGATGATGAGCAGCATTCCCACTTCCCCTTCCTTTGTTTTAACTTCCCACATCGCTGTGCCTTTCTCACTGGACAGCAGAGAATAATAACCTCCCTCAATCTGTGCTAACTTGAAAGAAAAAATGATAAACACACTCCACATATTACTACTATTTTTGTTATCATTATTAAATACTGTGAGTGAATCCTTCTGACCATGAGGACATGCACGCACTACATCCCAGTTCTAATTACCCAATCCACAGGGAACAGTGCTGGGAACGGGACTGCAACAAAGTGGTCCAAGATCACTGACAGAAGTGCTGCTACCCAGAGAAGTGATTTTGACACCCCCTTCCTTTGAAGTTCAAACTGAATTTAAATTGTCCCAAGGACTAATCATTTAATCCCAACACATCTTACAAATACAGTAAAATTCTAATTAAATAACTTACTGAAATCTTGCCATTATCTTAAAATTAAAGCTTTCCTACAAATGGATATGGGCAAAACATTTTTTATAATTAAGTTTATTGGTGTAACTTAGATACGCATAATGATCTCATTCATCATAGGGAATTTGTGTCTGCCCCTGAAGTATCTGAGTGCCTCTTTTCCCCCTTTCCCCTCCCCTCTGTTCAGCCCTTCTTCCCCTCCTTATTTACAAATCTTTGTTTCCATTTTATCCTTTTTTCTTATTTTTCTTTGCCCTTCCATCCCCCCCATTCCCCTTTCCCTTTGAATAATTACTTCCTATTTCACAATACCTATTACACATATTCTTATTTGCACTTTCAGTTTCTCAGAACAGAGAGACAATTTGATATTTACACATACATGTCTGATTTATTTCACTTAAATATGGTCTCAAGGTCCATCCATTTAGCTATAAATTTCTCAAATATGTCCTTCTTGATGGCTGAGTAATACTCCATTGTACTAAAAAACCCACATTTTTTTTAATCCATTCATTGGTTGATAGGCACTTGGATTGTTTCCGAGATTTAGCTGTTACAAATTGTGTTGCCATAAACATGGGTGCAAAGAAACTGATCTTTTTTCAGCAACCCAGAGATTGACATACTGAACGAAAAAAGCCACGCTGCACAGTGGCAAGAAATCTCAAGGTACTTGGCACCAACCAATCTGACAAAAACGTGTTGCTTCTGTGTGACCAAAACTCACGATATGTCAAGTTGGATATGGACAAGCATTACCTGAAAGGTTAGAAAGCCACCGCTGGAGTGTGTCTGCGCACGACTGCCATGAGGGCAGGCTGGTGGCAAGCCCCAAGCACAGAAGTGGGAGGCAGCGGTCAAGAGGCGGGTAGCCTAGACTGAAGACAGTGGGAAGGAAAAGTGAAGTGTGTTTATTTCAAAGAGCCCCTGTTGTAGTTTGGGGATTTGCAAGGGGAAATAACACAATAAAAGACACATATTTTGTAAGATTATTTATATTAGTCACCCAAAGGATCACACACAAACAGTGCAGGAAATCCGTCCACACAGTAATGACCAAACAGTCCAGCAGAGGGCCTGGATCCCATGATAATGTCCTGCGTGAATCCAGCTGCAGACCTAGAACCCATAACCATGCCTCCCACGAATCCAACTGGAGGCCCAGAGCCCATGACAATGTCTCATGCAGGCCTGTTTCATGGATCTGCTCTGGGAAGGCCCAAAGGTCAGTGGTGGAAGCTAGAAAGTCTGTGCCACTAGGATGGAGGATCTGTGCTAGCAGGCTGAGGGATTTGAACTGGAGTCAGGAAGCAACACTCAGAGTAAGAACCAGAGCTCCCCTACAAAGCCATCCATCACAGCCATCCTCAGCAACAGTGAGGTCCTGAGCTCTTCGAACAATCAAGAAAGCTGATTCCCACCAGGAAAGCCAATGTAACAAGCTTCTCCAGGAGACTGAGCAGTGCACCATTTTTCTCTCCAGAGCCAAAAAGCAATGCTCAAAGTGAGGACCAGAGCTCCCCCAAAGTGAACCATAGCCATTCCCAGTGACACTGAGGTCCCAAGCTCCTTCAACGATTACAGCAGCTGAGTTCATCAGGAAAGCCAGCAGGACAAGGTCCTCCAAGAGAACCAACAGCAGCCCCAGGAAAACCAACAGCTCCCTATAGCTTCCAACAGCTTCTAAACTTCTTCCCCTTCAGTTTTGCCTCTTATGCTGCAGGCAACAATCCTCAGGTTGGCCTCCCACACCCAGCACCATGCTGATTCAATTCAGCTGGGCGTTACAAGTTGACCACCAGCTGTTAATCCACCATAGCTCCCATCTTCAGCACGTACGTCCTTTGCTACCATCACTTTTGAGTATCACTTCGCAGGGCTCTGCTTTCTTTAGCCTTCCAACATAGACTAACACTGGCAATCCTTCAGTGAGCATTCAGGCCTTCAGACTTGTACTGGGCAGCATTCTTGCTCCCTTTTATCTGTAGCTTCCATCTTCCTGGGCTTAGCAGCTACTGGATTCTCCAGCTCTCCAGCCTGTAGCTGGTTGTCAGGCACTCTCTCACCTCACCCTGCGAAAAGCCATTGTGGACCCTCCTGTCTCTAATCCTACAAGCGTGCATAACAAATCTTCTAAAATCATACACATATTTTCTATTGATTGTGTTCTGCTAAAGAATACTAACTAATAAAAATTCTGGTACTAATATTTGCTCTAGAGGAACAAAACTCTAAGAGTGATTTTCTTCTAGTCAGTAAGGATGGTTCCTTGAGTTGATTTTCTAATTTGATGTGACCTAATATTACCATAGTTTCTCATTCTGATAATCTGGAGAGGACTGATAGTCCACACTGAGAACTGTTTAAAGTAATATGCGACATAGATCCATTTGATTATCTTAATTTTCCACTTACAAGATGCAAGGAATTTAGTGACTCTATATGCAACACATTTGAACATTTCTGGAAGAATAAAATGTTCATGGATGCTGGCTGGTTCTTAGCATTTCTGGACAAACTGCGAAAGGAAAATGAGCCCAAATATTGAAATTCCATGATCCAGATATTCATAGATGATCTATAGTTTTCTAAATGTGTCAACAAAGTCATAAAGAAAAGTCAAAGACCACGTGATTTTAATTTCCAGCTCCAGACATGCATAAATAATTTAAAGGTTGCGAAGTATATTCTGATGGAGAATGCTACCGCCTGTAGCAGTAGGTGTGAAGTTCCTGGAAACCAAACAGATGCCCGCATAATGCAACTGGTGGAGCTACAACACAACTTTAACGCTCAGTCTTGAAAGGTATATGCAGTTAAATTGAGGACACTGATCAGAAAAAAAAAATGAGATCCCATAAATTTGGATGAAGATGTTTTAAAGGAACATGTCAAGGTTAGGGAACTTGAACTTCTAAATTCATATAAAATTATTTTTCCAGAGGAAGACATTTCCCTCGTCTCAGTGGCGGAAGAATTCACAGATCTACCCGTTGTGGCGTTGGCCTCTCCACCTATATCTGAGGAAATTAATGTTGGGTTGTCTGTGCAAACAGGAACAGACTTCCTCAATGCAGTTGCCAGTCCGGACACACAGGTACATTACACTCCCCAAGAACTTACTCAGTTTTCTAACCCTTTAAAGGAAAGGTCTAGGGAACAGGCATGGAAACAAGTATTGAATAATGGTGAGAGGAACTTAGCTGTAGATCAAGCTGAGTTTCTTTTTATGTTCCCCCTAAGTGCAGACTCTGGACTTATGTTGCAGCTCATGAAGTTAAAAAAAAGAAACCACTAATAGCTGGGTTGGTTGGCTGAAGTATGAACCAAACGATGACCAAGCATGCATGATCTGGAGATACCTGATATTCCTTGATTTGTTTTTGACAAGGGTACTCAGAGGCTTAGTAAAATGAGAATGTTGGCATGGATTTTCCAGGTAAAACCCAATCCTCCACATTTACAGGATACAGGAAATGCGATCTTTACTAATATCTTAAGAAACAGACTATTGAATATTGAAACTTAATAGAAAACATCCTAGAAAGAGAAAATAAAGCCAACAATGCCAAATTTTCAATAAAATGAATGCATTAAGTAGGTCTATGGATTACATAGAAGGGAAAGAAAGCAAGATAGCAACAAGTAAATAATATAATGACAGGAATAAGTCAATATGTATAAAGTATAATTATCAATGTGAATGGATTTCATTCATCAATCAAAAATCAGGGATTACCAGAGTGGATCAAGAAACAAAATTTAATGGTATGCTGTATACAAAAAACACACTTAACACAAAAGGAAATTTATAGACTAAGAGTCAAAGGATGGGAAACAATAATCCACACAGCAGAAACCCAAATCAAGCAGGAGTAGCTACCCTATTTTCAGACAAAGTGGATTCCAAGCCAGGGCTGGGTGTCAAGAAGTGCAGATTGCCCCCTCTCTCTTCTGCCTGAGGTGCATCACCTGCCCTCCCTATGGACTCCAATTCACCCTTCAGAGCTTCCCTGGATCTTGGGGACTCACATCCCACCTTCTTCTCTTCCTCCAGTGTCTGTACTCCAGCATCTGAATTCTAAATCACAGACAGGCTGATTGCCCCTGCTCACTGAGATGCATTATTACATTATTTATTTGAAGTTTCTCAAATTTATTAATATAGCACTTATAAACAAAATATTCCCTCTGGAACTGTGCTTGTTCTATTCCACAGATTCTGGTATTTGGTTCCCATTATCACTTGATTTCAAGAACTTTTAATTTCCCATGATTTATTAATTCCCTTCCATGATTGTTCAAACATATCATTTAATCTACATATACTTTTGTACTATGTTTTCTCAATTTTGGTTTTATTCCGTTCTGAACTGATAGGATGCACCAGGTTATTCCAATTTTTTAATTTGTCAAGACTTGTTTTTCATCTAATGTATGGTCCATTGGGGAGAAAATTCTAGGAGCTACTAGAAAGAATATCTATTCTGTTGTTTAGATATAATGCTGTGTAGACGTCTATTAAAACCTTTTGGTCTAGAGTGTAGATTGAGTATGATTCTTTGTTGTTGATTTTTAAATTTTAAACAGAAAAAAGCAAGAAATTACAATAAAACAGACTAGTAGGAGAGTAACAATAATCAACATACTGCATATTGTTATATTCACAGTAGTTGTTTAGAGGAAAAATATAGGCATGAAACATTGTCCAGAAAATTACTGGCACAAACCTTTCTCCTCAATGAACCAAGAGAAACCAGCAGTATAACTATTTTAACTGTCTTGTGTATGTATATTTTTATCCTTTACATTTCCTTCCTTTTCCCTTTCTCCCATCACAGTTTTCTTTCTTTTTTTTTATCAGTTTCTACTGTATCACAATATCTAGTGTACCTTTTGGATATTGTTTACTCTCAGATTCTCACACTAGTGAGACAATATGATGTTACACCTGTGGGTCTGGTTTATTTCACTTATGAGTATGGTCTCAAGTCGCATTCATTTACCTATAAAGGTCTCTAGTTTATCTTTCTTTGTGAATAACCAGTGCACCATTATATAGAAAAAATTTTGTAATGCATTCCTTGGTTGATGGGGATTTGAGTAGTTTCCAAGATTAGCTATTACAAATTGTGCTGCTATAAACATGGGTGCACGTATATCACTGTGGTATGATGTTTCTAATTCTTCTGGGAAGATACCTGGGGGGGGGAAATACCTGGGTCAAGTGGGACCTCTAATCCAAGTTTCTTAAGGAATCTTCACACTGATTTTCCGCAGTGGTTGCACTAGTCTACACTACCACTAACAGTCGAGAAGAGTTCCTTTTTCCCCACAGTCCCTCCAGCGTTTCTTATCTGTTGACTTTTGGATGATAGACATTCTTGCTGAGGTGAGATGGAATCTCAGTGTTGTTTTAATTTGCATTTCTTGAATGACTAATGATACTGAACATTTCTTCATGTATTTCTTTGCCATTTGTATTTCTTCATCTGAGAAATATGAATTGATCTCAGATGTCGATTTTTGGATTGAGTCTTTGAATTTGGGGGGACTGATTTTTTTCAGTTCTGTATATTTCTAGGTAGAAGTCCTTTTAGGGACAACTTACTATAATATTTTCCAACTCTGTAGGTTGGCCTGTCATTTTGTTGGTGATTTCTTTTGTTGTGCAGAAGCATTTTAATAAGTAGATATCCCATTCCTTGGTTCTTTGTACTATTTCCTTTATGGTCTGAGTTTGTTAATAAAGTCTCTGCTAACAACTATGTCTGCAAGATTTCTACCTGCTTTGTCTTCCAGTAAATTCAGTGTTTCTGTTTTAATATTTAGGTCTTTGATCCATTTGGACTTTAGCGCATGGCAATAGATATGGATCTAGTTTTAGTCTTCAGCATGTGGAAAGGAAGGTTTTCCAGCATGATTTATTAAAGAGTGAACATATATAGATCCTTTCTTAAAGATAAGGTGGTTTAGTGAGTTTGTAGTTGCATCTATTATCTTGTATTCTGTTCCACTAATCCTCAGGTCTGTTTTTTCCCCCAATATCATGCTGACTTAATCATAGTAGCTTTGCACTATAATTTCAGGCCAGCGATTGTGATGGTCCCTGACTTGCCTTTGTTTCCCAGGATTGCTTTAGCTACTCTAGATCTCTCCTGGTTCCAAATGAATTTTAGGAATGTTTTTTCTAGTTCCGTGAGGTATGCTAGTGGTCTTTTGATTAGGACTGCATTACATCTGTATAACAGTTTTGGGAGTAGGACAATTTTCACTATGTTAGTTCTTCTTATCCATGAGCAAGTGATATCTTTCCATTTTCTGATATCATCTTCTGTCTCCTTTGTTAGGGTACTACAACTTTCACTGTACAGATCTTTTACATTCCTTGTTAGATTGACTAAGTATTTCACTTTTTAGGTGCTGTTGTGAAGGGTGTGCTTTCCCTAATTTTTCAGTGAGTTTGTTGCTTGTGTACAGGAATGCTATTGATTTTTGAGTATTAACTTGGAATCCAGCTACACTACTGAATTTGGTTATTAAATCTAGAAGTCTTCTGGTGGAGGTTTTGAGGTCTTCTATGTAGAGTATCATGTCATCTGAAAATACTGAAAATTTAACTACTTCCTTTCTTGTCCTTATTCTTTTTATTTCTCTGTCTTATCTAATTTCTCTAGCTAATATTTAGAACTATATTGAATAAGAGTGGTGATAGTGGATATCCTTGTCTTGTTCTTGATTTTAGAGCAAATGTTTTCAGTCTTTGATCATTTAGTATGATGTTAATTGTTGGTTTGTCTTAAATGGGTTTATCAGATTAAGATAAAGACCCTCTAATCCAATTTTCTGCAGGGTTTTATCATGAATTGATGCTGGACTTTGTCAAATGCTTTTTGTGAATCTATTGAAATGATCATATGATTTTTGTCTTTGGTTCTGTTAATATGGTGTATTACACTTATTATTTGCATATGTTGAGCCATCCATGCATTACTGGGATGAATCCCATTTAGTCATGGAATATAATCTTCTTGATGATTTGCTGCCTTCTGTTTGTCAGTGTTTCATCAAGGATTTTTGTGTCTATGTTCATTAGGAAGATTGGACTGTAGTTTCTTTCTTAGTTGGGTTCTTCTCTGGTTTTGGAATCAGAGTAATACTTGCCTCCTGAAATGACTTTTTAAGTATCGATTCCCTTTAATTTCCTTAAAGAGTTTCAGCGTTAGTGGCATTAGTTCTTTCTAAATTTCTTGGAGAATTCAACCATGAATCCATCAGGGCCTAGGATTTTCTTTGTTGGTAAATTTTTAGTTAAATTTTCTATTTCACTGGCTGGCATTGGGTTATTTATAATTTTTATATTTTCTTGATTTATGTTTGGCAATTTGACTGTGTCTAGAAATCTGTCCATTTCTTCTGTGTTTTCCATCCTATCAGAACACAAGTTCTCATAGTTGCTATTCATGATCTTCTGAATTTCTGTAGGATCTAGTGTGATTTTCTCCTTTTCATTCTTAATTGCTTGAATTTGTGTTTTGTGTTCCTCTTTTTGATGAGGTTGGCCAGTAGTTTATCAATTTTATTGTTTCAAAGAACCAACTTTTCAATTCATTTCTTCTTTGTATCTTTTTAGTCCCAATTGAATTAATTTTTGCTCTTATCTTTATAATTTCCTCCCTTGTAGGAGCTTTGAATTTGGTTTATTTTTCTTTTCCTTGAAGTTAGATCTTCAACTTTAGATTGTTTATTTGAGCTCATTCTGTTTTCCTGATGTGAGTTTATCACTGTAAATTTCCTTCTTAGGACTGCTTTCATTTCATTTCATAAGTTTTGGTATATTGTATCAGCATTACCATTTAATTGTATACTGTGTAATTTCATGTTTAATTTCCTGTGTGACCCACTGGTTTTTCAGAAGTATGTTGTTTAATTTCCATGTGTTTGTGTAGTTTTTGTGATTCCTTTTGTTGTTGATTTCAAGTTCCATTGTGCTATGGTCAGATAATGTGCAAAGAATGATTGCAATTCTTCCACATTTAGTTTAACATTTTTGTGGGTTAGTATGTTGTCTATTTTGGAGAACATCCCTTGTGCAGCTGAGAAGAATGTGTATCCTGATATTTTGGGGTGTAACATTCTATAGACATCTACCAAATCCATTTATTCACAGACTTGGTTTAATTTTGATATTTCCTTGTTGATTTTTTCTCTAGTTCATGTATCCATTTGTGAAAGTGGGGTAATAGGGTCCCCCACTACAATAGTGTTAGTGTTTATTTGGTTATTCATGTCTGTTAATATTTGTTTTATGTAGTTGGGTGCACTGTCTGGTGCATATATATTTATGATTGTTATCTTTCCTTCTTGGAGGTTTCCCTTAACAAGTGTGTAGTGACCTTCCATGTCTCTTTTGATGAGTTTTGGCTTAAAATTTACACTGCCTGCAATTGAATAGCTACACTCATTTTTTTTCTGGGTTCTTTTTTTTTTTTTTTTTTTTTTTTTTTTTT
>NW_004955427.1:2035663-2059937 GCF_000276665.1 Chinchilla lanigera | reverse complement strand
CCTACCTGGCTCTTTGGGCGCTTTTCGGCTGGGAATCGCGGTGGTATGAGTCCGGCCCACACTCGGACCCAGGAGCGCTGCAGCTCCCGGAGAACTCTTTTTTCTGGGTTCTTGAGGCATGAAGAATTGTTTCCTATCCTTTGACTTTTATTCTATGAATTTATTTTTGGATTAAATGTTTTTCTTGAATGCAGCATATTTTTGCATCTTTCTCCTTAATCCATTCTGCCAGTCTGTTTCTTTTGATTGGTGAGTTGAGACCATTTACATTGATGTTTATAACTGATATGTATTGGCTTATCTTTTCCATGTTATTTTCCTGTTGTTGGTTCCCTGTCTTTCTTCTCTGCTAAATTGCTCAACCTACTTGGTGGTTTCTTTCTATTGGTCTTCCTGTGCTTGGGGTCCTTGTCATCTCTTTCTAATATATCTTTCAGAGCATTCTGTAGAGCTGGTTTGGTGGTCATGAATATCTTCTGTTGTTATTTGTCATGGAAGTATTTTATTTCTCCATTGAATTTGAAGCATAGTTTTGTGGGGTACATCAATCCAGGCTGAATATTGTTTCGTTTGCTTTAGAGCCTGAAATACTTCATTCCAGGCTCTCCTTGATTTGAGGTTTTGTGTTGAGAAGTTTGCTGTGATCCTGATGGGCTTTCCTTTACAGGTAGGTGTTTTGTTTCTTTTCTCTTGCTGCTTTAAAATTTTGTTCTTTTGTTGAATTTCTAGAATCTTAATTATTATATTCCTTAATGTACATTTATTTTGGTAATGGTTATCTGGAGTTCTATATGCTTCATTTATTTGTATGTCGAATTCTTTATCCAGGTTTGCAAAGTTTTCTGCCATTATTCCTGTGAAGGGATTTTTTTTAATGGCTTTTGCAATGTCTCCAGCTTATAATTTTCAATAGACCTGGTTCACTATTATTCCACCAGGGCCATAATTAGCCACAACCCACACTGAGGGGGATAGTGTGTCAATACCTGTAGGTTTAAGAGAAGGGAAGGTGCAGTGACTTACTTTGCTCTAAGCTGTCAGAGAAGGCATAATCCTCACAATGTGGCTCCCCATCACAGTTCCATGCTTATACATTAAGAAACGACACAGACTTGCCCAGTGTGAATGTTCTAGATCAGATAAGTTCAGGCTACTTTGCAATCCTGCATCTCTGCTTATGCATATGCTAATTTTGTGCACTTCAAGAGGCTTTCCCTCTGAGTCTCTTCTTTCTCAACTGCTTTGATTCTTGGCTGCCTTTGCCAGCATGGGCTCAGAGAAAGAATACCCCTTCTAGCCTTGTGTTCTGATAATCTGAACCACTATTCGTTTTTCCCCAAATCTCTATCTGTGCAACACTAAACTTCAGTGCATTCTTTCCTTCACCTACCTCATAGAGTTGCTGTTTTTCAGGTGTCTCATTTCCAACTCATGTAGAAGATATAAACTGCTACCTACTCCTACTCAGCCATCTTGTTTCCCCTTTAGACTGTACATACACTTCTACTGGGACTATTTCCCAGAAGCAGCTGAGCTTAGGGATATTTCATGATTTGCCTGAATATCTACCACCAATATGTGGTAGGAGAAAAGGAAGCCAACTCTCTGGGTACTAGAAGATAAGGTCCTTTCTACACAGATACCCGTGGTTCTCTCACCTCCCTATAGCATCTTTAAACCTCTCTCACTTACTCTTATTTATATTCTTCAAGCCTAGTATCTCCTTCTGATGTCAGTTTTCTTGATTTTTATTATGAGGACCTTTTCAGTTACATCGGACCTACCTACGTGGCTAGTCAACGTAATCTTCTCATCCGGAAGTCTTTAATCATTTATGTTAAAGCCTTTTTGTACCACATAAAGTAGCATATTACCAATTTCTGAAAATTAAAATAAGCAATCTCTTACAGCCATTATTCACTTAGTAAAATCCTCTTAGGGAGATCTATCAGAGACAAGATCTCTGACAGTCATTAAAAAAACTTTTAAATTAAAATTTTCCAGCAAATAGCATAAAAAATAGCAAGAAAAGAGCACTTCTGCAAACTTGCCTTTCAAATTAGTGTGGCAGCAACATCAGTGTTAATGTGGTCCCCAGCACCACCAGTAACGATCCCTTGAAGAGCTCATTGAAAAGCTGCCAGTGTCTGAACCACAATCTTCAGATTCTACTTGGTTAATTCTAAATGGGGCCTGGCTTCAGTATTAGTAAATTCCTCCAAATGTGTCATTTTGGGGTCTCAAATCATACTGCTCCCCAACAGAGCACACCTTCAACACTATGCACTTGACCTGAGCTACATTATTTAACTTTGCTTCAGTTTCCTTTATAGAATATGATTTTAGAAAAACTGCCCTACAAAGTAGTGGGTACGCAGACATAATACAAGTATATTTTGTGACACATAATAAGCATTGCCTAATCCTGAAGATTATTTCTGCTTCAAATGCCTCAAATCACAGAAAATGTCTTATTCTTCCTCAAGACAAAGGGTGTCTTATTCTTTTTCAGACCCAAACCCAAGCTGCTTTCTTTGTAGAGTTCGACTAGGAGACCTCAAGGACATGGTTTCTCAAATCCTGTCTTGTTGTGATAGGCTGTGCATGTGCTCACTCTAGCATTCTGAGGGAAAGGAAACACAGAGAGGAGTTACAGGTCTCCTTAGACAAGGGTGCACACAGATAGATGAGTGAGTCATAACAGACTAACAGAAAAGCTGGAACAGGCGGTGGAAGAGGTTTGCTGTTATATGTGATCTTAGAGTGATTAACTGTTAGCTCTCTGGTAAAGCAATGATTTTCAGCCTGGTTGCCTATACTTCTGGGGAACTATATCTTGGCATCAATGAAAAATACGAATGAAGTCTATCCCTACCCTAGACCTATTAAACCAGAATTTCTTGGGGTGAAGCCTCCAAATATTCTATTTTCTTTCTCTTTTTTGCAAGTTCTTCCATTCTAATCATGAACTGCAATGTTAGGCTTTTTGTTGGCTTTATTGTTGGCCTCATTAATTGCAACATTAAAGGATGCAAATAAGGAAGAGGAGGAGGAAAGATAATGATCAGGATCTTATTATGTGCCAATACATTTTACATGCATCTATCAATTTTATCCTTGTAATTACAAAATTATCTTTACTTTATGAGATTGACACAATGCTGGCTGTGCTAAGAGGGTGTGTTGTGTTTACTTTAAAGATGATAAAGAACTGCATTACATAAGGGTTACAATGCAACTTACAATAGTATTATGACATAACCAAGACACAGTTAATTTGTTCTTTTATCTATAAGAAATGTACTGATTCTTCTCAATTCCATAGTGCTATGTTTTTCTTTCCATTTGATATATCACAGGATGCAAATATTACTTAGCCTAATTAACTTCCATAGGTCAAATAGCTTGTAAATTGCAAAGCTAAGATCTTTACTCAGACGTGTGTATCTCTAAACCTTCATCCTCTTTCTCATCATTTTTATCCTCACCTAGGACCTCAAAACTAATAGTAATAACAATAACTGGAACAATGAACAGTCACTGAATACTAACTCTGTATCAAGCACATCGCTGAGAGCTGCATATGCAATCTCCAAGGAAAAAATCAAGTAAAATGAGTGTGGCATAGACTCAGGCTGTTGAATGTCTAAATCCAGGTTGCTCAGTACATGATGAATGGGCTTGCAGTGTCATCTGAGTGTTATGAAAACAGGTTTTAAAGATCTGCCAGGTATCTCATAAGTACGTTAGGAATGGAAAAGGCTGTGGTACATGGTTTTGTTTCAAGCTTCTATCAATGGATTTTTTATTGAGGGAGACAGGTGATGTTTTTCTATTAATTTCCAAAAAGTTGTTTTAGTAATGTATACACATGTAACAGTATAATAACAACAGTAGGCACACAGGAAACTCAGTGAAATTTGAATTTTATATAAATAATAAGGAATATATTGCATGTGGTTTTTTTCATTCAAATTTCAATAAGGGCTCATTATTGTATCTGATAAGTCAAGAAGTATTTTCCATGGTATAATTACACTGCAACAGTTAAAGGCAGAGACTTCTCAAACAATATCCAATGTCCCTTACTCAGTGGCCTGGGTAGATTGATTGTGACATCTCAGTATCCAAACCCCTATTTAAACATCATGTGATTTTCTGAATTATACCCAGTCTATTTCTCAAGCAAAGTGCCCTGTACCTCATTTATATGATTATAAATTTGGTCTAAAATGTTGCTGGTCCTGCCAGATGACCTGAGGATCCCTGAGCCAAGGTTCCATTGCAGAAGACCAGATGGGGTGCTATAGACATTAAAAGTTATTAAATATGATGTATAGAAATGTCTCCATAACTGGGTAATGGCTGAGCCAACTCCAACACCTGAGCTCTTGCTAATATGTCCTCACCCTTCCAAGGGAGACAGTGTTCTGCAGTGTTTTAGGGACAGAGAGATGCCAACATGTTTGATCCAGGGTAGAAATATGACAAGTTGAGTAGGTGTTGGGATTCCTTTATTTTAAGGATTAAAAAAGATAAATAAACAGTGAAACTGAGTTTCAAAACAGGTTAAAAGGAATGTTACAATAGTTGGTACATTGCATACTGTTGTTTTTGTAGTAGTTAATCAGAGTAGAAGATATAGGCGTGGTATCTTGTCTAAACATCATTAGCACAAAACAGTCTTTTGAAGAAACTAAGAGAAGCTAGCTGTAAAACTATCTTGACTATCCTATGTACACATATTTTTTTTTTATTTTAAGGATAAAAGGAGGGAAACATTAACAGACATACAACATTTTACAACATATCACAAGCACAATACAGACAATACAGAGTTACAAACAAAGTGGTAGGGAATTAACAATGGTGGTTGTATTACATATTGATATCTTCAAAGTGGCTTCTCATGAAAACAGATATAGGCATGCAATACTGGTCAACCAAAGACTCATTGACAGTTTCTTTCAGCATAGAAACAGCAGATAGAAGAACAACCATGTTATCTATCCTGTATATACATACATACAAAATTTTTCCTTCTTTCCCTTCTCTTTTCCCACATCCCAGAAGCCCTTTACTCTTCGGTGGTTTCCTATCATTTCACAGTGTCTATCATACCTCCGAGTTTAAATTAACTCTTTCAAGTTTTACACTAGTGACACAATGCGGTGCTTGCACATGTATGTTTGATTTATTTCACTTATGAGTATGGTCTCTAGTTGTGACCATTTAAATATAAAGGCCTCGAGTTTATCTTTCTTTACAGCTGAGTAATATTCCATTATATAAAAGTACCATAATTTTCTTATCCAGTCCTCGGTGGATGGACATTTGGGTTGCTTCCACATTTTAGCAATTACAACTTGTGCTGCTATGAACATAGGTGCACATATATCACTGTGATATGATGTTTTTAGATCTTCTGGGAAAATACCCAGCAGGGGGATAGCTGGGTTGAATGGGACCTCTAAACCTAGTTTTCGGAGGAATCTCCAAACTGATTTCCACAGTGGTTTCACCAGTCTGCATTCCCACCAGCAGTGGAGAAGGGTTCCTATTTCTCCACAGCCTCGCCAGCATTTGTTATTGGTTGATTTCTTAATGCTAGCCATTCTTACTGGGGTAAGGTGGAATCTTAGTGTTGTTTTAATTTGCATTTCTCGAATGACTAATGATGTTGAACATTTTCTCATATATTTATTTGCCGTTTGTATCTCCTTGTCTGAGAAATGTGTGTTCATCTCAGCTGCCCATTTTTGGATTGGGTCTTTGAATTTGGAGGGGCTGAAATTTTTTAATTCTTTGTATGTTCTAGATAGAAGCCCTTTGTCTGAGGGACAATCAGCTAAAATTTTTTCCAAGTTTGTTGGTTTTCTTTTGACTCTGCTGGTGATTTCTTTAGATGTGCAGAAACTTTTCAGTAGGATGAGATCCCAGTTGTTGATTCTTTCAAGTGTTTCACGTGCAATTTGGTTTTTATTCATGAACTCTCTGCCTACCCCTATGTCTTCAAGGTTTTTACCTACTTTCTCTTCCAATAGATTTAGTGTTTCTGGTTTAATATTGAGATCTGTGAACCATTTTGACTTGAGTTTGGTGCATGGTGATAGGCTTGGATCTATGTACACATATTTTTTTCTTTTACCCTTCCTTTCTTTCCCCTTGACCCCATCAGTTTGTCTTTTCTTTCACAGGTTTTTCCAGTTCACAGTATCTGTTGTACATTTCAGATCTTGTTTTCTTTTTCAATTTCTCACATGAGGGAGACAACACAACGTTTATACATATGGGTCTGATTTATTTCTCTTATGAATATGGTCTTGAGTTGCATCCATTTACCTATAAAAGCCTGTAGTTTGTCCTTCTTTATGGCTGAGTAGTCCTCCATTATATTATTTAAAAAGTCTTTTTTTATCCATTCCTCTGTTGACAACCATCGAGGTTGTTTCCAAGATTTAGCTATTACAAATTGCACTAATATAAACATGGGTGTACATATATCACTGTGGTATGATGTTTTTAATTCCTCTGGGAAGATACCCAAAAGGGGACTAGCTGGGTGGAATGAGACCTCTATTCCGTTTTGTGTTTTCCACACTGATTCCCACAGTGGTTGCTCTAGTCTCCACTCCCACCAGCAGTAGAAAAATGTTTCTTTTTCCCTGCAGCACCTCCAACATTTATTATTGGTTAACTTCTTGATGTTGCCCATTCTTTCTGGGGTGAGATGGAATCTCGGTGTTGTTTTAATTTGCATCTCCCAAAAAAGCAATGGTGTTGACCAGGGAGATATGCAATGTAGAAGGCTATATGGATAAAAGAGCAGAAGATATTGCTTTCCAGAACCTTTCCAGAATCTAGTAGGGACAGCAAAGAGGGAATTCCACTATATATTCTTTACCTGTGATCTACTATAATCTACTATAATCCTAACATGGTCCTAAAGAAAAACACAAAAATTGTATTCTGTTCTCCTAAATAATTCAGCAAAATTCCATTATCATTTTTGAAATGCAGCTCACCCCCAGCATGGCTCGCAGGGTCATGATGGCCCTGAACAGTAGAGCGAAGATGGTGGTACAAAGAAAGTGAACGGCAGTAATGAAGGTAAGAAGAATGTGCAGAGTGGCCATGAAGCTTTGATAAATTCCACAAAAGAAGTGGTATCCATGGTGGGAGGAGACATGATGAGAATTCCAGATCTGACAGTACTGCTGCAGAAGGCTACAAGGAAGAATTTGCAGAATTCATGAAGGCAGAAGGATACACCACTCAATAAGCATTGAACTTTGATGAAACAGGGCTCTTCTGGAAGAATATATAAAACATAACCTATATCACACAGGAAGAAAAGGCACTGCCAGAGCGCAAACCCATGAAAGACATATTGTCACAAACATCTCCACCACCACTTCAGTCAAAATCCACTTATCACATAAGGAAAACAATTCCTCTAATAAGTTATTTTTCAATAATAAATGATAATGGGTGGATTAGAAGTAAAGGTAAACACAAAGAGGAAAGGTAAACCTAAAGAGGAAAGGTAAAGCCAATGACCAAAGAAGCTCATTTAAACCAGAGAATTACCTAAAAGAATAATATATAAGAACCACCTAAAAGGGTAACATATAAGAACCACTTTTGCCAGTCACCAGAATCATGTTAGAAAGATGCTCAACTAATGTAAGCCAACCTGCTCATGGTTTCTTCCCCTGAACTTAGAGCACCATAAATAATACTCATTCATTTTAATTTTATTTTTTTGTTGTTGTTGTTGTTTTTTTTGTTTTTGTTTTTGTTTTTTTTTTTTTTTGGTTTTTCTCCGGCACCGGGAACCGAACTCACGACCTTGCACTTGCCAGGCAGGCGCTTTAATTTTATTTTTATTTGCCATGAACTCAGAATTACCTCGATGAATTGCTTCCTAAGTGTATCCACTATAATAAAGAATATTAGGTTGTGTGGTCAAATATTTCTTACAGGAGTGAGGGAAAATATAAAATACTAGACATTACTTTGGGAACAGTGCAGGAGGCCATGTTTCTAGCTGTTGATTGGTAACTGAAACATGGAAAACTAAGCAATGCTGTGCCAAATTTGAGGGAGAGATCATATCTTGGATTTTCCTGTAAAAATTTTTTTTCAGGTCTTAATCATGCACCTAACTAGGAACAAAACTTGTGAAAGAATTGGAAATGCCTGATATTTCTTGGTTTACTCTTGCTAAATCTACTCAAACCTGAGATAAATGAGAATATCGGAGGGAATTTGCCATGTAAAAACTAGTTCTCCATACTGGGAGGGTCCAGAAAATGTACCCTTCACGAATACTTTAAGAAATGAATTCCTGGGGGAACACCAACATCCTCGCAGAGCTCCGCCATTGCTCTTCTCTGTATGACAAACCTCATGTTGGGACATCACTCAGTTGGTGACTATAGATGCTATGGGCATAATTGAATACTGCAGTGTCAGGGGCCCACTGCAGCCCTCAACCACCAGGAACCAAGGTGATTATACTTACTGGAATGGAGAGCAGAAGAAAATCAACTGGAATAATCAGACACATGTAGATACATGGTCCTAGAAATTAATCATGATGTTCCAAGTAGTGAAATATATAGGAAGAATGCTAAGTATTTATAGATTTATGTGAGCAGAAAAAAAATACAGCATATGAACAAAAAGTCTACCTCAAATCAGCAACAGAAAATCATGGCCCTTCAACAGATTCCCAGGTTTGAGCAATTAAATCCAGAAAACCTTGAATGAATAGTTAGGTAGGTCCCCTAAAAAACCTTGATTCACTATCAAAAAGTTATACTGTCAGTCTTTCTCCCACCCTTTCCCAAAGGGACATACAAACTTTTGCCAAAGTAACCACTTACTTATTAGGAGAAAATGCTCAGAAATGTGGGGACTACATAACAGTGCTTTTGAACTACCTGATTCCAGAAGACCCAAATCACCATTATGGCCCTCTAGTAAAAGTAGGGACATATGGAGGTCAGATGATCAATGGAGTTTTAGTCAGGTAGGTCCAGTAGATTCTGAACTTATCCCACGATCATTTCCCCAGTTCCTGGCCACATAGGATAGATATACCTAGTACTTGGCTGAATCTCAACTTTTCTTTACTAACTGTAAAGTGAGGGCTGTTATGCAAGCCATAGGAATTATCTCTAACTGTGAAAATAGCAAATCACAAAGAAGGAAATTCGGAGAGCAATACCACCACCAGAAACTTAAAAGATGTAATAGTTGTTCCCACGACATCCCCAATTTAACACTCACATTTAGCCTGGGCAGAAAGTGGATTGATCTTGGAGAATTATTGGTGGTTACTTTAAGATTAATCCAGTGATGACTCTAACTGCAGCTACTATATTGGATGTTGTTGCTTTTCTTGAGAAGATTAACACACGTCTTGCTAACAGCTATTCAGCTATTAATTTGGTAAATACCTTTTTCTCCACACCTATAGATAAGGTTCGCTAAAAGCAATTTACTTTCAGCTGGCAGACCAACAAAACACCTTTACTGCTCTATCTCAGGGTATATCAACTCTGACTCATCTGTGTTTCAAGTTAGTTTCTAGCAATTTGGATTTGATACCTCTCTTTCATGAGGTATTCCACTGGTTCATGACATTGATAACATTAAGCTGATTGGGCCGAGTGAGCAAAACATAGCAACCGCACTGTACTTATGGGTGAAGCATTTGTGTGTCAGAGGGAGAGAAATAAATCCAACTAAAGTACAAGGACCTTTTACCTCAGTGAAATTTCTAGGAGTCCTCTGGTCTGGAGCATACAGAGATATTGCTTCTTTTTTTATTTTTAAAGATAAAGAACAAAAACACATTAACAAAGAGACATAAACAAAACAACACCCAAACAATAGAAGCAATACAGAGTTTCAGACAAGGTGGTAGGAAATTAACAATAGTTATTGTGGTACGTATTGTTATCTTCAAATTGGTTGCCCAGTTAAGTAAACATAGCATGTAAGATTGATCAAACAATTAAACATTAACTGTTCCTTTCAATAAAGCAATAGAAGTTGGTAGTATGACTCTGTTATCCTGTGTATATATATTTTTTCCCTTCTTTCTTTTGCTCTTTTCCTTCATTCCGATTGTTCCCTCCCTTTGAGCAGTTTCTTTCCCTTTCACAGTATCTATTATACCTTTCAGAAAAGAGATATCGCTTCTAAAGAGAAGAATAAGATGCTGCATCTGGGTCCTTCTACAATCAAGAAATAGTCACAATGCCAATGCATTTATCTGCATGATCAGGACACTACACTTCTCACCTGGGTGTGTTCCTTGACACATTTACCAAGGGACCCAAACACTGCTATTTCTTTATTAGAACATGTTTGCAGCTCATATTCCAGCTTGTTTCTTCTATTCTCCCCTTCCTTTCCTTGCCCGTCCCAGCCCCTCCACCGTTCCCCTACCCTCTTTTTCTTACTTGTTGATATTATTTGTCTTAGCTTGTGTTATGGCATATAAAGTTTACATTAATCGAGGTTACCAGGTTTGTGCACGTGGAGTATCTTTATGCTTCTTAATTTCCCTTCCCCTCCTCCTCATTCCTCATCCTAATTCCTTGGACTGCTTCTCTACTGCAAGGGTTCCCTCCCTTCTCCCTTTGGCTCACCAGTATTCCGCTCTCCCTTTACATCAGTTCTATATCACTTTCTCTTTCTTTGCTATACTTGACTCAGATGAGTGAGGCATAATAATTACCATATACTATGGTATTTAAGCTTGTGTTATATCTTCCAGGTACATCCACTTTTTTACCATTCTTTATAGCTGAGTAGTATTCCATTATATATACAGTGATATCACATTTTGTGTATCTGAGCATCTTTTGATGAGTACACAGGCTGCTTCAATGATTTAGCTATTAAATATTTTGCTGCTATAAACATTGGTATGCATATATCGCTTCATTATGATGACTTAAGCTCTTTGGGGAGGATATCTAGCAGAGGAATTGCTGGGTCATGTGAAATGTCTAATTTCAGTTCTTTGAGAAATCTCCATACTGATTTCCGTAATGGCTGTACTAGCTTGCATTCCCAATAAAAATGAAGGAGGGTTCTTTCCCTCCCCAGCCAGACCAATATTTGTTATTATTTGATTTCCAAATGACTTCCATTCTCTCCAAGGTGAACTGCAGTCTTAGAATTGTTTTAATTTGCATTTCTCCATTGGCCAGAGAAATGTTGAAACTTCTTTCATGTTTCTGTTGACCTTTTGTATCTCTTTCTCTGTGAAGTGTCTGTTTATTACTCTTTCCCATTTCTTCACTGGGTCTTTCATTTTAGGTTTAAGTTTTTGAGTTCTTTGCATTTTCTATAAATAAGTCCTCTGAGGAATAGCTAACAAAAACTTTTTCCCATTCTGTACGTTGTCTCTTCATTCTACTGATTGATTCTTTTGCTTTACGGAAGTGTTTAAGCCTGACATAACCCCTATTTGTTGATCTCACTATTTCTTGTGTGCTTGAAGTTCTCTTTAGAAAATCCTTTCCTACACTTTTGTCTTCAGGTATTTTACCTATTTTATCTTCCAGAAGGTTTAATGTCTCTGTTTTAATGTTTAGATCTTTGACTCATTTTTATTTTACTTTAGTCTATGGTGAGACATAAGGGTCTAGTTTCATGCTTCTGCAAACAGACAACCAGTTTTCCCAACACCACTTGTTGAATAGGCTGTCTTTCCTCTAACACATGCTTTTAGCCCTTTTGTCAGTGATCACATAACTGAATATGTCCGGTGAAGTCACTCTATCCTCAATTCTGTTTCATTAATCTATGTGTTTTTTTTGTTCCAGTACAATGCCATTTGCCACTATTGAAAAGCTACCACTTTTAAGGTGTTGTGCAGGTTGTTCTGCCTCTTGGACCATGTGATCAAGCAGGTCCAGTGGTAGCTGTAGTGTCAGTGATACATAGAGATGTTTTACGGAACCTCCAGAAGGACTCCACAGGTGAATCACAGCAAAGCCTTTAGAATTTGGGGGGAAGGCTCTACCGTAATTTACAAAGAATTACTCTTGTGACCTGCTACTTGGCCTTATTGGAAATGGAATGCTTGACCAGGGGGTGCCATGTTTCCATACAACATGAGCAAAGCATCATGCTCTAGGTGCTGTAGGATGCATCAAGTCACAAAGTTGGATATGCAATGCAGCAACCCATCATCACATAGAAGTGGAATATATGAGGTCCATGCAGGTCCTGAGGGTACAAGTAAGTTAAATGGATAAACAGCCCAAAAGCCCATGATTCCTGCTTCTGTTACACTGCCTTCTGTCCCTTACCATGTCTCTATCACTTGTGGAGTGTACTCTATGATCACTCGACAGAGGAAGAGAAAACTAAACCCTAGTTTATAGATGATTTTGCACATTATGCAGGAATCACCTGAAAGTAGATAGAGCCCTTTTCCAGGACATCCCTAAAGGACAGTGACAGAGGAACATCTTCACAGTGGGCAGAGCTTTGGGCAGTACATCTTGCTAACCTTTTTCCAAAGAAGAAAAATGACCAGACATATGGCTATATATGTATCAACTAATTAATAAGATGTGGCAAATGATCTGACTGGAAGTCATAAAGTTGGAAGAAACCTGACTGCAAAATTGGTAACAAAGACATATGATGAAGAGATATGTGTATGGACTTCATACAGGCAGCAGATGTAAAGATATTTGTGTCCTACATAAAGGCTCGCCAAAAATGTTGCCTCTGCACAGGAAGACTTAGTCACCACGTGGGTAGGATGACTCATTCCGTGGATAGCAGTCAACCTCTCCCTCAGCCACCCGTGTCATTGCGCAATGTGTTTATGAACAAAGCAGCCACGGCGGCAGAAACGGAGGTTATATACGGGCTCTGCAGCTTTGACATCCACTCACTGGGGCTGACACACCTAAAGCCCATGGTGAATGCCAATCTGGTAACAGCAGGGGCAAGTACTGCGTCCCTGGTACACTACCATTATCCAGTGTCATCATCTAGCGACCTGCCGGAAGATGGGTTATACTGGACCAGTTCTATGATGAAAAGGACAGCGCTTTGTCCTCCCTGAGATAGACACTTGGACTAGGTACAGGTATAGCTTCTGATAAGGATGTAGAGGGCAGGGCAGGAATATTGTTATCCATAGGCTAATCAAGGAAGCACACATGCGAAAGAGTCATGGCCCACCGTTAATTTTCTCTTTCCCAACTTTATTTTTCTTCAGCTCACTAATGGCCTCAAATTATAGAACTTATTTTTAAATTAATTATTGTCTCTCCCATAATTATGTAGGTTTGGTAAGGACAGGAAATTTTGCTTGAATATACTCCCAGCTTCTTACACACCTCTTAGCATTTGGAAACTATTTTGTTTTTGGTTTTGGCTTTGGTTTTTTTTTTTGCGGTACTGGGGATTGCACTCATGACCTTGTGCTTGCCAAGCAGGCGCTTATGCCACTGAGCTATATCCCCAGCCCTGGAAACTATCTTGAAAACATCTGTTGGATGAATGTTTCCATTGGTGCAGATAGATAAATAAGCAGAGTTTGAAGATAATTTTCCTTGTTGTAGGTTCTAGCATTGAAATATTTTCATATTTCTGTTATAATCTATTAGGGTTTCAGAAAATGCAGTAAAGTATAACATATAAATCAAAATTTTCAATTGTACTTATCTATCTAAGAATTTTCAGCACATTTATTTTGTTCAAGTTCACAGATTGCTAAAATTTCTATCATCCCATAAAAAATCCATTGAAAAATACAATTGTAATGAAATAGCCATAACGTCACAGTGATGGTTTTTAAATGTCTTGTTTATTTCAAGGACCAGAGGCAGATGGTGCAAATAAGGTGGTCTTAGACTTGAACCAAACATTCCTCTTCTGAGAACTCACTTAGGCTGGGTCTTGATGGTATTCTCTGTGTATAGAGATGAGGGCAGTGTATATTTCTTCTCTCTCATAAGCTGAAGAACATTTCAATTTATCAATTTTCAAAAGTCCAGACTTAATCTAACTCATACTAGTAATTCCATAGAATCACTGCTCAGTCCTCCATACAAGCAACCCAGATGCAAGTAACTGCACCTGACTGCTCACTCACGGCTTTGAAACTCAGATTTGCCAAAGATGTAGAATCTTGCTGAATGAGAAAAGAGCTCTGAGATATTGGACACCCCTGGTACAGAGCACGTGCTCCCCTCAAGGGCCACGATGTATGAACATTTTAATATCCCACAAGTGAGCTAATATTTCTTGCATTGCTCAAGACAGTCACTCATATCAGTTTCTTTCAAATCTTACATAAATCGTGTCTAGTTCTTGGCCTTGAAGCATCTGCTGATCTCTTTTTCAGTGTCACTGCAATGTGTACCAGACGGGGCAGCTTCTGGAACAGTCTATGTTTTGGAGTGCCAGGGAGCCTTCAGTTAATTGTTCACGTCGCATCTTCAACTGACCAGAAGATTGCCCCCTTCTCTCCACATATGGGTCATCCCTCAGGATTTCTTTAAACTCTTTCTCTCTCAGGTCAAGACTGGCTTTTCTAAGCTGGTCCTACATTAGCTGTGTACGTGCCTCCTTTTTGAAATTCTGACTGTAGGACAGGCAGAAAGTCCCGCCTGATTCACACTGCTTACTTTAGGGAAAAGACGTAGTGATTCCTAGAGAACTGAAGGTTGGGTAATTGTGGAGAGAATTAAAACAAAATTCCCTGGCTCTCCACAGCAAGCTACTCAGCCCACACACTGCTTGAAGGTTCTGATTTTCAGGCAGATGTGATTTGGAAGGCTTTTGCTTGCTTTTCTCCTGTACCTACTTTAACAGAAGCTAAGCCATGGTGTCTGTTCTGTGATGGTGCCTTGTACTCTTGCCATTAATACTGCAACACTTCTGGTGTTGACTTTGCGACCACATGTCCTAGGGACCATCACTTTCCTCCTCTCCAAAAGATCCCACGCTTACAGAGGTCTTCTGGTATACCTTTCTCAGGGAAGACCCAGATGCTCCAAAAAGAGAGAGCGATGTCCCACAGAAAGAAATTTCTGTGTTGTGCATCTTCTTCATCACTCAAGGGTGAGGCATAGCTTACTAGTGAAAATGGAAATTCGAGGTACATGCACAAAGGTATACTTTCTAATTTGTTTTTCATTAAATTAGCAAGAAAAACAAGATAATCAGTCACAAATGGTTGCTACCATTTGCCCAGAAACATTCATCATATCTATAAGCAAATAATCTACAAATAAGTAATTTTCACAATATTGGTATCAAACTATAGATGATATTAGAAAAGTCACTCTAGCTCCTGAATACTATGATATACAGCATGAACTCATCTCCCAGTGTATTTTTTCAAAGTTAAAAGGATAATATTTAAATTCAAATGCTTTAGCAAAATTGAAAATATATATGGTACAGAATCACTGTTAGACAGCTATTCTGCACACAAAGTGTTAAAAAACAAACTTATGAAAAAATAATGCAAAAAGAAAAGCTTTGTCTAAATAGATGGAACCCGCATCCAAATCATATCTCTTCTTCTAATTCTTGTTCATATTCGTTACTTTGCAGGAGTCCAACTTCTGATGAGCACAGCCTCCTCATTCTGAGTTTCATCAACCTGAGGAAAAATGAAATTGTTTCTCTTTGGATGGTATCTAACACAAAAGCTTTGCATAAGATGACTCTATAAGGCAAAACCTGCATATTATTCGTGTAAATAGGGGAAGCAACATAAAGAAAAGTCATTTCCATTTATCTTTGTAAATATCTGAAAATTTTTGTACATTAGAGCATGGCAGAAGTAAACAAATAAAATATGGCTTTCAGTTGTGTGATTCCGTGTCAGAGAGAACTTTGGTCATTTCTAAAACAAATAAGAGAATCTCTGTACTGTGGCAAGCATATACAAACCGAGGTCAGTGTAGTATTTCAACCAAAACCACACCTAACTGGATTTTGCTTGAAGATCTCTCCTGTGAAGAGCAGGAAGCCATCTCCTTCCCTAGGGCTGGTTGGTCATGAAAAGTCTGATGTGGGCCTAATTTCAGCCCTGACACATCCCTTCAGAAATATCCTATTATGCAGGGCACAGCTGTTCAACTGTACATGATGTCTCTGTCCATAATGAATTAAGAAGTATGGAAAAGTACCCTATACACTGTGGGCTGTCTTCACCATTTAAGAGAAACTAAACTGTACGTCTTTTGGAAAAGCCATTATAATTTTAGACACTGGAATGTTGGAAATTTCTTGGTGACAAAAGCTCAGCAGGCTCTCAACTTCTCTGATGTGGAAAAACCAGTGTTAATATGAACTATGTATCACTTATCCTCTGTATAACTATCACAAACACATTGTACTGTAACTATATTGATAAAACATAACTGAATATGCAAATTTGATAAATAAAATCTTTAGATAATTTTAATAAAAAACCTCATCAATGTACCCACATTTTTATCTTATTTTCTGCCTTCCTTCTTCTGATAAAGTTCTACTCTGCCTTTATCTAGAAATGTGACTTCACTGAAAGGTAATTCTTCATGAAATTTTTAAAGCAATTGCTTACATTTATATCAGTAAGGTACAGAAAGATTGTATTTTTGGGCTTATCTTTACAAGATTAATATGCAAATGAAATTGTAAAGCATACAAACCATGATTTTTAAACAAAAGTATATATTAAAATGGCTATGAAATATAGACCTATTAAAACAAATAGCAAATATTTATTGAGCACTTACTGTATGCTTAGCAGTACGCTAACAGATGTAGGATGAACAAAATGGTCTTTTATACAAGTATACACAGTCGAGCTAGCAGACAAGACTAACATACATGCACTAATAATCAAAAAATCACATAACATCACCAAAGTCAAAATATCTTGTGTATCTTATGTGCTATTAAAACTTGGGGAGGGGAACTGAGCACAGACTAGTGCAATCATAGAAGCCTTCCTCGAGGAGACATGCATTTATGTGCATAGGCCAAGGAAAAGGAACAGACTGACCAAAAAAGATTAGAATGACACCTAGTAGGGACAGGGAAAGCCTAAAGACTAAATTGGAGTTTCTGGTTTTTGGGAAATTGTCAATGATAAGAATTTGGTTAGGTAATCTGAGGGTTTTTGTAACAGGAATAGATAATCGTTGTCTTTTGCTTTGAGAGGGGAGCGGACATGGAGCAGAGTGCTTCCTTGAATTCTGGAACTATTCCTGGGCACTGCCTGAACACTAAGGAGATGACGCCCAGATGTCAGCCTAGGACAACAGGGGAAGATGTCAGGTTTCAACCAGTTGCAGAGGCAGTCTACCAATGAGCTCATGCTTTTGCAGAATGGAATAGGACTAAGCAGAAGTCAAATAATGAGAAGGCACAAATCTCTTAGCATGCAAAGCAATTTAGACTTCTAGAAGGCGGCAGCTACAGATTAAAGTGGGATGATCCCAACCCTAGCAGAGACCTCTGAGAGCAGACGAAGGGATGGTTTCTGAAGACAGAGCTCCAGGGCCAGGGGAGCTTCAGCAATGAGGCACAAAGAGTACAGTGGCGGGGCTGGGGGCCATGTTCACAGAGAGTGGAAGCCAGGCAACAGCAGGGGCTGAAGCCCCTAGACCGAGCAGCAGCTCCTGCACTCTAGAAATCTAGAGAAACTGCTAGATGTATAGTGTCTGACACGGTTTCCACTGTCCACAAATGCATATTTACATGAGCTGCAATGTAATTTTCAATTTTGGGGAGTCTTCCCTGAGCGCCAGTAGCCCTTTATTCTATTTCCATTTTTGTACTGTCTTAATTGTCCATTTCTAGAGTTCCAACCATAGGACGAAAAATTCCTCATGGGTAAGATCTACACATCATTTTTATCCCAAAGAAAAGGTAGAGTGAAGAGCGGGAGGAGAAAAGAACAGAAGACAATAATATTTATTGAGCTCTTACTATGTCTGAAGCAGTTAAACACATGAACTCATTTAAGCACTACTACTATCCCTATTTTTCAAACAATGAAGCTTGATGTGGTGAAGTATTTGTCCTGAAGTCATGCATCTGAGAGCAGCAGACCTGGACATATATGTTCTTATCATGCTGCTATATTGCTCCTTACCATCTCATGGGATGTTGGGTCAGCATGTTTGTAAAAAAATTGTTCAGTGTTTAGAAATATTAGACTCAATGTAAAGTTAAGCAGCCACCCAATTTAATAGGACTCATTCAAGTTACTGAAAAAATGTCTCAAAGTTTAAGAAGTGCCGTACTGCACATATGTCTATATGAGTATGAAAGGAGTCACCTCAGCACGGGCAGACCGTCCGGGAGAGGAATCAGTTTATGCAAAGATGTGGAGGCTAGAATGACTGTGCTGAAGGCAGAAACATGACTCAGAGGCACAGCAGAGACATCATTCAGCTATTCCCAGTTCAAACCAGCATGTATTCCTTTTATTGGCAATTTCGTATTTGCACATACAGCGGACCCTCAACTTATGGCCAGCCGCACTCATGGAGAACTCGGGTTACAACCAGAATTTTAGGTTTAACTTATGACCAAAGTCTTGGTTGTAACCCAAATGCCAACCACTTTGCAGCTGTAAGCAAAGACTTTGGATGCCAGAAAAGTGTACGTAAGCATGTGTAGTCTGAGCCCAGATTCCAGATGTTCTTATAGAAGGGGACTCTCCTTCCAAACAATAACCACCTTCTATTTCATCCTCCATTCCTGAGTCAAAAATATCAGCTTGAATGGTGAGTACAGTATGAAGTTGTTTCTGGTAAACTAAGACATTCTGTGACTGTTTGGTGAATACGCTAGGAAAGTTATTGGTGTTTCTGGTAAATTAAACACATTATACAACCCTTTTTACCGTGAAAAGGTTAGTTAACAAGTGCTTTGGGAGGTTCAGAGTACATTATGGGTATTTCCATTATTTCTTATGGGAAAAATAGTCTTCACTTCCAGCAATTTTCATGGCAACCAGCCCGTATGAATGAGTTGAGTTTGTAAGTTAAGGGTCCACTTAACTTTCCGCTATACTGTCCTGTCTTAATGGAATTCTTTACATTTTAAGTTCAATCTTTCTGGGTCATGTTGATCACATGCTGAGTAACAGAACTTCCATGAACATGTATCCTTAACTTACCAGGCAACAAATGCATAATTCACTCCAATGATGATATAGGCCAATACACAATACCAACAAAAACACATGGAGAGAAACATTTTAGTGTCATGATCCATCAGATCCCATGTAGTCTTTCCCTCTGGGGGAAACAGGACGTAAGCAATCTGTAATTCGAAAAAAGAAAGTACTTAAGTAATCAATAACATTTCCAAAGACGTTATATTTTACAATGGCGGGTCACAAAGATAGCTCTAATTATGTTAAATGTCATAAACAAGACATTAGATTTTACTCCCTGTTTTAGCAATAGACAGTATTTACCTACTCATACTATTTAAAAACTTTTAAAAACATTAATGATCAATTTTCAATATTTGAGTTCTGATCATCTCTGAGCATAGGTGAACTTTCAGAATGTCTTATGTTTTTACATTGTGCTGTTTTACTCTATTTCAGAGAGTACAAATCATCTGTAAAATGCATTCCCTCAGGTAACATTACATTCAGGACAGAGGTGGTGGTGAACAGCTGCTGTGTAAGCTACTTTGGAGGCTGAGACAGGAGGGTCTCATGAGCCTGGAGAGCCCGGCCTGTGCAACATAAAAGAGCCTGTGTCAAAAAAAGTTTTACTTTTAAAAACCAAGGATATATTCAATGGGGAAATCTGACAGCTTTCTTCCTAGGATCAGATACGACACAAAAACTTTGATTTCCCTAATTCTATTCAACATTGTACTGGAAATTCCAGCTTGAGCAACTTCAGGCAAGAAAAATGAACAACGGATGCTCATATTGACCAGAAAGAGATAAACCTATCGATATGTATAAATGACATGATCTTTTATACAGAAATTCCTAAGGAATCCACCCAAGAAACTATTAAAGCTAATTAATGAGATTACATTTTATAAATACAAAATGAATACACAAGAATGAGTTTTATTTTTATACACTAACAGCAACCCAAAAATAACACTGAGAAAAACAGTTTCACTTACACTAGCATTAGATGACAGAAAAAAATGAAATACTTACGACTGAAATTAATCAAGAAAGTTAAAGGCTGGGGCTGTAGTTCAGTGACAGAGCACTTGGTTAGCAAAGGCAAGTCTCTGGAATCAATTCCAAGCCCAAAAAGAGCAGTTCAAGATTTTTACTCCAAAGGCTTCACAACATTGTTGGAAGAAATCAAAAAAGAGCTAAAGACATGGAATCTATCCCATACATGGACTACACAGCTCATCCAAAGCAATCTATACATTTGTTGTGATTCAACTCAAAATCCTAATGGCCATTTTTGAAGAAATAAAAAAAAGTTTGTGATGGTGCATACTTGTAATCCCAGCACTCTCGGAGGCTAAGGCAGGAGGATTGTAAATTGGAGCCCAGCCAAGGCCATTTAAAGACATAGCAAGGCACAACTTGAAAATTTAAAATGTTTAAAGTAGAAAAGGGGAAGCTAGATATTAGCTCACAGCCAAGGTTACAATCTCCAGTATCAAAAAACAGCTAATCCAACAATTCATGTGGAATTACAATGAATCCAGAATAACGAAATACCTTGTAGAAAAGATAAATATATTTGTCAAACTCACTTCTTGACCAAAACTGTGGTATTAGCATAACCTAGACATGCAGATCAACTAACAGAATTTGAAATCCAGAAATAAAGCCATATATGTATAATTATTCAATTGTAGTGTGCTATGCAAGTGATGCTGGGGCAATGGGTACCCATACGGAAAACAGTGGTTTTGGACCCTGTTACGTTTTAAGTGTGGAACGTCCCCAAAGGCCTCTGTGTGCACAGGTGGAGGTTTCCGAAGGTGATTGGATCACTTGTTGCCTGACTTATCCATGGAGACCAGACTTCTGAGTTCAGAGCTAAGTGTACTTAGAAGGTGGAGCTTGGTTGAAGGTAGGTCCCTGAAGGTGTGCCCTGGAACAGTACATCTCTGTCCCCAGCTCCTCCTTCCTCTCACTGCTTTCTGTCTCACATTGTAGCAGAAAACGATGACCACCCCCCCCCCATTCAGTACACTTCAGTTTGTAGTTGCCCAGGCAATAGTTCCGGTTACAGTTCCTATACCTTCTGCTTCTTAGAAATGGCTGGTCACTGTGGTGCACAGTTGGTCACTATGATGAATATTATAAGAACCAGTCCCCGATTGATACTCTATTTGGCCTCTGCACTTCCCGCTTGCTTGTCCCATATAAGCCCTAGACCACCAGCAATCAGGGCCTAATATTTTGGGAACCATCCTGATCAGTGCCCGTTGATGTGAATAAATCTGCCTCCACTCCTGGGTGTCCTTTGGTGTTTCTGCTGGCTGTTGTACCATGATGTGAGCAGCTTTGCTCTGCCTAACCCACTGCACCCCGCGGTTTCTGCCTTGGAACCAGCAGACCATGGGTTGAAAACGCGAGCCAAATCCTCCCTTAACTTGTGGATACTCAGTACTGTACTAATACAGAATTAACTTACGATGGATCAGAAAGCTAAGTAAACGATCAAAAACTATAAAATTCATGAGAAAACATAAAGAGAAAGCTTCATGACCAGGGATTTTCTGATGGTTTCTTACCTGTGACACAGAAAGCACAATCAGCCAAAAAAACCAGATAATTTGGATTTTATCAAAATTTAAAACTTTTGTGATTCAAAGGACACTGTCAAGAGAACAACTCACACTAAGAAAAAATATGTTTCCAAATAATGTCTCTGATATATAAAGAATTCCTAAAACTCAACCAAAAAAGATAAATTATGGGCAAAAGCCATGAAACAGCTCTTCCCATAGGAAAGTATAAAGATGGTCAATAACCACATGGGAAGAGAGTGACATCATTAGATATTGGGGAAGTTCAAATCAAAGCACAGTGAGATACCACTCTGTACAACAAGAATGGAAATGATAATAAATAATGGCACGTATCAGTGAGGATATGAAGAAAGTGGAACACTTCACAGTGCTGAAGGAAAGAAAATTGCCTCAGTAGCATAAACATTGGCAATTTCTCAGTTAAAGTGTTACCATAGGAATTGAAAATTCCATTCTTAGCTATGTACACAAAAATATTCAAATGAATACTTGTACACAAATGTTCCTAGCAGGACTATTCATAATAGCCCAAAGATAAAAATAACCCCAATAGCCATCAACTAATGACAAATAAGCAAAATGTGGTATAGCCATACAATGGAATATTAATCAAATATAAAAAGAAATCAAATGTTAATACATACTTTAATGTGGAAGAAATTTGAAGCCTTATACTAATAGAAAGAAGCCAGAAAAAGCAGTCTTTTACGTAGAATATCCAGAATAAATAACTATAGATAGACACCAAAATAAGTAAGTGGTTAACAAAGCCTGGGAGAAGAGGGTAAGGCAGAGTGATCACTTAAAAGGTACACAATTTCCTCTGGAGGAGATGCAAGTGTTTTGAAGTTGACTACAGGTGATGAGCACACTACACTATGGCTGTACTGAATTGTTCACTTTAAAATGGTTGATTCTATGTTACCAAAATTTTATCCCAGTAAAAACTAAATAAATGATGATAACGGAGGTAGATAGAAAGATATAGATGGTAGGTGGTAGATAATTGATTGATTGATAGTTGAAATGGAATAAAATACAATATTAAAATGAAACATAAAACCCAGATGATATCGTGGATAACTGTTCAAATATCTAGCATAGAAATTTCCTTACAATATCCCTTCAGGCATGCACTGTCATGCTCATTTCAAATTATCATTTCATCACTACTCAGATGAGAAAATTAGATTGTTTAGTGACTTGTTCATGATCACACATTTAAATTGACTCAAACAAAAATCAATGTAAGCCAGGTGTGTTGGTGCATGTCTGTAATCATAGCACTCGGGAGGCAGCGACAGGAGGATCATTGCAAGTTCGAGACCAGCCTGGGCTACAAAGTGAGCTCAAGGCCAGCCTGAACTGCACAGTAAGTCCCTGTCTCAAAAAGTCCCACCCCAAAACAAAAACAAAAAAAGGAAAGCAACTTAGAGTATTTTACTGCGTGAAATCTTGATTCCATTTCTTTGTAACATTTCAAGTAATACAAATAAATCAGGGAAAACAGGCTTGTGCCTTAATTGCAAGTTCCCATTTGTGGATTCCTTTTAGTTGCCAAAAGAGCTATTCGCCATCATTTCTCCCTCAATGATACACATAAATTTTGCTATAATCTTTAGTCCTCAAAACAACTCCATGAGGGATACTTCATTATCCCTGTATTAGAGAGGAAAGAGCTGGAACCCAGAGACTTCAGTGATTTTCCTAATATTCAATACAAATGAATGACTAAGGCAAGATCCCAAACAAGGAAAGTCTGACCCCAGCATCTGTGCTCTTTCTTTTACCTACATTCTCACCCCCATACGGCCTTGCCACGTGAAGGCCAGTGGCCTGGATAACAAAGTCAATCTGAGTCATCTCAGCAGTTTTGATATGCTTTGAGCAACCAGAAGTAAGACAAGAACTGGTCCCATGAAGACACACTGCACTACACTCTTTTAAGAGAAAAAGATAAACAATGACACTAAGTTTCAAAACAGGTTACTAGGACAGTTACAATAGTTGATATATTGCATACTGCTGTCTTTATATTACTTAATAAGAGTGCAAGACAAAGGCACGGTATTTTGTCTAAACAGTATTAGCACAAAACATTCTTTTCAAGGAATTAAGACAAGGTAGTGTGTGTTACTCTTAAAACACAGATCAGGTAGTCTGGAGAGTCCTCAGTAAACTAAGATTAGAGGTCCCATTCATCCCAGCTGTTTCCCTTTTGAGTATTTTTCCAGAAGAATTGAAAACATCATACTATAGTGATGTATGTGTACCGATGTTTATAGCAGCACAATTTGTAATAGGTAAATCATGGAAGCAACCCAAGTGCCTATCAACTGAGAGATGGATAAAAAAGACATGGTATTTTTATATAATGGAGTATTACTCAGCTATAAAGAAAGGTAAACTTGGGGGCTGGGGATTTAGCTCAGCGGCAAAGCGCCTGCCTGGCAAGCGCAAGGTCGTGAGTTTGGTTCCCGGTACCGGAGAAAAACCAAAAAAA
>NW_004955427.1:2025495-2035563 GCF_000276665.1 Chinchilla lanigera | reverse complement strand
AAAAAAGGTAAACTTGAGGCTTTTATAGGTAAGTGGATACAACTACAGATCATACTCATAAGTGAAATAAATCAGACTCACACGTATAAATATCATATTGTCTCCCTAGTGTAAGAATCTGAAAGAGTAAATAAAATCTGTAAGGTACAATAGATAATGTGAAAGGTAAAGAAATTGTTCAAAAGGAAAGAACAACTGGGATGAGGGAAAGAAGAAAAGAAAAAAGGAAGGGAAAAATATGTATATATATACACAAGATAACTACAATAATTGTACTTCTAATTTCTATTGGTTTAGTGAAAGGATGAGTGAATGTGTAATTGTTTGATGAATCTTACCTGCCTATATTTGGTTATCTGAGTAACCAGTATGAAGATAACAATATGTAATGCAACAGCCATTGTTAATTTCCTCTACCTTGTTTGAAATTCTGTATCTTTTTTATTGTTTTTGTGTTGTTTTGTTTATATCTTTGTTTTTGTTAATTTGTTTTTGTTCCTTTCTCTTTAAAGTAAAAAAATAGATTTACATAAAAAGAAGTCAAATACCTCTACAATTAAAACTACAGTATTCTGAAAAAGAAAACTAAAGAGGATGTCTGAAGATTGAAAGATATTCCATTTCTGAATATATAGAACCAATATTATCAAAATGGCCATACTTCCAAAACTGATATGCAGATTTAACACCATCCCAATAAAAATGCCAATAGCATTCCTCACAGAACTTGAAAAAAAAATCCTAAAATTCATATGGAACCAGCAGAGACCCAGAATAGCAAAAGCAAGCCTGATCAACAAGAAAAAAGTAGGAAGTATCACAATCCCAGAATTCAAATCATAATACAAAGCTACAGTAATAAAAAGATCATGGCATTTTCATGAAAGCACACATGTATATCAATGAAACAAAATAAAGGATATAGAAACAACTCTGAGAACATTGAGCTATCTGCCCTTTGATGAATAGGAAAAAATTGTGTTGGAGGAAAGATAGCTTCTTTAACAAATGATTCTGGGAAAACAGGCTATCCATATGCAGAAGATTGAATTTAGACTGATATTGCTCACTACATAGTAAAGTAAAATCAAAAAGGATCAATGATCTAAATGTTGATACTGATCATTGTATTACTTGTTTCCCTAAAATAGGTAGTCTTGAAGACATAAGTGTAGGCAAGGGCTTTCTGGAAGAATACCAATTGCCCAAGAAATAGTCCATGAATCATAAATGAGATTGTGTCAGTAAAAATTTCCCATAGCAAAGGAAAGAACTAACAAAAGGTACTTACAGTTAGTTGACAACTTACAGCATGGGAAAAAAATTAACAGCTATTCCTCAGACAGAGGATTAATAACCAGAATATATAAAGAACTAAAAAATATATTAATAGTGGCATATCTGGGGGCAGGGAGAGGTGGAGGGTGTGGTCCACCTCAGGTGGCACATTTTGGGGAAAACATTATTGGCCAAAGGAAAATTATTTTGTAACAATTTACTCCATTTTAACATGGAATATGTTGGAGGGTGGCACATTTTGGGGAAAACATTATTGGCCAAAGGAAAATTATTTTGTAACAATTTACTCCATTTTAACATGGAATATGTTGGAGGGTGGCAAATAGAAGGACTGCCCAAAGGACCATACACGCTGGCTACTAGGCCCTTCAAAATAAAAAACTCAATCAAAAAATGGGCAACTAAAATCAATGGAAACCAGGGGCTGGGGATTTAGCTCAGCAGCAAAAGCGCTTGCCTGGCAAGCGCAAGGTCGTGAGTTCGTGAGTTCCTGGTACCGGAGAAAAACCAAAAAAAAATAAAAATAAAAAAAAATAAAATAAATTAAATAAAATAAAATCAATGGAAACCTCTCAGAAGTACAAATGACCAACAAATATGTGAAAAAATGTTTATTCCCCCAGCCATTAAAGAAAGGCAAATTTAAACAACACTTAGGATTCCACCTTACTCCAGAAAGAATCTCTATCATCAAGAAATCAAATAATAACAGACAATGGAGAGGAAGTGTGGGGAAAAAACCCTTCTACTTTGTTGATATATAAACCAGTACATAACAAAACACAAACTGAAAGTGAGAAATTGCCAAATCTACAATATTTAACTTTAGCAGACTTATATTACAGGGTGACAGATCAATATGATGAAAAGCATTTACAATACAGAACATAAAAACCATACAGTTAAAGAGTTCCAAGTGCCTAATTTCATTCCCCAACAACCATCTATCACTGTTTGCTTTGGATCTGAAACCAGCTGGCCTGCAGCTCAGTTCTTCCCCGCTGTGCATTTCTATTCTGCATTTGGCCTGCAGGGTTCTCTGCTTTGTTTTTGTTATGCTTACCTATAGCTGATTTTTTAATTTCATTTTTATTATCTGGTACTTTTAAATATCTGCCATCATTATATGTTTGAAGGCAATAATATATACTGAAACATAAACCATTGCATAATATTGACCCAAAGTTACCTCTTAATATTTTTTAAAATTATATCTTTTGAGTATGTAGTTTATGAACATGGTAAAAGATTTTAAGCAAGAGGTATAGAGTGTTTTATATGCCATTGTATTCAAACTGTTTACAACTGTTTTCCCAAAAGATGACAAATAATCTAACAAATAACATCTATATATAAACTGGATAAATTTGTCAATGATCAGTTCTACTATATTCCATGTATTCATAATTTTTCTATAAAATTTATCCTTCAAAATAACCGATGAATCTAGCCCCTCCTTACTAACCTCTGTCCCAGCAGACTTCCTGCTGTGTCATACACATTAACATCACATTTTTCCTACTCTTTTCACCCCGATGCTTCATAACTCCTCAATTATCAGTGCTTCATTATCATTCCTCATGTGAAATGCAAATCCCCAAAATAAATTCATCATCCCAAATCCCTGCTCTCTGGTAACTAAAAATTTCTTCTACGATGACTTAAGCCACATTCTGCATCCATTCTGGACTTTTTGCATTTACATTTGCACATTGGATAATAATTTGTCAGTGCCTATTAAATATGTGTTCACTTATTGGAAGATATATGTTTAGTAGCATCCCAAGGTTAGGGAGTTGATGTCTCAAAATGAAAGAATGTGAGCACATACAAATCTAGATTTGGATCTTAGCCCCTGTCTGTGAAAGGTGGAAAGGAACCTGGGCTCCAAGAATCTTCCTATGATACATTTGGGTTGATTCCTCACAGATTACTGTGAGGAAAGAATGAAATAATGTGTACATAAAACCCAACACAATGCCCAACACATAATTATTTATCAATAAAGAATGGTTTTCTCATTTCCTGCCTCCTACATATTTCTTGCACTTACTACTCATTAGGTTATAAGCAGCTTTAGCATCAGGACTTGTTTATACTTAAAAGCATCAGTGCAGAGACCCTACACAAACGCATATTCAGTTGTGTGATGAAGGCGCGCATAACTCACTTCTCACATATGCTCTGATAATGCCCCCACCAGGGCCACACAAAGGAACATCACTTTCCAGAAGTGATGTTCAGAAGTGAACTCACACTACAAACAGCACATCAGGAGGAAGTCTGAATTCTAAACACACCAAGGCACCCAGGAAATTAGTAGGAGGCCTCAACTTACCTGAAAAAACCAGCTCCCCTGCAGCAAGATGAGGTTTGACCGGAGGAGCTCCAGAAGTATATTGTTCTCTGTAAGGAGCTCAATGAAGGCAACCAAGCCTGTCACAAAGGAGACGAGGCCCACCAGGTTGTGCATAAACATGTCCACCATTACCCGGCCATAAGTGTGGTTGTAGAAGATAAAAGCTAATATGGAAAAAGAAGAGATTGTTGAAGTCAATGAAACAAAAGTCTACCCACTGCCTTTCTGTTCTTCCCTTCCATTTCTCTGTTCACAGAATTATATATTGGTGCATGCTGCAGTATCTAATAATGATGTTCACGTTCAAAACTGGAATGTACACAGGCACATGTTGATCATTCTTGTTTTACTTTACCCTTTCACCCTCCCTTCTGCCAGCCTCCCCAGGTCCCCTTGCCATCTCTACCAGTTCTGACTTCCTGTTTCCTACCATCTCACTTCTTTCTTCATTTTATTTATACTTTGGGTATCTGATATAAGAGGAACCATGTGACTTTTTTTGAGTTTTCTTTACATCACTTACCATAATGGTCCCAGCATGCTATCATATTCCCACACACACTCAAAATTATACTTCTGAATGGCTGAGTAGTATTCCATTGTATATAACTATACCACATTTTCTTTATTCATTCATCTGTTGATAGGTATGTAGACAGCATCTGAAATTTAGCTATTATGAACTGTCCTGCTATAAACATTGGTATGCATTAATGGTAATATAATGGCTTTAAATTTTATGGCACACCAGACATACCTAGTCTCCTTATCTTTGACAAGGTGCCAAACACATTCACTGGAAGAAAGATAGCCTCCTTAATAAATGGTGCTAGAAAAATTGGCTTTGCATGTGCCAAAGATTAAAACTGAACTCATATTTTTCACTGTGCACTAAACAAAATTTGAGATGGGTGCAAGATCTAAATATTAAAGCAAAAACATTAAATCTGCTGCAAGGTAAAACTCTTGAAGATACTGGTGTAGGCGAAGACTTTATGAATAAAACCCAATTGCACAAGAGCTATCACAAAGAATCAACTGGGATCTCATCTTATTAAAAAGCTTTTGCACAGCAAGACAAACCACCAACAGAGCGAAGAGACAACCCACAGAGTGAGAAAAAATGTTTGTAGGGGCTGGGGATTTAGCTCAGCGGCAAAAGCACCTGCCTGGCAAGCGCAAGGTCGTGAGTTCAGTTCCCGGTACCGGAGAAAAACCAAAAAAAAGAAAAAATGTTTGTCAGCTGTTCCTCAGATAAAGAATTACTGTCAAAAATGTATAAAGATCTCAAAAAAATCAGATATCCCAAGTTTAAAAACCCAATTGAAAAATGGGCATCTGAGATGAATACACACTTCTCAGATGAACAAACACAAAACAACAAATAAATATATGAAAAAATGTTTAACATCATTGGTCACTCAAGACATACAAGTTAAAACAACACTGTTCTCATCCCAGAAAGATTGTCTATCATCAAGAAATCAATCAATAACAAATGTTGGAGGGGCTGTGGGGAAACTGTTGGTGGGAGTACAGGCTGATGCAAACACTGTGGAAATCAGTGTGGAGATTCCCAAAAAAAACTAGGATTGCAGGTCCCATTTGACCCAGCTGTTCCCCTTTTGGATATCATCCCAGAAGAATTAAAAATATCATACTGCAGTGATAATATGTGCAACCACGGTTATAGCAACACAATTTCTAATAGCTAGATCTTGGAAACAACCCAAAGCCCATCAACTAAGAAATGAATAAAAAAAGATATGGCCTGTTTATACAACGGAGTACTACTTAGCCATAAAGAAGGATAAACTAGAGGCTTTTATAGGTAAATGGATGCAACTTGAGACCACAGTCATAAGTGAAATAAATCAGATATATGTGTGTAAATATCATATTGTCTCCCTAGTGTGAGAAGCTGAAAGAGTAAATAAGATCCAAAATGTATAATAGATACTGCAAAATGGGAAGAAACTCCAAAAAGAAAGAGAAACTGGGATGGGGGAATGGAGAAAAGAAGGAAGGGAAAAGCAAAAAGAAAAATACTATACACATATGTATGGTAGCTAAGATAGTTATAGTACTAATTTTTCTTAGTTCTTTGAAAGGAAAATTTTGTGGTGATATCATTTGGACAGTGCTGATATTTTGTACTCTGAGTAACTAATTTATGGATAACAATAGGCAATTTATTAACCATTGTTTTTATCTAGTTTTGAAATTATTATCATGTTTTGAAATTCTGTGTTTTTCTTCTTTAAAATAAAATTTTAAAAAATTTTATGGGACAAGACCCAGAAGAGGTATAGAGGGGCAAAATGGAATTTCTGCTTTTAGCGTCTGAGAACTATCCTTGCTAATTTCCATAATGGTTGTGCTGGCATCGCTCACACGGACTTTGTAGAAGGGTTTCCATTCTCTGCCCTTGGTGTCATCTTGAGTTCTTTTTTTATTACATTTGCAGTATTTAATGATTGTGCTGATTTGAAGAGCTGGTACATTTAATTAATGCTCCTTTAATCCCTTTTCCCCCGTCTTCACTTTCCTCCCTCTCTTGGTCCCCTTCTCATTTGTTGGTTGATGGACGGTAGAAAGTGATCTGTTGTGAGTGGTGCCCAGTTTCAGGGTATTGGTGCTGCTCCAAGACTCTGACTAGAGGGTTTATTTTTAAAAGCGGAAAAAATTATAATCTTCCCCCAGAAAAACAAACAACAAAAAATGTGAGCACTGGAAGTGATTCTTTAAAAAGGATGTGGAATAAAGCACCCTTTTATTTGCAGTTCTGATAAAGCCAGTTAAGCAGCAAGATCTTTGTTCTCTTGCCTACTACACAAAAATATGTCAGTGTGTCAGGTCCTATCAATCAAGGCTGCAGCAAAGCATTCAAGGTATATTATAATCAATGGTTACAATTGCTTAAGTGATACAGATAGATAAAAGTGGTCATACTTACCCTCCACAAAAAATGCATTTGACATCATTAACTTGGTTAAGGAGACGGGAAGTGAACTGACGGTGAAGCATAAGATATTAGCCACACCGACCAACCCAATGAAAAGATATACAGTGGAATGGTGCCAGTCCTTGAGCTTGTTCCAGTGGTTTCCTTCATACAGAGGCAGATGGGATCCTCCAGTAAAAAGTAATGACCCACAGATGCCTGCAAGAAGAACAGAGCACAGCTTTAGCAGCATTCTCCACGGCGTCGTACGGCATGCCCGATGATGAAGAGGGCACGCCCATTGCGGTCTTCTGTCCCCTTAGGGCACTGATCCTTCACCCTGGGATGTTCCCCAGGAGCCTTACTGCTGGCACTTTAACTTGTTTTGGAGGTTCAAATAATCAATTTTAGTCAAAGATTACCAATTAAATAAAGAAGCTATTTCAGATCTTCAATGTTGATGATTTTAATTCAACTTTCCATTCTAATGTACACCAGGAAAGACTTGAGGGCTTGCATTTAGATTTATAAGATCAGTTTTATAGAGACTGATTGCGTCTTTCTAAATATTACACCTTTGAGCTGCTGCCACAGAGTAGAGTGTTCTTAAGTTATTGAGCGCTCCCAATAAAAATCCTAGAGTTCTAGTTTCCACCAGTTAAAGATGACTGAAAATACCAAGACAGGTAGAGACTTGCTCTAGTCAGTCGTACAGTTTAAATTTTTTAGAGATACTGCCTAACTTGTTGATCTATTATATTAAGCAAGAAAATTTCCATCTTTAGAAATGGTTACTGTGCAATATAATGCCCTTAGCGAAGACCTCTTGTCATAAATAAAGCATAAAAAAATCTAATGGCAAATTATATTTTCTACAAAAGAGAGGTTTCAATGCAGAACACAAAGAGTTCCACAGAATCCTCATAAGCAATGGAAAGGCTTCACTATCTCCCCGGCTCTTCCACTTGAGGAAGCAAGGAGAGGAAGAAGTGCATGTGTTTAGGTCTTCCTCAGCTCAAACCCCTCTCTCAGGCTGTCAGCACTAATTTATTATGAAAGGTTTTTTGCAATTACTTGATTATCTTAGTGTCACTTGAACAATGGCTTCTGATAGTCTTATTCTTTAGAATATCAAAGCAATCAATATAAATTTTTTTGAAATTACAACCAATTCTGTAAAGAAAATTCACATTGACTTGGTAGGCAATTTAACCATGACGTCTAAATCATAGGAATATGTCTTTCTATAAACATGGACTGTCACTTTCCTAACAAATTATTTCAGACAGAAATTCTAATTCCAATATGTATTAATATTTTAATACAACTTCTTTTTAGCAGTTTCTGCATTTTATTATATCTTCTATTTATGCATGGAAATCCCAATAGGAAATAGTAAAATATGGAAATGGTCCACTCACCGGTTAAGGCCAAGATGAATATTAAAATTCCTTCCAAAATTTCTAATTTATAAAATAGTGTTTTGGAATAGTAAGTCTTCTTTTGCTTTTTGCAGAGATACTTCAGAATACATTTTGTACTCTCCGAAAGACCAAAAATAAAGCAGAATGATCCAGCAAATAGATGACCTGAGAAATCTCCTATGGTCTACAAATATAAGAATGTACAGAAGACAGAGTTTATTTCTGTAACTATTCAAAACATGTCTTCTCCTCACAGAGTCCAGTAACTTCTAATAATTATAGGTACATTGTAGATCCCAAAATTGTATTAATAAGAACTAAATTCAGACTCATTGAATACTTTGTATATATTAAGCACTGTGTCAAGTCTAGATGAAATCTGTGTCACTAATTTTTACCACAGACTCAGGAATGAGGAATTATTATTCCATTTTCAATGGAGATATGGCCTTAGCTCAATAACTTCCCCAATCTCAAAATTATAAAGCAAAACTTTGCGGTTTTTAACACAGAGCTCAAAAGGACCTCTTAAAAAGATAATATACACTCCACCATACAGTTGTCTTTTAGGCATATTTATAGAAAAGCAATATGAGATTTTCACTATTACGTTTAAATTTTGAAATGATGTGAAATTACTAAAAATTTTTAAGTAATTTCAAAACATCAAGGGTCAAATATGTGAAACATACCGTGAGCATCTAGTAAATACTTACATATTCCAAGAGAATATTGGTAATAGAGAACTAGCCTCAGGCAGCTCTCCCAAGGGACTTTGAGATGCTTACCCAGATCAACAAGTACACAGCTGCATAAATGGATACAGGGCCTTAGAAAATTATAACACAGCTGTAATGAAACTTGAGCAAGCAGTAACCAAATAAAACCCAGAAATACTGATATGTGGGTAAAATAACAGAAGTAGCATACTCCAGCACTGAACACACAGCAGTTCAGTGGGACAGGGAATCTACCTTAGGAAGAGCTAAAAATGAGAAATCTCAGTGCACTCTTAAAGAATTGATGAATTTAAAAATAGGAAAATGCAGACTCTGCTCCTAGATAGTAGATATCCTGGGGAGATGAGCAATCCGCCAAGTGAGCGGGTGTTGGGAAGGTAATTCTCAGCATTTTCCAGAAGAACTGAACAACAGTAAGATGGAAAGTTAGTTTACAAAGACTTCACTGTATCCACGGGCTGTGTGGGGAACAGAAACTCTGTTTTTTACATAGGAGCCATTTCTCTTTAGGGAAGCAGAAGACACCCTCACCAGGAGTCAGCTTGGGCCAGGAGAATGGTGACAGTGATGCAGAAAGTGAGACCAGAAGGAATGGGAAACATCCCAGCAGAGAAAACCTGGCATTCAAGCTTGGAAGGACTCTCGTTTTTGCCAGAAAACAGCCCGATGCAACTGAATTCAGCCAGGTGGAGGAAAATAACAAGAAAAAAACAGTTTGAAAACTGTGACTGGAAAGTGTGTGACCACATGAGATTTTGTATTGGTTTTACCTTGCCTCTTCTCCACTTTAAAGGTGTGTAAATCTACCAACAGGTGCTAACAGTCTTGTGTCTTTCCTCAGTCCCTCTCTTCTCCTACATGCCATCCTCACTCCCACAAATATCTTCTTAAAACCCTCAGCATTAACCCTTCACTCCAACCAAAGGAACTTATTTAATTTTTTACCTGCTATAATTTCTCCTATCTACCTCTCCTCCTATTTAGGTATACTCCTCTTTCACACATCCCTCCCTCTCTTCCCTTTCATCTACTTATACATCACAGACTTCCTGTAACAATAGAATATATACTGAAGAGCGTTGATAAAGAATGAAAGTATGAAAGCAAGGCTTCTCATATGTAGATCATATATGATTGGATTTGCTGATATTCTATAATTATCCTCTCAAAACACAGTGACAAACCACTTACATTAAAAAGCTGAAAGAGTAAATATTTTCTCTGGATAAATAAAGTTGAATGCGTATCAGTAGAAGTTAGTATCAAGCTAAAAGATTTTTATATCAACTACAATCTCTCTTC
>NW_004955427.1:1951946-2025201 GCF_000276665.1 Chinchilla lanigera | reverse complement strand
ATAGAAACATGCAATATGGAAAAATAAGACCATGACAAGGACCTCAGATCCCCTAACTCTCCCAAGGTAGACCCAGGGTAGCCAATGAAGAGAAAGTAAAATACCAAGAAATGCAGCTTTATATACTGATTAGAGAAGCATTGAAGAAAATTGGCCAGTTCAAAGATGACATGACCCAAAAGTTCATGTAATTATCAAAATGGCCAGTGTGAAAATGGGAGAAACAAAGGAAAACATTGAAATTGCTGATAAAAATTGTTCCAAACATGAAGGATGTATTGAGCAAAAGTATAGACTCCACAAAAAGATATGCAGAAATTTAGCTGGGCATGGCTGATAGAGGCCACTACACAATGGCTCTGAGCAAGACTTAAATTAATCAATTGGCTTTTCATGTTTACGGTGAGTTTGTCCAAGGCCTAGGCCCCTTGTCTGGAGTTGGGCAGTGGACTCATAGTAAGTGAATCTCCCTGAGTCACTGGTCCTAATGGGGCCTGCAAAGGACAAGACAAGACCGTACTAAGCATACCTGGTTCCAACCAACCTCAGTGAACTAGATAAAGGCTGTAGCTGCAAGCATGTCAGTTCTGGGTGGAGACCTTCCTGGAGATAATATAGGTCTCCTAATTATTATAATATAATAATGTTATATTATTGTCTTAATGTCTTACCTGGTGAAGCCCTTGAGTGGACTTCTTAGGTTCTAAGCCAACAGAGTCCTGCCTTTCTTTAGTGTTCCCTCCTTGATTCAGATAACTAAATAAATATGGGTTACCAAGAGAAGATCTTTGTCTTAGCCCCCCGAGAATCTCAAATTCTGTTAGAGGGTTTTGATCCTCCTGAAGCTCTGAAGTCATTCCATCTTTCTCTTTCATTTAGCCTGTGCCGTCCACTCGTTTGGGAGGCTGCAGACCTGATCAGTCTACAATGACTAAGAGATAATATTAACATGATACATGGTGGCACATGCCTGTAACCCCGGCACTCAGGAAGCTGAGGTAAGATTGCTGTGAGTTGGAGGACAACCTGGGATACAAAGTGAGTTCCCTAGCAAGACCTTGTCTCAAAAAAATGACAAAAAAAAAAAGAAATTTAAAAATTGTATAGAATCTATAAATGAGCTCAGTGTGGTAGTGCACACCTGTAATCCCAGCACTTGGGAGGCTGAGGCATGAGGATCATTGTGAGTTTAAGACCAGCCTAGGCTACAAAGTGAGTTCAAATATGAATTCCTTAGCAAGACCTTGTCTCAAAAAAATGACAAAAAAAAAAAAAAAAGAAATAGAAAAATTGTATAGAATCTATAAATTAGCCCAGTGTTGTGGTGTACACCTGTAATCCCAGCATTCAGGAGGCTGAGGCATGAGGATCATTGTGAGTTCGAGACCAGCCTAGGCTGCAAAATGAGTTCAAGTCCAGCTTGAACTCCGCAGCAAGACAAAAAAAAAAAAAAAGAATCTATAAATTAAAGAAAGGATCAATGCAAAGACAGAGCTTTTTTAGAGTTAAAGGACAAAATGGTACATTACACACATGCCTTGAGTGGGCAGAGTCACTGGAACACTGAGACCCAGGACAGCAGACCCCAGGAGCACAGGTGCACACATGCATTGGAGGGTGCAGTAATCAGTGAGACCAGCAACATGAAAGAGTCTGAGACAACAGTGAGGAGTCAGTAGTTGGGCTCTGGAGAACCCACTAACAGAAGGGCACTCTCAGCCTGCACACCCAGAGGCCAGCATCAGCTCCATACCCAGCATAATTCCCATTACAAACTTGGTTGAAGTATACAGCACATTTCTGGGATCTGACATGGATAAAATTACAGAACAGTAAACACCAGAGGTATTTTGCTACTTTTATACTCCCTTGTATGTCTGATTGGTTATCCTTTTCCTTTCTGGTTGGATGTTGTCTTGTTTTGTATTTTGTGGTTATTTTGGTTTTGGGATTTTTTTCTTTTCTCATCTCTTTTTCTGATCTTTTTTCTTTCTTACCTTCTTTTCTTTTTCATTCTCCTTCAAATTCTTCCTTCTTTTTTCACTATTTGGATTTCTCACCTTTTTTTTTTCTTTTACAGATCCACTCTCTCTCTTCCCACAAATACTTCCTGAATTTAAACTTTCAAGAGAGTAAACATTGTCTCTTCCCTTTCTGACTACACCTTTACATTCTGTTTCATTCTTTTCCTCCTGTGCCTTCCAGTTTCCCAAAACTCAGGTGATCATCATTTGACCTCCAGCCTTGACTCTACTATATTTGACCTCATTAATCACTATCCATCTTAGATCTCTACCCCCTACAAATGGTAAAATCACTCACTAAGGGTAAAATCACTGAATACAAGTGCAAGGTATATGTATGATTTTGTTATATAACTTTAAGAATTGTTCCTGTAGTCCAAGGTAGCAGGTTAATGGTTACCATAGTTTGTCAGTAATTTCAAGCTGTCCTTGAAACTATTGTTATTACTAAGTATACTACTTTTTCCAGGATGTTATACATGTTATAATAAGTTTCTCTACCTTGTATGATAACACTGTGATTGTATGGGGTTATAATCATTACCACAGCCAATAATTACATACTTTACAAATTGGAAAGGTAATTCTTGGGATAGCTATAAAGAACCACATACATCTAGAGGACACTCTGAACAACACACATCTACTACAGAAGCCTCAATATATGTGATAAAGCTGTCTAGCATAATAAATTGGAAAATATCAACATAAAAAAAACAAAACAAAATTAATAAGAGAAAGTAGAAATTGACAAAATGCAGAAGAAAAATGCAAACCCAGACCCTCAGCCTACCCAGGACAAACACAGAGTGCAATGAGATAGACAAAATTGGAAGTTAAACACTGGAACATTCTGAAATGATAGCAACAGTAGGAAAAAACAAGTAGTAAAGGTTATGCAGAAAATAATCTCTCAGGAACAAAAAGAAATGATACTTGAATAAAAGATATTAAAGAAGACACAGATAAAGGAATAGAGGAGCTTTAAAAATGATGGAAACAAAAAGTGCTAAACATAGGAAAGAAATGAAATCCGTGAAACAGATCCAAACAGGTATCCAAGAGATTATAATTTCCACTGAAAGTGTATGCAACAGATTGAATGATAGCACATCAGAAGAAGAGGATAGAATATCAGATTTAGAAGACAGAATTTCAGCTAGTGATCATGAAAAGAAAGACATCTTAAAAATAGGAAGAGACCATGAAAAATCAATCCAACAACTACTAAATAAGGAAAAGAAGAATAATGTAAAATTGATGAGGGTCAATAATAAAGTTGGAGACAACACAAATGCCATTTAAAAATGCTTCACAGAAATAATGACAGAAAACTTCCCAAGCATGGGTGAAGAATATGACATACAAATAAATGAAGTATATAGAGTTCCAAACAGCCATGACAAAAAAACCAAAACATACAATAATCAAGATTCTACAAATTCAGTACAAAAATAGAATATTAAGGATTTTTACAGAAAAGGAGCAGATCATCTAAAAAGGAAAGTCCATCAGTATCATGGAAGATTTCTGAACACAAACCCCCAAGTCAAGAAGAATGTGGAGTGAATTATTTCAAATCCCGAAAAAAAAACAACATCCATCCAAGATTGATGTACCCTATAAAACTATATTTCAATATTAATGAAGAAATAAGATACTTCCATGACAAAGAACAATTGGTGAATTCATGACCACCAAATCAAGCCTATAAACAGTACTGAAACATATTCTAGAGAGAGATAAAAATGAACACAATTGCAAGAACAACAACAGAAAAAAACCACCAGTCAAGGCAAGCAATTAAACAGAGGGGAAAATCAAGAACCAACAGCAGGAAAATAACATGAATACAATAAGCTGATACACATCAGTTATAATCGTCAATGTAAATGGCCTCAATTCATCAATCAAAAGAAACAGACTGGCACAATGGATCAAGAAACAAGATCTACCAATAAGTTACTTACAAAAAACACATGTAAATCAAAAAGACACTTATAAACTGAAAGTCAGGGGATGGAAAACAATTCTCCATGCAACAGAAACCCAGAAAAGATCATGGGTAACTGCTCTGTTTGCAGACAATAACCCTAACCCTAACCCTTCAAGCCACAAATGATCAACAGTGATAAAGAAGGTCACTACATACCTGTTAGGGGAAAACTTCAAGAGAAAGAGATTACAATGATAAATATGTATGCAGCAAATGTGGGAGCACCCAGCTATATAAGACAATTAATAATAGACAGAAATAACCAAACCTAAGCAATAACACAATTGAAATACCCCATTGTCACAAAGAGACAGATCAATTAGACAAAAAAAATCAGCAAAGAAATAGCAAAACTCAAACAAACCCATGAAGAAAAGGATGGAGTAGATATTTACAAAGTGTTCCACCAAACCACATCAGAATACTCATTCTTCTCTGCCACACATGGCACATTCTCTAAAATAGATCATATACTAGTCCATAGAACATGCTTAAGTAAATGCAAAGGAATTGAAATTATCCCATGCATATTATCTGACCATAGTGCAATGAAACTGGAAATTAATGACAAAAGAAATGGAAAAGCTCCATAAAAATATGGGAATTAAATAACTCCCTCCTAAACAACCAATGGTTAACACATAAAATTAAACAAGAAATCAAACAATATCTAAAACTAAATGAGAATGCTGATACAACGTATCAGAACTCAGGGAATGCAACCAAAGCAGTCCATAATGGGATATTTATAGCAGTGAATTCTCATATAAGGAAAACAGAATAAGCACAAATGTACAACCTAATGTTGCACCTCAACTTTTGAAAAAAAAAAAAAAGAGAAGAGCAACACAAGATCAAAGTCCCTACAAGGGAGGAAATTATAAAGATCAAAGAAGTAAAGAACATAGAATAAATAAAATTAATAAACCTTTAGCCAACCTTATCAAAAAGGAAAGAAATGTCTGAAATTTATGCAGTGAGGCATGAAAAGGGTGAAACCACTACAGATCCTGCAGAAGTCCAGAAGATCATCAATAGCAATGTCAAAAATCATTGCTCCCATAGGATAGAAATCACAGAAGAAATGGATGAATTCCTAGACACATATGAATTCCTAAAGCTGAGTCAGGAAGACATAAAAATTCTGAATACACTAATATTACTTAGTGAAACTAAAAACTTACCAACAAAGAAAAGCCCAGGTTCTGATGGATTCATGGCTAAAATCTACAATAAATTTTGAGATGATTTAATGCCAATGCTTCTCAAACTTTCTAATGAAATTGAAAGGGAAGAAGTTCTCCCTTACTCATTCCTGGAGGCAAATATTACCCTGATATCAAAATCAGAGAAAGACCCAACCAAAAAATACAATGAAAGGGCAATCATCCTAATGAGCATAATTACAAAAATCCTAATAAAATACTGGTAAACAGAATACAGCAAATCATCAAGAAGGTTATACACCATGAACAAGTGCAATTCATCCCCAGGATGTAGGGATGATTCAACATGTGCAAATCAATAAATGTAATATCATATCAACATAGCCAAAGACAAAAATCACATGAACATCTCAGTAGATGCAGGAAAAGCTTTTGACAAAGTCCAACACCCATTCATGATAAAAAAAAAAAACCCTGCAGAAAATCAGAATAGGTGGTCTTTACTGCAATCTGACAACATCCATTTATGAAAAACCACCAGCCAACCTCACACTAAACAGACAAAAAATGAATCCTTTCCCTTTTTTTGGTACCAGGAATCAAACTCACAACCTTGTGTTTGCCAGGCAGGTGCTGTGCCACTGAACTATATCTTCAACCCAGAAAGCTTTCACTCTAAAATCAGAAACAAGGTGAGGATGTCCACTATGACCACTCCTTTTCAATAAATACTTGGAAATATTAGTCAAACAATAAGACAAGAGAGAGAAATAAAAGAAATTGGAATGGGAAGGAATAAGTTACATTATCATTATTCACAGATGATGACACTCTACATAGAACACCCCAAAAACTCCTCCAAAAGGCTTATAGATTTAATAACAAAATTCAGTAGGTAACTGGATACAAAGTCAATGCTCAAAAGTCAATAGCATTCTTGTACACAAACAGCAAACAGACTGAGAGAGAAATTAGGGAAACCACACCTTTCACAATACCATCTGAAAAGACGAAATACTTAGGAATTAATCTAATGAAAGAAATAAAAGATCTATAAAGTGAAAATTACAGTACTCTGAGAAAAGAGATCAAAGAGGATATCAGAAAATGGTAAGATGTTTCTTGCTCATGGATAGGAAGAACCAACATTGTGAAAATGGCCATACTCCCAAAATTACTGTACAGATTCAGAGCAATGCCAATTAACATACCACTAGTATACCTCATAGATCTAGAGAAAATATTCCTAAAATTCATCTGGAACCAGAAGAGGCCTAGAATAGCAAAAGCAATCCTGGGGAACAAATGAAAGATAGGAAGCATCACAATTCCTGACCCGAAATTATACTACAAAGCTACTGTGATAAAATCAGCATGGTACAGGCACAAAAATAGACCTGAAGATCAATGGAACAGATTAGAAGATGCAAACACAGCTACAAACACATTCAGCCACCTTATCTTTGACAAAGGGGCCAAACATTTTCACTGGAAGAAAGATAGCCTCTTTAATAAACAGTGTGGGAAAAAAATGACTTTCCACGTGCTGAAAAATAAAATTAGACCCATGTCTTTCACCATTCACTAAACTAAAGTCCAAATGAATCAAAGATCCAAATATTAAAACAGAAACAGTAAATCTATTGGAAGAGAAAGTAGGTAAAAATGTTGAAGACAGGAGTAGGCAGAGAGTTCATGAACAAAAACCAAACTGCGTGGGAAATACTCCAAAGAATCAACAAAACTGGGATCTCATCTTATGGAAAAGTTTTTGCACGTCTAAAGAAATTACTCATAGAGCAAAAAGAAAACCCACAAATTGGGAAAAAATTTTAGCCAACTGCCCCTCAGACAAAGGACTTCTACCTAGAACATATAAAGAATTTTTTAAAAATCATGCCCCCCAAATTCAAACACCCAATCCAAAAATGGGCATCTGAAATGAATACACACTTCTCAGATGAAGAAATACTAATGGTGAATAAATACATGAAAAAATGTCCAACATTATTTGTCATTTGTGAAATGCAAATTAAAACAACACTGAGATTCCATTTCACCCCCAGAATCAAGAAATCAACTGTTATGGTTGATACACTGTGTCAACTTGGGGAGTCTAGACCTTTGGCTAAGTGACTCAGCAGGAAGTCAGGGTGCTTACTTTGTATACATCCTGAGCCTGTGGAAGAGGAGGGCAGGAGATTATGTGAGAGCTACACGCCCCTTAGGTGGGGGTAGCCTGTTTACAAAGTAAGGCAGGGAAAGAAGCTGCTTGCCGCCATTCCTCCCTTTTGCTCTGGCTGTTTGCTGTTCAGCTGCCATTACCCCCTTTGCTCTTGTTGTTTTGCTACCTTATTCCTCGGAGCCCGCCAAGTATGGACTGAAACTTCCACAGACTGTCAGCTAAATAAACCTTTCCTTCCTTCTTTTTGGGCGTTGGGTATTTTGTCTCAGCAACGAGACAAAAGTAACCAAGACATCAACCAATAACAAATGCTGGAGAGGCTGTGGGGAAAAAGGAACACTACTCCACTGCTGGTGGGAGTGTAGATTTGTGAAACCACTGTGGAAATCAGTGTGGAGATTCCTCACAAAACTAGGATTAGAAGTGCCACTTAACCCAGCTATTCCCCTTCTGGGTATTTTTCAAGAATTAAAAACATCATACCACAGTGGTATATGTGCACCCATGTTTATAGCAGCACAATTTGTTATAGCTCAATCTTGGAAACAACCAAAATGCCCATCAATTGAGGAATGGATAAAAAGATGTATTTTTGTACAATAGAGTACTGCTCAGTTATAAAAAAGATAAACTCAAGGCCTTTGTAGATAAATAGATGCAACTAGAGACCTTACTCAAATAAGTGAAATAAATCGTACCCATATATGTAAACATCATATTTTCTCCCTGGTATAGGAACCTAAAAGAGTAAGTAAAACTCAAAATATACAATAGATGATGTGAAAGGGAAAGAAATTGCTTAAAGGAAAGAAATACTGGGATGAGGGAAAGAAGAAAAAAGTAAGAAGAAGGCAAAATACACATGTATATAGAAGAATAGCTGGGATAACTGTACTGCTGATGTCTGGTGGTATGCTGAAAGGAAAAGTTAATGCTTAAATTTTTTTACATTCTGACCAACTTTGCATGCTTATATCTGATAATCTGAGCAACTGATCTGAAGACAACAATTTGCAATGGAAAAACCATTGGTGAATTCCTACCATCTTGTCTAGTGAAACTCTGTATTATCTGTAATATTTTATCTAATAATTTTTTATTCTCTTTAATGGTTTGAACATTCTTACATCTGACAATCTGAGCAATGTAGTTGAAAGTAACAATATGTAATATAACAACCATTGTTATTTCCTATCATTTTGTTCTGAAACCCCGTATCACTTTTAATATTCTTATTTTGTTTTGTTTATGTGTGTGATGTTGGTATGCTGCTATTGTTCTTTTTTTCTTTTACTACACTCTTTAAAATAAAAAATTAAAAAAGAAAATTACAGTACTCTGAAAAGGGAGATTAAAGAGGATATTGAAAACAGAAAGGTATCCCTTGCTCATGGATAGGAAAAACCAACATAGTGAAAATGGCCATACTTCCAAAATTGTTATACAGATTTAATGCAATCCTGATCAAAAGATCATTAGCACACCTCACAGAAGTAAAGAAAATACTCCTAAAATTCATCTGGAACCAGAAGAGACCTAGAATAGCAAAGACAAGCCTAGGCAGCAAAGACAATCCCTGACTTGAAATTATACTACAAAGCTACTGTGATAAAATCATCATGGTACTGGCAAAACATAGAGAACATAGACCTAAAGTCCAGTGGAACAGACTAGAAGATGTAGACACAACTACAAACACACTCAGCCACCTTATCTTTGACTAAGATGCCAAATATATTCACTGGAAGAAAAATAGCCTCTTTAATAAATGGTGCTGGAAAAATTGGCTCTGTACATGCCAAAGACTAAAACTAGATCCATATCTATCACCTTGCGCTAAAATAAAGTGAAAGTGGATCAAGATTTAAATATTAAACCTACCAGAAGAGAAACTAGGTTGAAATCGTGTTCCATTGATCCCTGGGTGTGTTTTTTCTTTTCTTTTGCATGTAACACACTGTCTTTATCACAGTACCTTTATAGTATAATTTCAAGTCAGGGATTGTGATGTCCTCCGCCTTTTCTTTGTTGCCTAGAATTGCCTTTGCTAATCTAGGTCTCTTCTGGTTCCAAATGAATTTTAGGGTTGTTTTCTCTAATTCTGTGAGATATGCTGTTGGAATTTTGATCGGAATTGAATTAAATCTCTATAATAGTTTTGCAAGCATGGCCATTTTCACTATATTTGCTCTTCCTATCATACAGGAAGGATGTCTTTCCATTATCTTATATCATTTTCAGTCTCTTTTTTCAGAGTACTGTTGTTTCTAATGTAAAGTTCTTCTACTTCTTTCCTTAGATGATTCCCAGTTATGTCATTTTTGCAGATGCTATTGTGAAAGGTATTGTTTCCCTAACTTCTCTATCAGTGAGTTTGTTATTTGCGTACAGGAAGCTATTAATTTTGAGTGCTGACTTTGTATCCAGCTATGCGAATGAATTTGCTTCTTAACTATATAAGTGTTTTGGTGGAGCTTTTGGGATTTTTTCTATGTAGAGTATCATGTCATCCACTAATAACATTAGTTTAACTTCTCCCTTACCTACAGTTGTTTCTTTTATTCCTTTCTCTTCTCTAATTACTTCGGATAAAGTTTCCAGAACTATGTTAAATAAGAGTGGAGACAATGGAAATACTTGTCTTGTTTCTGACTTTAGAGTGGAAGCTTTCCAGTTTTGTTCATTTAGCATGATATTAGCTGTTGGTTTGTCATAGACGACTTTTATGAGATTGAGAAAGAGACCATCTATTCCAATTTTGTGTAGGGTTTTATCATGAATGGGTGCTAGACTTTGTTAAAAGCTTTTTCTGCATCTATTGAAATGATCATATGGGTTTTTTCTTTGTCCTTGACTCTCTTAATATGGTGTATTTATTGTTTTACATATGTTGAACCATCCCTGCATCCCTGGGGTGAATCCACATTGGTCATCATGTATCATCTTCTTGATGATTTGCTACATTCTGTTTGCCAGTATCTTACTTAGGATTTTTCATCTATGTTCTTTAGGGAAATTGGCCTGTAGTTCTCTTTCCTACTTGGGTCTTTCTCTGGTTTTGGTGTCAGGATAATGCTTGCTTCCAGGAATGAATTTTGAAGTATCGCTTTCCTTTCAATTCTGTTAAAGAGTTAGGGAAGTAGTGGTATTAGACATCTCTAAATTTCTTGCAGAATTCAGCAGGGAATCCTTCAGCATCAGGGCTTTCCTCTGTTGATACGTTTTTAACTATGCCTCCAATTTCATTGATTGATATTTGTTTTACCTAGTATTATTAATATCTTCTTAATTCAGCTTTAGTAATTCATGTGTATACAAGAATCTGTCCATTTCTTTTGCATTACTCATCTTATTAGAATACAAATTCTCCAAGTAGGTATAAATGATTTGGATTCTGTAGGATGTGTGATGATTTCACCTTTTTCATTCCTCAATGCATGAATTTAAGTCTTTTCTTTCCTTTTTTTGATAAGGTTAGCTAAGGGCTTGTTGATTTCACTTACTCTCCAAATAACCAACTATTCAATTAATTGATTGTTTGTATTATTTCATTAGTATCTATTGCATTAATTTTTCCTCTGCTCTTTATGATTTCCACCCTCTTATGAGCTTTGGATTTGGCCCACTCTTCTTTTTCTAGAAGTTTGAGGTTCAACATTAAATTGTTCATTTGAGCTTACCCTGTTTTCCTAATATGAGTATTCACTGAAATAAATTTCCCTCTTAGGACTGCTTTTATTGTGTCTTATAAGGTCCTCTGTGTTGTATTATCATTACCATTTAATTGTAGAAGCAGTCTAACTTCTTCTTTAATTTCATCTATGGCCCATTGGTTGTTTAGGTTGGTATTATTTAATTTCCTCATGTGTTTATGAAGTTCTTGTAGTTTCTTTTGCATTGATTTCCAATTTCATTGCATTATGGTTTAATAATATATGTTAGATCATTTCAATTCCTTTCCATTTACTTAAGCACATTCTATGATATTTTATAGGGTCTATTTTTGAGAACATCCCATGTGTCATTGAGAAGGATGTGTATTTTGATGTTTTGGGATAGAACACTCTGTAGACATCTACTAAGTTCATTTATTCAAAAGTTTGGTTCAGTTCTAATATTTTATGGTTTTTTGTCTAAGTTTATCTATCTGTTATAAACAATGGGAAATTGAGATCCCATGATACAATTATATTACTGCTTATTTCATCTTTCATATCCATTCTTTTTTTATATAGTTGGGTGCACTGGTATTTGTTGAAAATATATTTATGCTTGTTACTTCCTCTTAGAATGTTTCCTTTACTATGGAGGACCACCTGGGTGACTGTCCTTGAAGGAGAAGCAATTGTCCCATTTTGGCTGCACCTGACCCTATTTCCATGCACTGATTTGTACAGAGCTGGCTAGTACTTATCCCTTCAATTGGCTTTAAGCAATGCATATTGGTCTAGCTGAGGTGCTGATGGCAGTCTTTGGAGAAGACAGGTGAGTTTCCCCGGACCACCACCCAATGTTCCCTTGTGTGAGCCTAGAAGAGATGACATGAACAGCCAGTCCTCTAAACCTTCAGAGTGGGGCCATGACTTCCCGGGGCTTGAAAGATTACACATTAGAGCTAAAGCACCGACCCCAAAACATTAGATACTACCTCAACTGTGTTATGCAGATTACTGTTTGTGCACAGCCTTCTCTCTGCATAAGGCAGAGGTGATCTCAGGCCTCCTACCTAGCCCAGCTCATGGCACTGACCTACTTCCTGCCATTCTCACAGTCACTGATCCTCAAGCCACTCCTTTCTTCTTGAATGACTACAACCTGTGTTCAGCCTTGAGTCAAAGCCTTTCTTCTAGATGGTCATCACTGTGGCTACATTTAGGACCCCTCGGCTCCCCATAACCACGAATATGCCAGTGTCTTCACTCTCATCATGGGTTGCGCTGGAAGTGGTAGATTGGAATTAACTCACTGGAATTCCAAGAATTTTTCATGGGATCACAAATGTAAACTTCCTGGGCCACAATGAGGACCAAGAAGGGCTCTCTGTACTTTACATGGTTGTAGTGACATTCTTTGTCTCTCTTAATCAGTCTTGGCTTGAAATTTATGTTGTCCATGAATAGAATAGCTACCCTGCTGTTTTCTGGTTCCCGTTACATGGAGTATTGTTTTCCAACCTTTGATATTCAGTCTATGAATTTATTTTTGAATTAAATGTGTCTCTTGCATTCAGCATATTGTTCAATCTTGCTTCTTGATCCATTTTGCCAGTCTGTTCATTTGGTTGGTAATGGAAAGCATTAGCATTGATGATTATAACTGATATATATTGACCGATCCTTGTCATGTCATTTTCCTGTTGTTGGTTCCCTTTTTTTCTGCTCTGTTTAATTGTTGACCTTGCCTAGTGGTTTCCTTCTGTTGAGGTTCATGAAGTTTTAGTCCTGTTCACTCTTTCTAAAATGTCCCTCAGAATATTTTGGAGTGCTGGTTTGGTGTTCATGAGTTTCCTCAGGTGTTCTTTGTCATGAAAGTATCTTATTTTTCCATTGTTATGGTTTGCGTCTGTGTGTCCCCCAAAGCCTCATGTGGTCATGGGGCAGGCTTTTAGAGTTTGATTGATTATGGGTGTGAGAGCTACACCAGCCCTGGGGTGGATAATTTGCATATGTAAGGGAGAGGAAGAGGCTGCTTGGGGCATTCCTCCCTTTTAGTGCTTGTTGATTCTGCTGTGTTCTGCCGCCTTGAGCTGTAGCCCTCTGCCATGTGCCACTGTGCCTTGTAACATGCCATGTATGGACTGAAACCTCCACAAACTGTAAGCAAAATAAACCTTTCCTTCCTTAACTTTGGGCATCAAGTACTTTGTCTCAGCAACGAGAGAAAAGTAACCAAGATATCCATCAATGTTAAAAGATAGTTTTGAAGGGTACAACAATCTGGGTTGGAGGTTGTTTTTTAGGACTTAAAATACCTCACTCTAAGGTGTCCTTGACTTGAGGGTTTGTGTTGAGAAGTCAGCTATGATTGTGATGGGCTTTCCTTTACAGGTGATTTGTTTCTTTTTCTCTAAAAGCTTTTAATATTTTATTCTTGTGTTGAATTCCTGTAATCTTGACTATGGTATGCCTGGATGTAGATTTTCTAACATGGCTAGGTGGAATTCTTTATGTCTCACTTATGTGTGTGTCAAATTCTTTTTCCCTGCCAGGGAAGTTTTGTTTTTCTTCTTTCCATCATCTTGCAGCTGCTGGATTGATTTCTCATGACACCTTGCTATTTTTAAGAAATCTTTCTTTTCTTTTCTTTTCTTCTCTTTTCTTTTATTTTCTTTTTTTTTTCCTGTACCAGGAATCAAACTCAGGACCTCACACTTGCCAGGCAGGCACTTGTGCCACTGAGCTATATCCCTGGCCCAGAAATCTTTCTTTTCATGGTTGCTAACTGTAAGCCTGTTTTCTGTGTCTGAGATCCTGTCTTCACAGTGGCTCATTGTGCTGTAGATGCTTTTGATGGAACTTTTATTCTCTTGGGTATCTGCTTAAATCTGTTTTATGGATTCCATTTCTTTCCTATATGGGGCATTCATGGCATCCATCAGTTTCTTAAGCTCCTCTTTTTATCTGTATCTGCTTTAGAGTCATTAAGCATGATTTTCACTGTGGACACCATCTCTGTAGTTATCTGAGAAATTATTTCTGATTTGGTATTTTCTAGAACCTAATTTAACTGTTTTGCTGTTACTTCAGAGAGGCCAGGTGAGTAACTTTCGATTCTCCCACCTCACTGCCCTGTGGGTTTACCTTTGGTGAACTGGATGTCTGGGGTTGCATCTTGTTTAAGCATCTTCTCCTTTTGTGTTTCTTTTTCTTTTAGTTAAATTTCTGGGCTGATGCTTGTAAATTTCCTATGATGAGTTGCTTTATTGTTAGTATATAGAACCTCTAGGAAATGGCTACTTCTCAGAGGTGTCTTCAAGGTATTGCTGTTTGGGGGGTTTTGAGTCTGTTGCAAGATCCTACCTCTTCTTATTTTGGATGAGAAGTGGCTAGCTGCTTGGGCCTGCCCCTGGTTCTTTGGCACTGACCTGCAGTTTTTTCTATGATCCTTAGGCAAACTCAGTCTTGGAATATCAGGAAGAACAACTCATTAGAACAATTATATCACTTTGGCTAAAGTGGTCAATCATCAATAACAATAACATCAAATACAGCCTAGAAAATGACAAACTGAGGAAACCATTAATTTGCCACCTTTAACCATATGAGCAAGAATTGTGGTTATATAATAAAATCTAAAACAAACAGAAAATGATATGCAATAAATAAGTCCTTACTATGTCAATTTTGCCCTCAGGGGAGAAAATTTAAAAGGTGTTATGGAAAAAATGGAGAGGTAGAAGAGAGGAAGAGATTAGAGGCAAGGCTGGAGGACAAAGGTGGATCACACAAACTTTGTGAAACTGGTACAGAAGACAGGAGGGAAAGAGCAAAGGAATAAAAAAAGGAAGAACACAATAGAACAATAACCACAAAGAAGCTAGAAACCACATTCACACTTATATAAAACAATATCAAACAATAAAGGAGAAAAAAATAAAACAAAAAAGAAAAAAACAAGATAAGGGGACAGAGGGGAAAAAAAGGCCACTTCTAAGTTTGTCTCTGCTGTCAGTGCATGTTCTATGTGCTTGAACTCAGCTGTGAGACACTAGATGAACCCAGCAGCTATTCTGAGTTCTGAGCTCAGTTTGCCTCTCTCCAAGATGGCTCCTGGTTAGTTGTTCTCTCCCATGGGAGGACAGAGCCCTCAGCACTCACTCCCAGCTAGTGCAGTCCTTCACATCCACTGCTCCCTCTCATTGCTGCATCCCTCTGTGGAGGCCTCTGGTGTTACAAGCAGTCACCATGTGTCCTGAGGTTTGAATCACTCCTCCCACACAGTGAGTCCTGACTCAGGAGAGAAGGCTTCACTGGCTACCTCTTTCTTCTTCACTGAAGTTTTCCTCTTTGCTCTCCCTGTGGGCTTCAATTCTTGCTTCAGATCCTTGCTGGGTCCAGAGGACCCACTTCTCTCCTTCTTGTCTTCCTTGCATTGCTGTATTCCAAGGTCTGGATGACAACTGTCAGAGAGGCTCTTTCTCTGGTGCTTAGCACTCTGTCATCTTCCCAAAAGTCAGACAATAGCAACTATTATGAAAAACTGTATTCCAACACATCAGAACATTTGAAATAATGGACAGATTCTTAGACCCATTTCTGATAGCCAGCATCATTCTGATCACAAAACTAGACAAAGGCCCACCTAAATACCAATTTCATTAATGAATGGAGGCAGAAATCATTAATGGGATATTGGCAAATAAAATATAATAAATTATCAAAGGGTCATACATCATCACTAAGTAGGTTTCATTACAAGGCTGCAAGGATGGTTCAACATACACAAATCAATAAATGTAGTACACCACATAAACAGAACCAAGGACAAAAACCATATGATCAACACTCATTCATGATAAAAACTCTGAATGAAACAAATATAAAAGGATCATGCATGAACATGATAAAAGCCATTTATAACAAACAAAAATATCCATCATCATAAGTGAGGAAAACTGAAAATTTTCCCTCTAAATTCAGAAACAAGACAAGGATGCCCATTATCATCCCTTCAGTTTAATATAGTACTTAAAGCAATAGCCAGAGCAACAAGTCAAGAGAGACAAATAAAAGGGTTACATATAGGGAAGAGTCAAATTATCATTATTTGTATATGACATGACCCTCTACATAGAAAACCCAAAAATATTCCATCAAAAGTCTTTTAGAATCGCTAATGAAATGAAATACTGCAATGTAGCATCACAAAAAATCCACACACAAAAATCTAGTGTTCCAGTACACCACGGATGAACTCACCAAGAAAGAAATTAGAAAAACAATACCATTCACAATTGCATCAAGAAACATTAAATACCTAGGTATTAACCTAACTAAAGAAGTAAAAAATCACCACAAAAAACTATAGTACTCTGAAAAAGGAGATAGACAAGGACATCAGAAAATGAAAAGACACACCCTGTTCCTGGATAGGCAGAACAAATATTGTCAAAATGGCCATTGTTCCCAAACTGAAATCTAGATTTAACACAATCCCAATCAAAATACCTCCACAGGTATTCCTGTGCTTTCTACACAGAACTAGAGAAAACAACACTAAAATTTATATGCAACCAGAAGGGACCCAAATAACAAAAGCAATCTCAGAGATTAAGAGCAAAAGAGGAAGCATCACAATACCTGATTTCAAGTTATGCTAAAAGGTTACAGTGATAAAAACGGCATGATATTGGCACAAAAACAGACATGTTGGTCAATGGAACAGAATGGAGGATGCAGAAACAGCCCTAGACATATTTGCCTCTTTGATCTTTGATAAAGAGACCACAAATATATGTTAGAATAAAGACAGACACTTTAGCAAATGGTCCTGGGATTATAGGCTATCCATACGCAGATTTAATCTAGTCCCATATCTTTCACCATGTACTAAACTAAAATCAAAATATATCAAAGATCTAAATATTAAAATAAAAACACTTAACCTCCTGGAAGATAAAATAGGTAAAACTCTTGAAGTCATTGGTGTAGGCAAGGACTTTCTATGAAGAACCCCAATTGCACAACAAATAAAAGCAAAAATCAACAAATGCAGTTATATCAAATTAAAAGCTGCACAACAAATAAAACAATTAACAGAGTGAAAAGACAACCTACAGACTAGAAAATTTTATTTGCAAACTATTCCTCAGACAGAGGACTAATATCTAGAAAATATAAAGAACTCAAAAAATTAAACTCCAGGGGCTGGCAATATAGCTCAGGGGCACAGCATGCTGCCTGCCAAGCATGAGGTCTTGAGTTTGATTCCCAGCACCAAAAAACAAAATTAAACTTTCACAAATGATCCAGTCAAAAATGGACAAGTGAAATGAATAGACGCTTCATAGGAGAAGAAGTACAAATGGCTAGTATACACATGAAAAAATGTTCAACATCCCTGTCCATCACAGAATTGCAAATTAAACCTACAGTAAGATTTCATCTTATGCCATAAAGAATGGCAAACATCAAGAAAGGCGATCAACAAGAAATCAAATAATAACAAATGCTGGCATGACCATAGTGAGAAAAGAACCCCTCTACATTGTTGGTGAGAATATAAACTAGTATTTTAGAATTCAATATGGAGATTTCTCAACAAACTGAAAATAGAAATGTCCTTTGACCCAGCTTTTCCCCTTTTAGATATCATCCTCCAAAGACATAAAAACATCATATTATGGAGACACATGAAGACTAATGTTTATAGCTGCACCATTCATAATAGCTGAGTCTTAGAAGTGGCCTATATGTCCATCAACAGAGAAATGGATAAAGAAAATCATTTTTATATATATATATATATGTGTGTGTGTGTGTATATATATATATATATATACACACATATATATGCATACTACTCAACTATAACTGTTCTGAAAACTTACATTTCAAAAAGCTTGGATAATGTAAAAGAAATGGATACATTTGTAGACCAATATGACTTACCAAAATTTAACCTAGAGGATATAAAATATCTAAACATATCAATAAAAATAATGAGATTAAAACAACAATATAATGTCTCCCAACAAAGAAAAGCCAAGAATCAATGAGTTTAGTGCTCAGTTTTACCAGACCTTTAAAGAAGAATGTCAATGATATACAGAATTTCCCACAGAATAGGAAGGGAGAGAATGCTTTCTAATTGAAGCCAGTATCACTTTGATACCAAATTGAGATATGTATTCAATGATAAAAGATAACTACAGATCATTTTGATAAACAGGGGTGCAGAAAGTCTTCATAAGATTCTTGAAAACATAATTTAACAACACATTAAGATTACACAACATAATGAAGTTAGTTTTACCCCAGGGATGTAAGTATGGTTTGACATACACAAATCCATCACTGTATTAGCCCCCTGGCCCAGCAACTTCTTCATCTCCTTGACTAGGACCAAGGATTTAAAAATTACATCATTATTTCAAAAGATGTAGAAAAAAGCTTTGGACAAAATTCAATATCACTTCAAAATAAAAAATCTTAAAAGACATAGACTTAGAAGGATCTTTACTTAAAATAATAAAAGCCATATATCTTAAATCCACATCCAGCAACATACTGAATGGCCAAAACTACAAGCATTTCCTCTGAAATCCAAAGTGGCACACGTGTGTCCCTTCTCCCTTCTCATTACCCTCATTCAATATAGCACTTGAGATCTTAGCCAGAGAAATCATTCAAGAGAAAGAGATAAAAAGATATAAATCAGTAATGACAAATTTGTATTATCCCTATTTGCAGATATGAATCTATTCCTAGAAGATGCTAAAAAAAAAATACTAGAAGACTTTTAGATGGGATAAATATAGCAAAGTGACAGGATACAAGAGTCAACAGCTTAGGCCTGCCTACTGAGTTGTGAATAAACCAAAATTGCATCGCAAATTTTGTTCATGTTACTAAAACATGGTTTAGTCACCTCTGATGAGCAAACAGAAAAACTGTACATGTTTAGTCATGCTGTAGAAAATCAGTCTTTGTAAGTGTTTAATTTTGTGAGCACCTCTGTGCTCAAACATTTTGTGCCATCAGCCAGAATCATCCTTGTCAATCTAATAACAGATTAGATCCAAGAAAACTTATGAAAGATGATTTCAGTATTCCCTCTGGCTCAGCAATTTCTTTATCTCCTTGATAATGTTCAGTCCTTTTATTTAAGACTTCTGTTCCGCCAGACTACTATTACATAAGCATCAACAACATTTATGTTTGGGATTTTCCTTTCTATACTTGCTTTTTTTTATTTTATGGAAAAAAGTTAAAACAAAATTTCATAACAAGCTGATAGGAGAATAACAATAGTTAATACATTGCATATTATTATCTTTAAAGTAGTTACTCAGAGTACAAAACATGGGCATAAAAAAATCCTCCAGTCAGTGCAAGTGCAAACCTTCCTTTTCTATGAACTGCGAGAGTCACAGACCACAACACCAACCATTGAGATCAAAGTGGTGAGGGTAGGGTGAGGTGCAGAAACACAAACATTCACCACCATAACTTTATAAAATAAACCTTCAAATTCCCCACTGTGAGTAGGTGAGAAAATTCCACCCAACAAACTGTAGTTTAATCTTCAGGTTTTCTTTCCAATCTTTTAAAAACAAAAATTCTCTGGCCCTTAACACTCACTGTGAAAGTGTGTGTGTGTGTGTGTGCATGTGTGTGTGTTTACACAGGTCAGCCTTGAGGTGTAAAAGAACTGCAATGTGACTATCCATTCAAATGGGCTGCTTCTTTTTTTTTTTTTTTTTTTTTTTCAGTACTGGGAATAGAACTCACGACCTCGCGCTTACCAGGCAGGCGCTGCGCCGCTGAGCTAAATCCCCAGCCCCCAAATGGGCTGTTTCCTTGGCTTTGTCATAGTATTCTGCAAGATTTCAAAAATATTTTTATTTTACATTCAAAAACAAAAATCCTAGGATATCACATTTATAGATTAATAAAAGAATTAATCTATGCCAGCTTTACCTTGCATCCTGACTGATAAATGGAGTGAGGAACTACATGGGGAAAAATTGAGATAGACTCCTATATTCCAGTTCTGCTAAAATCAAGCCCAGCTGACAAAAAATGTAGAGTTTCATAGGACACCATATTCCTTGGAAAATGCTCTGATGCTAGTACAGGAAAAGAAAGGGTCTGTTGAGGTAAGGTCTCTTTCTCCCCAAGCCACCTTTACTACCCCCATATTCAGCACTGAAGTTTTTATTTTAGCCTAAAGCAATCACCAATTAAGATTTTGCACCTACCTCACAGAAAGTGAAGTATACACATTCATGAAAAAAACCAACATCCATTGAGATAAACAGAAAAGAAGAGAACCAGTAAGTAACTCCAGTCCTGCCACTGTGAGATATGCATCCATAAGACCAAGATTCCCTGGGAAATTTGAACAGAGTCTTATGTCTTTTCACAGAGACCTGAAAAGTTCCCCCAAAGTGTGTCCATGATCAGCATTGACAGCAGCATAGACATGAGACCCAGATTTCCATATGTGGCCCTACAGAACTTGGCCATGCTATGAATACTGAGGGAAGAGAGGCCACAGTTAGCAACAAAAACATGGGCACAGCCATCAAAGTACAGGATACCCAGTGTATTTTTGTTTATTCACATTTTAATAAGCACCCTATGTTGTATCTGGCAACCTATGAATGACTTCAATGGAATAATGACATTGCAACACATAAAAACAAGTGTCCTGGTTGATTGTGTCCAGATTCCAGCCTGGCAGTGACACTATGACTTTGCTGACTTATAACCAAGGAGCTGTCTACTCCTGGACTATGACAGGGAAATGAGAAAATTTTATTGGTGTTGAGACACTCTGCTCCCATTGTCTGGGACAAGAAATTACTGACAGCAGAGGCTGCTGTGTCCAAGGGGTGAAGTTAGGTTGGCAGACTCTTCCTGCTTGCTCCTACAAGAGCAAGGAAAACACTGGAAACTGAAGCTCTGCCTAGAAATCTAGAAGTTACACGTCTCTCCAGGGTGCATGCAGTGTGTGCAATGCAGGATCCTTGAGGTTATGTGCGTGAGCACTGAACATAGACGAGCAATGTTGAAAAGCACATGAGTGACAGAACAGAAGGTGCTGCTTTCCACAATCTGGCAGAGACAGCAAAGAGAGGATCCCAACTATTCATTCTTCACCTGTCACCTCCTCTCACTCACTGAAGCACGGTCCTAAAGGAAAACAAAATTATATTTTGTCCTCCCAAATAATTACTGTTTTGATAAGCCAAGTTGGGGAGATCTCAGCCAATAAAAAAGAGGCAGGAAGAGGCAGTGACAGGCATTCCCATGGTAAGAACAAGGGACAGCTGTCTGAAGATGTGTCTAGGCCACTGCAGAGAAGCCCTCATTTTGCCCCCGACAAATTCCAGCGGAGTCTAAGCCACCTGAGTTATCCAATGGCCTAAGACCAGGACGTAATCTTGCTAAAATACCTGCCCGATTCCATGATTACTTTTGAAATATTGGGGCTGGGGATGTAGCTCAGTGGCACAGCTCCTGCCTGGCAAGCATGAGACCCTGAGTTCAACTCCAAGTACAAAAAAAAGCATATAGCTCAGCCCCTGCATGCTTCCCAGTATCATCATAGCCCCCCAAAGGTGATGGCAACAGCTCTGTATGTTTCCTCATCTTGATTTCTTCTGTCCTTTTTTTCATCATTGTGCTCACACCACTGTTTTCCCCTGAAATCTATTTAATTTCTTTTAACTTCAAGACTTTTACTTTCCCTCCTCTGGGTCTGTAACAAGACAGGTGCTAAAACACAGTTATTCGTGGACCTAACCAGGAGTTGAGAACAAGCCCCTACCTGCTCCCAGCAATCAGAGCTGAGGGGCAGCCTCCAGCAGGGTCTCTGTCTGCCTCTCCAGGGGGATGTGGGCAGCTGCGCCTGGGAGCACCCACCTCAGGGCCAGGTTTGTGGCTACATTTCAATCAGCAGACACAGAGGGAAGTAGCCAGAGGTGCTGGACCAGACAGGCTGGGGACAAACCCATCTGCCAGAGCATCTCGTCCTTCTTGCTTGTGAACTCATTGCAAAAGAAATTAAAATTCCTTAAGCATCCTGTCTTTCTTGCTTGTGAGCCCATTGCAAAAGGAATTAAAATTGCTTACGAAGATAAATAGAGTTGGCAACGTAAGACAAAGGTGAATAAGAAGTGGGAAAATGAAGGCGGCAGATCTTCTAGATTGGGGATGGGAAAACCTGGCAGCCACTGCGTGCTGTCTGCCTTCGCCGTGCCACACCCTCACTCTGCTCTTCTTCACCTCTCCCACGGATCCTGCCTCTCTCACCAAGACCAGCGAAGTCAATGGCAAATTCTGTCCTTGCTCACCGGAGCCACGAGGCAAATTTCACAGAGGTCAGCACTGCCACCTCTAACAAAAACTCTCCCCTTGTTTTTCCGTTCAAGTGGGTGATCCTTTCTGTATCCTCCGGACCTCCTGGTTTTGTAAAGCTGAGGCACACCAGTGATCCATTTTCTTAAAAAAATTATTTCCTTTTCATCTGTTCTGAATGTCGAGGGATTCATTGTACTTTGCAACTTGAAATTCTGTTCTACCAGTATCCCAAAATGCTTACCTGACTGAAGTCTTCCCGAGAGCTGCATAGACTCCTTGGTCCCCAGCCCACTGAGCTTTTGTTGGTTTAGGGGTTTTTGCTTGTTTTTGCTTTACTTTTTGAGACAGGGTCTCACTCTGTCATTCAGGCTGGTCTTAAGCTCAGTATGTACCCCAAGCAGGCCTTGAACTTACACCAATACTGCCTCAGCCTCCTGAGTGCTGTGATTACAGGCATGCACCACCACAACCAATCCCACTGGGCTTTTGCACTCAGATATCTAACATACATCTCAAACTCAGAGCTGTCCAAAGCATAGTTCCAAAAGTCCCCAAATAGATGTACTCTGCCATAGTCTTCCACACTTAATGACAGTTTCGGCTTCCTGATTACCCCCAAGATTTTAGACACCCTTGGTTTCCCTTTCTGTCGCTTCCCACACCAAACACAACAGAAAATTTAGTTGGTTCTCCTGAAATGTGCTCAGGATAAAGTCCCTTCTCACAACCTCTATGGAACCAATCTGGTCCAGGCTGAATTCACTCGATAATGGACTCCCAGCTGCACCCTGTTTGTGCCTCTGCTCTGCTCTAAGTATTTGTAATATAGGAGTGTTTGTGGCATGAGCCTGTGCTGTCCTTTTACCATAAATCAGGCCCACACCCTCCTAAGAGACATGTACCCATAACAGGTTAGTCCCATCAATTCCCCAACCTCTTCTCTTCAGACTCTGCAGAAAGACACACTGACTGTCCTGCTTTCCCTTGACACACAAGGCTCACCTCCACCTTCGAGTCTCCGCACTTCGTGCTTCTCCCACTTGAAATGCTCTTTGCTTTTGTTTTCCCTAAGGTTATGATCAAACATCACTTTGTCCGTGAAAGCTGGTTGTATCCCCTATTTTAAATTGTCTCAATAACATCTCCACTTTTCCTTATTTATTTTCCTTGTACTACATACTTTTTAATACACTGCATAATTTACTGACTTAGTGTGTTTACTGACTTATTGCACCGCTCCTTTGCTAGAACAAATAAATGATCCACAAATCCTGCTCCCTGAAGGAAGAATTTTTTCTATTATTCTTCATTACTTAATCTTTGCCCTTCATACTGTGCTTAGCATATAGTACTGTTTCAGTATATAAATTTTGGGAGAGGAAAGCATAGATAGATACTTAAAGTGGGTGGCAGGCATTAGGCTTTAGCCGCTGGACCACAAAGGGAAAATCACAGAGAAGAAAAGAAATCAATTCAGCAGTAAACACACATATTCCAACATATATTCTGCCTCTATAACTACAATATGAGATACTAACATAAAATGAAATTAGTTCCACAGAATTCTTAGAATTAGGCTAGTTTTAGCTTTGGCTCAAACAGCTACGTCTCACAACAAACAGGGTAGGAAGACACTTGTGACTGCAGGAGTCAAGAATGATAGGCCATGAGCCCAGGGGGAGGAGCAGAGGGCTAAAGGAACAGCTGACAAACTCAAGACAAGCAGGTCTATTATCCTTATACCAAGCAACAGGCACTGTATTAGGTTCTTTTACTAACATCTCACAAATCCTTGCCACTGTGTATTTGATACTGCTCCTTACCTACAAATAAACTAAAGTTTTAAAAAGTTACACTCACAGTACTACAACTACACAACGTGATCAGGATTCAGTCTAGATCTCCGTGAATCAAAAATTCTTGCTCTTTCTGTATTATCAAACTCAAAAATAAATGACACACATAGCTTTGAGTGTTTCAGCTCAGTGACTATTTACTCATTCATCTTGCAGGAGATCAAGTGTCTTAGAACTGAAACGACAGGGATAAGAATGGAGCAGATAAATCTGAGGCTTTGTTTCTTACTAATGTCGACATTTCTGCAATAAAGAATAGGTGAGCCTACAATTACCCTAAGTGGGAGGCTGAGGCCGTAGGATTGCCAGTAAGACCACCCTGAGCAACTTAGCAAGACCCTGTCTCAAAATTAAAAGGGAAGAGGATAAAGTTCAGTGTCATAGGACCCTTTGGTTTGAGCTCCATTAGCACAAAAGAAAGAAAAGGTGAAATTAGACATCATCTTACACTCAGTTTTGCACATATAAACACACACACACACACACACACAACACCAGTAGGAAAACATGGTACAGGGTTAAAACTTACCCCAGCTGTATCTGCCTTCAATTCACCCATGCTCTGAGTGCTGGAGATGTGCCACTAAGCACCTGAGACTCCTGGAAGGAGCTGCTTACTGCTCGAGCAGCCTGCTTACCCAGAATCTGCCTCGGTGGAAGAACTGCTCTTCTCCCACCCACTCACACGTTTCTCTCTGGGAAGCCAACGCCTTCCACCTCCACCCAACCTTCAAAAACCTTGCCCATGGAATAAACTCTGGAAGTAATGCTTGCTGACGTACCAGTCTGATCGGGTTCCCACTGTTCAAGCTCCCAACTTAAAGAGGAAATGTAGATAGGAAGCAGAGAGAGGAGGTCAAGCTTATCTCACAGACTTTAGAACCCTGGTAGGAGAATCGTATTGCTCTGGACCTCACAAATCGTGTAGCTCCTCCTGCCTCTGTGCTTCTCAGTCCTTCCTGCAACAAAAGTGAGAAAATAGAGTCAAGGTCCAGTTGATTAAACTGTTCTTGATTCACCATGTGAAGGTGGACACGGATGAAACGGAGGCCCATTCCCTTAACTGATTTGATGTTCAGTATTCTTTAATAGAATTTTTTTAAAGTCTCTTTCCCCTCTAGGACAACTTACATACTAATTTCGGACCTGCAGTTAAGAGTGATTCATGTTAATACTTGTTCATTGAAAAGAATTCATTTTCCAACTATTCTTGATTGACTTCTCTTTTTTATTTGGTAATCAAATGGTACACCCTCACATTCCTACTAACTTCACTACTAACTTCACTCACCATGGTAGGTCTTATTGAGACCAAGAAATAGTCTCACTGGCAGGCAGGTCAAAAAGGTGAAGCCAGCAGCAATTCTATGAGAATGCATTCTCGTGTTTTCTTAATCTTTGTACGTGCAGCTCAGCTGAGGTGTGCAACCTGAAACATTTATCTGTTGTCCTTATACTGTTAGGGTGCTCCGTGGATCTACCCAGGCTCTAGTACCACCACCTTGTCCACCACCACTTCAGTAAAAATCCACTTATCTAATAAAGTAAACAATTTCTCTGACAAATTTTCCAAATGTGGTTCATTGCTGGGGCCATGAATTATAAAGTGAGTCTAGGAGATGTCTAAAGCTTGTCCTTGTTCTGCCCTTAAGCCAGATTGGAACGGGGAAACTCCCGACTCTTCTTGGTCACAGCTGGCAGCCCTAGGGGTAGTGACTGCTGTGATGCTCACCGGACAAAATAAGACCTGCTGAAGAGAATAAGGCACCTGGGGAAACCACAGTTTCCTCATTGTCACCCTGTCTGTCACCGCTGTTCTTGCAAGAACGCTTTGTTTTCCTTCCTAGCCCGCTGCAGTCGCCATTACTGTCCCGGAAACACCCAGCCCTTCTTCACTCATTCTCCTTGCCTCAGATGTAAAGAATAAATACCCAGGTTCTGGGTGCTTTGTGGGCTTTGTTTCCTCAGAAGAGCTGGTCATCCCAGACCCCTGCCTGCCCCTGAATTTTGCCTCTTTCTCTCCTGCCGCCCCATGTGCCATTACACTTCGCAGTAGATTGGGGACCCACTATAGGAGGCTCCGATAACTGGCATCGTGGAAACGGTCTCAAATTGTTAATAATGATGGGTGCGTTAGAGGTGCAAGCAATCTCAAAGTGGAGATTACCAGAGAAGCTCGCTTAAAGCACGAAATTCTCTGAAAGCATAGCACAGAACTGCTTTCTCCGATCACCAGCGTCGCGGCCTGTTTACAAAAGTTGCTCCGCGCATGTAAGCTAGCCTGCTCCAGACCTCCTCGCCTGAACTGAGAAGACCACAAGAGCCACTTATTTTTATTCTTGTCTTTCATTTGCCATGATCTCAGAATGACCTCAGCTAGTTGCTTCTCAAGCGTATCCGCTGTAAAAAAGAATATCAGACTGTTTGCTCCGATATTTCTTGAAACACTGAAGGATATAATACACTACTTTGGAACAGTGGAAGACAGGACATTTCTAGCAGTCATTTAGTAACTAAAATATTGAAAGCCAAGTCAGGCTATGCCAAACTGAAGGAAGGATAGCACCCTTTAGTTCTTCCTAAAAATTCATTGCTCAGGTTTCTATATTAATGCATGTTTATAGCGCATATAGTGTACAATCATCTTGGGGAGTGCGTACACAAACATAATACAACTTGTTTATCTTTTGATCCGCTTCCTTCACTTCTCCCTCCCTCCTCCTCTAATTCCCTTTCCCATTTTCATTCATATTGCTATCATTAATCTTAGCTCATGCCTGTGGGTATAGTTTTCATATTCACTGAGGTTGTCAGGCTGTTGTACTTAACAAATCTGTATTCTACTTATTTCCCCTTCTCTTCCTCTCACCCCTCATCCTTGAGTTCTTGGTCCCATTCCCATTTCAAAAGATCCATCCCCGGTCTCCTTCTTTCCATTCTTTATTATTCTCTTTATTTGTCCTTTGCCTCACTCACTGAGAATACCATATCGTTTTTCAGCTGATGTGTCTGGTTAATTTCACTTAAAATTATATTTTCCAAGTGCATCCATTTTCCTACAAATGTCAAATATGTCCTTCTTTATATCAGCGTAGCATTCCATTGTGTATAGATACCACACTTTCTTTATCCAACTGTTTGTTGATAGGTGTATAGGCTGCTTTAAGGATTTAGCTATTATGAACTGGGCTGTTATCAACATTGGTATGTATTTATCACTGTAGTATGATGTCTTAAGCTCTTTGGGAAAGATATCTAGAAGAGAAACAACTGGGTCATATGGAATTTCTAATTTTAGTTCTTTGAGAAATCTCCATGCTGACTTCCAAATTATTGTACTAGTTTATATTCTTACCAACAATATATGAGGGTTCGTTTTTTACCACAGCCTTGCCAGCATTTGTTATTTTTTTATTTGCTAATGATGGCCATTCTCTCTGGTATTAGATGGAATCTTGGTGTTCTTTTACTTTGCATTTCTCTAATTACCAGAGATGCTGAACATTTTTCCCAAGTTCATTATTAATGACATCCCATCCCCAAACCTGGAACTACACCCCATGATTCAGCATCGTCAGTGATTTATAAGGCATGGGAAAGAAAATTCAATGTTTAAGTAGTCTAATTGGAAGAGTCAGTGTTATTCATCATAAAATGTAGGGCAGAGCTATTTTACAGTAAGAATAGATGTCTCTCTCAATACTTACTTTGCCAAAGTATCATTTCATGCCCGGATCAGTAAACCTCAAAATCAAAATATGCTTTCAGTTGTACTTTTTCCATTCCTAACATAGCTATATCTTTCAGAACTTGATGAAAAAGTATTGCACTCTCTTAATCTAGGAAAACTGAATAAAGATCCATACGGTGGTACACAAATTCTATTTCCAAACCAAGTATAATATTCAGAGAAACAAAGAGAAGAAATAATCCATTTATCAGAGCTCCTCAGAATGTTGTGTCAATAAGGAACAGGACAGAAAGTTGTTAGCAGGGTAGCACTCACAGGCTTGTGGGGGAAACGGTTTGAAAATACAAGGAGACAAAAGTGGAAACATGTAAACATGAATGAGGTAAAATAAAATGCTCTTGACTTTGTCTCCCATGACTTCACATTCACATCCTAAGTCTCTTCTTGTAGAAAACACAATGCCTATCTGAGAACCAGTCATAACACAGACATTTAGCAGAGCACAAAGCAGTTTTATCTACACACTCCACACTCTCTTATTTATTATGACCACAAAACATAAATAAATAAAAAGCAAATGAGAGTCCAAAGGGAAACCTAGCAACACTCACTACTAAAAACATCAGATTGGCTTTACCAAGTTTCCATACATTCCTCTCCAGAAAGCATAACCTTTCCTTGGTAAGTCTTCCTTATTTGCCTGATGGTGCTAAATGTACCCAGAAGTACAGAAGGCAATTCTCAGTTCATCAGGTAATTCAGAACATTCTCACAGGCACATATTTTTATCTCCTACCTAGCAATACCTTTCTCACTGGACAACATAGAAAAATGAAAACGTCCAATTTGTACTGACTTCAGAGAAAATAGTGATAAACATACACCACAGACTATCTCCTTGTTCTTGTTGTCATTATATGCTATAAGTGAATCTTTCTGGTCATGAAGGCTGCCATGGTGACCATAAGGATACTGACCAGTATCCACTCTAAATCTCCATTCTAAGTACCAAATTCACACTGGTCAACATTGGGAATGGGAGCACAGTAGTCTAACATCAATGATGGAGACATTCCTACCTAGTTTCCCAAGTGATTTCCAATCTCTTCCTTTAAAGTACAACCTGGATTCCAATTGCCCCAAGGATTCATCCTTTAATCTCAACCCCATCTCTGAAACAATAGAATTTAAATTAAATTATTCAAGTGATATCTTGTCATTTTAAGTGAAAGCTTTCCTACTAATTGAAAAATATTTTTAAAAACTGATTGTTTTCCAACAGCCAAGTGATTAGTAAATTGAAAAATACTCCATATGTCCACAGGCAGAGTGGGAAAGAGGATCAAGGAACTCAGCACCAGCCAATCTGATGAAAACATGTTTGTTCTGTGTGACCATTAATAATTGTACGGCAACTTGAATGGATTAAGAAATTCCTAAAAGTCAGCCATGATGGTGCACACCTACAATCCCAGCACAGAAGAGGTTGAGTCAGGATGATTGCCATGAGTTTGAGGTTAACCTACGCTATACAGCGAGTTCCAGGCCATCCTGGACTCCATAGCAAGACCCTGTCTCAAAAACAAAAGTGCTTAGCAAATTGGTAATGCACAGTTCTGAGTGCATCTGGGGATGACTGACAGACACCCGACCAAACTGAGTGAAAAAGACCCACTGTGAGTGAGAGCGACACCAATCAGTAGGCTTATAGCCTTGGTGAAATACAAAATGGAAAGAGGAAGAAAGTATGCCTATTTTGGAAAGCTTGGATCCTGTACAAACAGATCCTTTGTCAGACTGCCATAAGCCTTAGTGACTGCCTGGGATCCTGATTCCCCAGAACAAGCCGGTAGGAAAAAGTCATCATTTTCTGGCTAGAATACTAGGCATTGTAATTCTTGTCTGTTGAATGATTCATTGTTTTTATGGGCTAATGTCTCATATGTCCTTGCCCTCTTTTTCAGACTACTGAAAGATGATGGTTCTTCAAAAGACAGAACCTCTATGTCTCCTTTAGATCAGTCAAGAGGAGACTTTTAGTACCTGGCTAGGCAGGATCAAAGCCTCTCCTCAGCCTTAAGCAGTTACTGAAGCCAGGATTGTCATTCTGGAACCCATTAAAAATAAGGGACTGAAGTCTCAGGGGGAGGCAGAGAATGATGTTGTATAGAAGAATTAAAGATAGGTAGAAAGGACATAAGGAAAACAAAAACTTTAAAATTGTATTTTAAAGAAAAACTGCAGCTTCAGACATAAGCCCTGTTTGTTCACTTTTTTCTTCTCCCAGAACAGCAAACCAGGGTACCTCCCTTTCAGCTACAAGTGGGTTTATCCAATCCCTTTCGCTTGCAAATGGTGCTCTTTCACCCATGAATTGACTGCCCTTATGGTGTTTCCCACAGGAAAGCTCACTAAAGGTGGGCCATCCTCTCCCACCCTCTTCACTGAGACTAACAGGTTAGATTATCCAGTTCCACAGATTTCCACCTCCCAGAACATATCATAGATCCCCAGTTCCCCACTACGTAGTGCCTCATTTTTTGAGCATCTGTATTCTGCTCTTGAGTTCACTATATGTCTTCCTCTCTAAATCTCCTTATCCCTCTATTTAAAGAAAGGACCCTAAAAACCGTGAGACTTACCACTGGATTGGAGTGAATGGAATGACTGACCATTTGATGCCATGTTACCATACAACCTGAGCTGATCACCAGGCACTAGGTGCTGTAGGACTCATTGAGTTGTACAGGTGGATATGCTCTGTGGCAGCCCATCATCACAGAGAAGTGGAACATATGAGGTGCATGCAGGTCCTGAGGGTACAATTAAGTTAAATGAATAAGAGACCCACATGGCCATGATTTCTTCTCCTACTATACTGTCTTCTATCACCAAGCATCCACTTACAAGCTCATGTGTTATACACTATGATCAGTTGACAAAGGAAGAGAAAACTAGATGCTGATTTACAGGTATTTTTACATGTTATGTAGGTATTACTTGAAAGTGGATGGCTGGAAACTATACCCTTTTCCAGAACATCCCTGAACAATAGTGGTGAAAGAATATCTTCACAGTAGACAGAACTTCAGGCAGTACACTTCGTTGTACATTTGCTTGGAATAAAAAATGCCCAGATGTGTGGCATCCATCAATTTTAAAATGTTCAACATCACTGGTCATTCAAGAAATGCAGATTAAAACACTGACATTCCATCTCACCTTGGAGAGAATGGCTGTCATCAAGAAATCACTCAATAACAAATGCTGGAAGGGCTGTGGGGGAAAAGGAACACTTCTCCACAGTTGGTGGTCATGTAGACTGGTGAAACCACTGTGGAAATCAGTCTGGAGACTTCTCACAAAACTAGGATTAGAGGTTCCATTTAACCCAGCTATTCCTCTTCTGGGTATTTTTCCAGAAAATATTTTAAGCATATTTTCCTTTTCTTCTTTCTTTTCTCCTTTCTCTCATCCCAGTTTTTCCTTTCCTTTGAGCAATTTCTTTCACTTTTACAATATCTATTGTACCTTTTGGCTTTTATTTATTTTTTCAGGTTCTTACACTAGGGAGACAATATGATGTTTACCCATACATATCTGATTTATTTCATTAATGAGCATGGTCTCTAGTTGCACCCATTTATAAAAACCTTGAGTTAATGCTTAAAATTTTTGACCAATTTATATGCTTGTATCTGGTAACCTGAACAATTTGAAGACAGGTAATTTGAAGACAACAATATGCAATAGAACAACTGTTGTTGAACTTCTACTGTTTAGTGAAGCTCTGTATCATTTCTATTTTTTAAATTATTTTTATTCCCTTTAATTGTTTGATCAACCTTGCATTCTTACATCTGGTAATCTCAGCGGCTTCACTGAAGATAACAATACATAGTACAACAACCTTTGTTAATTTCCTATCATCTTGTTTTGAAATTTTGTATCATTTTTATTGTTTTATATTGTTTTGTTTTTGTCTTTGTTCTTATTTTATTTTTTCACTTTAAAAATAAAAAAAAATGAGAATATAGAAAAGTGGATAAATTTCTGGACACATATGACATACCAGGACTGAACCAAGATGATACCAAAAAAAAAACCAAAGTAAATACAAGCAATGATATTGATACAGTAATAAACATTTTCCCAGTAAAGAAAACCCCAGGACCAGATGTGATAAAAGCAGAATTTTACCAAACCTTTAAAGAACAGTTAACTTCAATGCTTCTCAAGCTATTCTATGAAATAGTAAGAAAAGTAGTGCTTCCAAATTCATTGTAAAAGGCTGACATAAGCCTGATACCAAAACTAGATAAGGACACACAGAGAAAACAAGGACACATAGCCCCGAAGAACGCTTGGACCCAGGATCTCAGTTGAATGCTTGGACCTCCAGGCTGATTCTTGACCAAATACACAACTGTGGATTCCATGACTTGGTTCAAAGCCTGGAATAGGAGATTCAACACAACTTACTAGAGGAAGAGTCACATCAAGAAGGTGAGGAAAGATCCACTGAGAAGGAATAATCTGGAAGATCCAACATGACTGAACAGAGGAAGAGCCACATCAGAGAACATCCACAAGGAACAGAGGAAAGAAGACAACATGGTGGAGCAGTGAGTTCCAACAGCTCAGCTTCTCCCGGACAAGTTGTATGAAGTCTGGAGTTGGAGACAATGGAAAGAACATGAGTTGCTGAGTAGCCTTCCAGTGGTAACGGATGGTGAGTCTCCGCATTGCAAACATCCCAGGACATAGCTCCACAGTGCAGGTGTAGGCTTGGAGGACACTACGAGAAAGTGTTTGGAGTTTGACCTTCAATCCCAGAGCAGCCCCTGGCAGCTACATACTATCAAGGTCCCAGAGTTGCTGTGGAAGAGATAGTCACTACAGACTACCAGTAGTTGGAGAGCATATTGGTGTGAGTCCTGCTGAAAGGCGGGGACTGATAGTCACAGACCCAAGAACTATGGTCAAGCACCATATTCCACCTGAATTACCCATCATTGGAGGCTCACATTTGCACTGTATTCTCACTGCTAAAAGGAGACCCAAAACACAGGCTTAGGGTAAACCTGATAGACACTACTGCTCCTGCTTTAGCTGAATGGATTGCATAGGAATAATCCTGCCTCAGTGGACAATTTAAGGTCAGTGACACTGTCTGCCAAATTCACCATCACACCCAGGGAGAGAGACAGCAGTTCCTAATTCAAAAACGTTGGCTGGGTCAAACTCCAAAAAAGGCTGCAACTTGGCAGAAAGACGTCCTGAGTCTGATTTAACTCCATTTTGTGGTGGAAGGATTATAGCAGTAATTGGGGTGTGAACACTCAGACTACACGGCAAAGAAGCTACTTGGGAATCACATATGCAATGGCTCTACGTAATCTGTGTTTCCATCAGAGATTTTATTGGTTTATGTTTTTATATGTTTCTGGAATTATCGAGTAATGTTGGGTTATGTTCTTTTATGGTTTCATGTGTATATTAAGTGGTTACTCTAGGATATTTATGCTTTCATTGCCTCTGATTTAATAGGTGTTGTCTTGGTTACTTTTCTCTCATTTCTGAGACAAAATATCCAGTGCCCAAAATTAAGGAAGGGAAGGTTTATTTAGCTCACAGGTTGTGGTGATCTCAGTCCACACTCTGCTGGCTCCAAGGCAGAGGGCAGCAGTTCATAGTGGTGGAAGACAGCAAAAGCAGCAAGAGCAAAAAGGGAGGAGTAGTAGCAAGCAGCCTCTTTTCCTCCCTTACACTGTATGCAAACTACCAATCCCAGGCTGGGTGTAGCACTCACATCTACAACCCCAGCATTGGACCATGGATCAATCATAAACTCTAGAAGCTCTCTCCACGACTGCATGAGGCTTTGGGGTGACATCCAGGCACAAGCCATAGCAGGTGTCTAGATTCCCTATCCCATCTAGAGAGCAGGCAAAGAGTGAAAGAGGAACTGCAAGAAGTATCATGTAGAAATGTTGTAAAATTGAGTCTATGGGTGATGTTATAAATTGAACCAACTCTTGTGGGAAAACATAGGTACAGAGTCAAAACCAACTGAAGTAAATCAAAGAAGGAGTAAGTACCGGAACTGAACATACAAAGGTGAAAATTATTCATGAATGAACACTCTATTAAAAATCTCCATATAACCACTTACTCTCTGCATGTCTCCCCAAAAAGGGATGAGAAAAAATAAGGGACACATATAACTTTAAAAAGAAATAGATAGATAGATACATAGATATATAGATTAGATAGATAGATAGATAGATAGATAGATAGATAGATAATAGAAATATAGATACAAATAGGAGAGTGGGAAATAAATATACATACAAGTAGGAGAATGGGAAAACAAGGAAATAAAAGATCTTCTAAGTGCCCCCACCCTGCCAAGATAGAGCAAGGGGTTACAGATGAAAAAGAAAGCAATAATAGCAGAAATCTATGAAAAGTTTTAGGAGGGATAAAAAAATAAATGAGTTCAGAGGAAATGAATGACCCAAAAGTTTACAGTAATTATATTCCATATACCTATGATGAGTTTCAGGGTAACAAGTGAAAAATTTGACAAACTAACCAAAACAGTTCATAATCTGAATGATAGATTCAACAAGAATATGGACTCTTCAAAATTATACCAAACAGAAATATCTGAAATTTTTAAAAGTGTAGAAATTATACATTCCAGAAAAAAATCAATGTGGAGACAAAGTGTCCAATACTGAGGACAAAATAAGGAGTTAAAATAAAGAGGCCAAATAAGCCAAAAAGGGGATTTCAACACTCCATTTTTCTGAAGATCATCTAATCAAAAAACAGCACAGAGGGCTGGGGATTTAGCTCAGTGGCAAAAGCGCCTGCCTGGCAAGCCCAAGGTTGTGAGTTCGTTTCCCGGTACCAGAGAAAAACCACAAAAACAAAAAAAAAAACCCAATTCCTAAAAAACAGCACAGAAATTTCAGAGCTGACCCAAACCCTTGAACATATGGACTTAATAGATATATATAGAGTATTCTACCCCTAGACAATAGAGTATATTTTTTTATCAGCATATGATATTTTTTCCAAAATATATCACATACTAGTCCACAAAGCCTACTTAAGTAAATATAAAAAGAATTGAAATCACCCCATACATACTATCCAACCAGTGTGCAATGAAAATAGAAATGAATGACAGGAGAAATTTTGGAAAAGACAAAACCTCCTGGAAAATTAACAATATACTACTAAACAACCAACGGGTTACAGAAGAAATCAAAGAAGAAATTTTTAAATTTCTGAAAGTTAAGGACAGTGTGCTATGGTTGATACACTGTGTCAACTTGAGGAGTCTGGAAGCTTAACTAAGTGACTCAGCAGTTCTACATCCTAGGGTGAAAAGAATACACCTTTATGGCTCTAGGATATTGCTCATTGTGTCAACTTGAGTTTTGAAAGTTGACTAAGTGACAGAGCAGGGAGCCAGGGTCCTTACTCTGTATTCATCCTGAGCCTGTGCAAGAGGAGGACATAGAGATTATGTGAGTGCTACACGCCCCCTGGGTGGGGGTAGCCTGCTTACAATATAAGGGAGGGAAAGAGGCTTGATTCCCTCCCCCCATTTGCTCTTGTTGCTTTTGCTGTCTTCTGCCACCTTGGAGAGGGAGGAAAGAGGGGTGGCCAGTCTTCTAGGTGTTATCTCAGTGCAGCTATGTGGAGGAGGACTCTGGGTCCTTCCAGGGCCTCAGCTGTTGTATATGCATACAAACTCCCCCAGTAAGTCCTGCAGCCCAAACAGGGTCGTTAATGTTATTTTTAGGGTTATCCTAACCTGTAAACAAAAACTTTCTGAATACGTGGTATGGTATTTGGTTCTCTTTTCCCTATATACTTGGATACATTTGTCATCCTGGACCCAGCAATGAGTCAAGGGATTTGGAGCAACAGTCCTGACATGAGCTAAGTGTCCATTGTACTTTTCTGGCCACAGTCTTATAGTCTCACAACCCCAGTGGGGGCGATATGCTTCCTTTTCATTACCACATCTTCTTCCCATTGTCTTGGGCACAGATAGAAACCCCATGTGACCAAATCTGCATCACAGCTATCCCTCCTAATTGCCTTTTTCTGAACCTCACATGTGGGGAAAGGGTGAGTCTTGGGGTTGGCCTTGTCCTGCCACCAGTGGGGGTTCTAAAATTTACATATGGGGATTATGAATAAACATCTTGCTGGCCACACAGGAGACACAATGAAGCCAGCTCAGCTCACCAAAGATGGATTGAGTCTACTTGGGGGCTCACAATTGTGTAATTACAAACGTGTTCCCCCAGTCCATCAAAAGTCCTTATGGGTGGCTTTGCTTTCACTGGGATGGCCCATAGCAGGAGTGCCAGGATCTGGATAATCAGGCTTATCATCACTGGGGCGGGCCATGGCAATCTTCTGTTGCAGTCTTTGAGGCAACACAGCAAGCAGTGTTCCAGTGCAGGTGAAGGAAGAGATGTTCCAGGTGGGGCTGGTGGAGCCTATCCCTCAGAGAGTTCCGGCATCCACTTCTTAGCTCAGATATAATGAATCCACGGAGCACAACCTGCAAGTTTTAAAGTAGTGGGTGTGGTTAAGATGACATTCGCAAGACCCACCCTCTCAGGTTGGAGTGGTTCCTCCTTTCAAGTCTTAATTAACACTGTCCCCCAGCTTGAAGGAGTGAACAGGAGACTGAACTGGGATGGGGTACTGCTGTAACAAAACCTGATGGAGCTCCTATAAAATCTTTTGTAGGGCTTTCATCTGTTGGCATAAGTCCCAGGCCCCTATTTCCTGTAGTCCCTCTCAGATGGGCAAAAGCAGGGGAGGCCTCTCAAACATGAACTCAGAGTGAGCCCATCCCAGTATGCAGTGCACTGGGACCTTGGTAAGGCCATTGGAAGCATAGTCACCCAGTTTGCCCCAGCCCCTTGGTAAAGCTTGACTAAAGTAGTCCTTAAAGTTAAATTCTGTCTCTCTACCTGGACAGAACTCTGCAGCCAGTAGGTGGTATGTAGCTTCCATTTCAGTCCTAAGGCCATGGAAATATTCTGAACCACTCAATCCCCAAAAGCAGGTCCATTATCTGAACCTACCATCATGGGGAACGCATACCAGGGAATAACTAGCTCCATCAGTGCTTTTACCACCTCTCTGGAAGTCTCAGTTCTTCTGGGGATGGCCTCCACTCAACCCAAACAGATACAGCTAAGGACCAGAAAATATTTCTTGTTTCCACTGGCGGGTTTGGTTTCTGTAAAGTCCACCTCCATGTCCTCAAAAGGCAGTGTTCCTTGTCTGCAGACTCCTGGCTGTTGCTGTGGATGAGAAACTGGATCGTTATGAGCACAAGCTATGAACCAGCTTGCCACAGAGGCACAGAGTGCAAAGTCCAGGGATGAAGAATTGATGGCCAAGCAGCTCAGCCATGGCTGTTTTTCCCAAATGAGTGTGTTTATGCAGGTCATGAATCACAAAATGTCCCACAGCCTCAGAAAGAAGCACCTTTTCTCCTGGAAATATTTACCATCCATTTTGTTCTGTAGACACTTCTGTAGTGGCCCACTTAAGCTCTGCTTCTGAATATTTAGGTGGTTAGAGTAGTATGGCCACTAGAACCTGGGCTACAGGGTGTGAGTCCCTAACATCAGCTTATTTGGCTACTAACTCACTTGCTCAGTTTCCTTGGGTCTCTAAAGAATTACCTTTCTGATGGCCTGGACAATGGATCACAGCTACCTTCGAGGGCAGCAAAACAGCCTGTAACAAGTTTAATATTGCCTGAGAGTTCTTAATATCCTTTCCTACTGTAGTTAGGAGGCCTCTTTCCCAGTAGATGGTGCCTCTTTCCCAGTAGATGGTGCCATGTACATGCAAAATAGCAAAAGCATATCAGGAGACAATGTATTCACTCTCTTATCCTTCCCTATCTCTAAAGCCCAAGTTAGAGCCACCAGGTCAGCCTTTTGTGCTGATATTCCAGGAGACAAAACCTCAGACCAGATAGTCTGCTCAAGGATGACGACTGCCATGCCCACCCTCTGAACCCCATTGATTACCATGTTGCTGCTGTCCAAGAACAGGGTCACATCAGAGTTCTGGAGAAGTGTGTCCTGCAGGTCCAGTCTGGCCAAGTAGACTGTCTCAATTGCCTCCACACAGTCGTGTTCAGGCAGATCCATGGACAATGGCAGAAGAGAAACAGGATTGAGGGCCTATACAGTCCTTATAACAAGTTGGGGATTCTGCAAAAGTGTTCCTTCCTTGGTACTGGGACAGCCTAGTATCTGAGAGCCACTTTCTGCTGGGACCCGTCAGCAAGGTTTCTACTGCTTAGAGAACAAACACTTCTAATTTTTGCCCCAAAGTCAGTTTATCAGCTTCTTTTACAAGTGTAGTGGTAGTTGTGGTAGTTGCATTGCTGCACAGACAGGAAGCCATCTGGCTGCCACATAGACTAGTCTCTTTGATAGGCAGGCCACCAGAGGTTTGCAGGGGCCCAGAATCTGTCTCAGGACACTCTGGGTGGTGCCTTCCTTTTCATGAATAAACAGTTGGAATGGCTTAGTGATGTCGGGCAATGCCAAAGCAGTGGCACTCACTAATTTCTCCTTTACAGTCTCAAAATCTTTCTGATGCTCAGGATCCCGTTCCAAGGGGGGTTGTTTCCTTTTTTCAAGGTCTCTTACAGGGGTTTGGCAATGGCTGCAAAGTTGGGTATCCAGAAGTGACAGTATCTGACTGCCCCAAAATTCCGTCACATCTTTTCTAGTCATGGGCTCTTTCAAGTCCCAAATGGCCTGGACATGGGAGGTTGATAGTGAGTGGGTTCTTCCCTTTCACACAAACCCAAGAAGCTTTACAGCCTGAGGGCATATTGTGGCCTTCTTCCTTGACATCTGGTAGCTACCACTTATCCTGCAACAAATTTAACAGTTTCTTTGATCCCACTTGACATGATTCTTGACTCTCTGCTTCAACCAAGAGATCTTCAAATAAATCAGATCCTCATGTGTAAACAATGTATTGTCTCACTCCTGTAAAACTTGAAAGAGTAAAGAAAATCTAAAATGTTCAATAGATATTGTGAAAGGAAAAAAAAAACTGCTCATCCTGGGATGAGGGAAAAGAGAAAAGAAAGAAAGAAGGGAAAAATATGTATACATGTATGCACAAGATAACTAAGATTGCTGTACCTCTGATTTCTGTTACTTTATTGAAAGGAACAGTTAATGTTTAATGGTTGGATCAATCTTACCTGCCTATATTTGTTTATCTGAGTAACCAATTTGAAGATAACAATACGTAATAAACAACCATTGTTAATTTCCTATCACCTTGTCTGAAATTCTGCACTGCTTTTATTGTTTTTGTGTTGTTTTATTTATGTCTGTGTGTTTGCTAATATGTTTTTGTTCTTTTATATTTAAAATAAAAAGATGTCCTTGATGCACTGCAGAAGAGTTATTTCAGAATTTTCTTCACTAAAAGGCACTAAATCCTTTGACAGAGCTTTCCTGAACATGGTTGAGAAATTCTTAAATCCCTGTGGTAATCTTGTCCAGGTTAATTGACATTTTTTGATCCTCCCACTCAAAAGCAAGCAATTCTTGTGATGCAACAGACAAAGGAATGAAAAAGAAGGCATCTTTCAAATCTAACACAGTACACCAGGTTCGAGTAGGTGGGAGCAGACTAAGCAAGGTATACGGGTTAGGTACAGTACAGTGGAGAGTTACAGCAAGGGCACTCACTGCTCACAAGTCCTGGATGGGGCAATATTCATTTGCCCCAGGCTTGTGAAAGAGCAGGAATGGTATATTTCAGGGAGACTGGCATTCTCTCAATATGCCAGCTTCAAATAGCTTCTGAATGTGGGGCTTAATTCCTCTTCTGCCTTCCAAAGTCATTGGGTACTGTCTCAAGCAGACTGGTTTTGCATGCCCCACTATCACTGGGGCCACATGAATCTAAGGCCAAGGAGATTGTCCTCTGCCTAGACCTTTGGAAAGTCTTGAGTCCAAACAGGGAGAGCAGGTTGTTCAGGCTGCTCCATAACACAAGAATTGAGGAGGTGATATTCCTTCTGCATAGGCAGAGTAACAGTCAAAACATGGGCTTCAAGGGAGGAGTCTCCTCCCACGGTTAAAACAGTTCCCTGGGGAGTAGAGGATATTTGAGCCCCAAGCTTGTGAGGAAGATCTCAGCCAGGGAGGGAGAAAGGGCAATCAGGCACGAGCAAAAAGGAATGACTGACCACATGTCATCCAAGCTGGACTTGGTGTGACTCACAAAAAGAATATGCTGAGGTTTGGCCAGTCACTAGTGGGACGTATGCTTTCCAACCTTGCAGTAGGGTCACTGGCTGGGTCACTACTGACAGACCTGCACCAGTGTCTATTAAAAATCTAACAGGTTTTTCTCCTACCTTTGCAGTTACCATGGGTTCCCTGGGGCTAAGGGACAGGGACCCACGATCCACCACAAACACTTCCTTTTTCTCCCTCTTCTCCTTGTCTAGCAGCTTCAGACACTCTCATTTGAAATGCACCTTCTCCTACAATAGGCACATTGGCCCAGATATAGGGGAGTGTGATGCCCTTCTCCTTGTTGACCTTTTTGCCTCTTTGCCTAGTGCCCAGTTGTGCCTCTTTCCTGTAAGCTGCTAACATCACTTTCCTCTGCTCTTGCTTAAATTTCCGTTCTGCGTCCTCTCTGTTATGGTATACATTGTGGGCCACCTCTATCAGCTGGTTGATGCTCATGGCTGCAAACCCATCCAACTTCTGCAGCTTGTGGTGTGTCAGGTGCTGATTGGGAAATAAAAGCCAAGTTAACAATGCAGGCATTCTCAGGTGCCTCGGAGTCAAATAGGAGGTATGTTTGATAGACTTCCATGCGGCATTTGAGGAATGCAGCTGGGGTTTTATCCACTCCCTGGAATACTTTCACTACCATATTTAGATTGATGGGGCATCTAGCTGCAGAAAGGAGCCTTTCTGACAAAGCCCATTGGTGATCCTTAAGAGCGCTAGTCCCCTCATCAGTGTTGTAGTCCCAGTTAAGGGTGTCCTGTGGCAGAATGTGGGCTACTGCTGCATCTTTATGCTGTTCCCCTCATGTCTATCTTGACCTGTTCCTCAGCTGCTTTTTGAATTATGCTTCTCTCCTCTGAGGTGAGCAGGGTCAATAGGATCTGCTGACAATCATCCCAAGTAGGGCAATGGAGGAAGGCTGCTTGCAGAGACAAGAAAAGTGTGGGGGCTGCAGGTACAGTGCTGTGGCGACATCCCCCACTCAGCTATGACACCAAGGAAGAGCCCTTATCCCATGAGGGAGGGGGTGCAGTGGGGGCATCATGTAGAATGGGATAACGTGGTGGGAGACCAGATATAAGATCATTCTCCTCAGGAGCTGAGGGTAAAACAGGGGCTTTTCTGGGGGACCTTCTGCAATTCCTAGGACTCAGTCAGGCAGCCCACAAACACACATTCCAAGCCATGGAGGTAGCACTCGAACCATAGGCAACTAGAAATCTAGTATAAGGTCATAGTGTATAATTTTTTAATACACTGCTATATTCTATTTACTATGTTTAGTTAAGGTCTTTTTGCATTTTACCTTGTTATAGCTAGTGAAGCTTTGGGCATAGGATTCCTAGGTGGGGAAATTCCCAACATAGGAAAGAAGTGGAATGCATAAAAGAGATTCATGCAGATAGCCAGTAAATTGAAAATTCCACCAAAATTTTCTGCAGCAGAATGAGCCAATGTGAGGACAGAATCTCAGACATAGAAGACAGGCTTGCCGTTAGCAATCATGAAAAGCAAGATTTCTTAAAAATAGCAAAGGACCATGAGAAATCAATCCAACAGCTGCTAGATGAAGGAAAGAAGAATAGCATAAGATTAATTACAAGCAATGAAAAAGTAGGAGATAGCACAAATGATTTTTTTTTTAAAAAATCTGTTCACAGAGATCATGGCAGAAAACTTCCGTAGGGAAAAAGAATTTGAATGCACATAAGTGAGATATATAGAACTCCAACTAACCATGTTCAAAAAATCTGCAGCCAGGCATATCATAGTCAGAATCCCAGAAATTCAACACAAGAATAGAATATTAAAAGCTATTAGAGAAAAGAAACAAATCACCTACAAAGGAAATCCCATCAGAATCACATCTGACTTCCTAACACAAACCCTCAAGTCAAGCAGTAGTTGAAGTGAAGTATTTCAAAACTACTAAAAGAAAACAACCTCCAACCTAGATTGACATAACCTGAAAAACTATCCTTCAAAATTGATGGAGAAATAAGATACTTCCATGACAAAGAACACCTGAGGAAATTCATGAACACAAAACCAGCACTCCAAAATATTCTGAAGGACATTCTAGAAAAAGAAAAGAGAACTGCAACTGCATAACTCCAACAGAAGGAATCCACAAGTAAGGCAAACAATTAAACAGGGGGGAAGGGATACAACAACAAAGAAAACAACATGACAAGGGTAAATTAATACACATAAGCTATAAGCATCAGTGTTAATGGTCTCAATTCACCAATCAAAAGGAACAGACTAGCAAAATGGAACAAGAAGCAAGATTGAACAACATGCTGCATACAAGAAACACATTTAATTCAAAAAGAAATTCAGGGCTGGGGATTTAGCTCAGCGGCACAGCACCTGCCTGGCAAGAGCAAGGTTGTGAGTTTGATTCCTGGTACCGGAGAAAAACCAAAAAAAAAAAGAAATGCATAGACTGACAGTCCAAGAATGGAAACAATACTCTATGGGACAAGAATCCAGAAAACAGCATAGGGAGGTATTCTATTTGCACACAAAGGGAATTTCAAGCCAAGACTGGTTAAGAGAGACACTGAAGGGAGTATAGGGGAATGGGAAAAAAAGAATCAAGTTATAGCATGTTCAGGTACAAATTCTCTATGATGAACGTGATCACAATTTATACCTAAAATACCCCAATAAAATCTGGTTGAAAAAAGAACCTTAAAACTAAAGGTTCTAGAATATGAATAAAAAAATATATTGTGACCTTGGATTAGAGAAAGATTTTTTAAATACACTAAAATTATATCTATAGAATGATCACAACAAAAAACAAAATTAACCAGAGAGTAAGTATGGAATATGCCATTTATACCTCAGTAAACTGTTCTGCCATGACCTTTTAAAATAAATAATACTTCAAAAAACATTGCTATATGAAATCTTTGATCTCACAATTATTAGTTCTTATGGAAAGACACCTATAAGGAAATGTAGTGGGTGAAATCATAATAATATTTTAATGCTCTTGATGTGCAAACTGCTTTCAAGAAGGGTTGAATGAATGTGTACTCTTAATATTTCGTGTCACCCTTCCAAGTTTTGACAATTATTTTTAAAATATTCACCTATTTGTTTTAAATGGGCTCTCTTTTTTAAAAAATATATACTACTATAGATGCTATATTTTTAAAGGGAAAACTGCTAAGAGATTCAAATGAAGCCATTTATGATGATGTGACTGGAATTCAGGTTGTGTGAGGACTGATGGATGACGTGGGAACATTCACCTAAGATGACCTATGGCACCAGTGAAGCAGAGAAAGGCAGGAGCCGTCTCCTCAAGACATTATAGTAAATCATTTGGGAGAGGAACTATATCTTTGCTTTGGGGTATCAGAAGGGTAAAAAGGAATGGGTGGAATTTGTAAATGAGATAGTTTTAAACTTAGAATGAGAAAGAACCTTTTTTTCTGAGATATGGCAGGATGGTAACAATATCAGCTACTAGAAAAAATTAGAATACCTTGTAGACACATTGCAAAGGGTATTCCTGCATCTGGTAGCATCTGTATTGGACAGTATTCAATCAAGTGACCTTCAGATATCCTCTGACTTTATCACACTCATGCCCCATCCTCCACACTATTTTTTCTAGCTTTTTGATACTTCTCTGGGAGTAGAGACTTCCCACCCTTATACATTTACAAATCAAAAAATGAGAAGAAAAGACTTTTTTTAAACAACACACTGAAAAGTAAACACATAAACTAATAATATGGGATAGAAGAATTTCAGAAATGACAAGAGAGGTTTCTGGAATGGTACTTTGCCAGTTTGTGCATCATATTAAAAGTTTCATGGCCAGAATGCAATTATTATAACCTGTTTTAGGAATAGCCAGTCAGTGACCATCCTAACTGCAGAGGCTAAACACATAACATAACAGTAATGTTGAAGATTTCATTTGTTTGCACCTATCCCTCCCCCAAAATACTTGAAGTCAATTTACACAATAGCAATGAAAACATGTGCTGTGAATATACACTGTGTACTACAAAGAACCAGGAGAAGGGAATAGAGGGTGGAAAGGAGGTGAGGTGAAACAACCTATGCATGCAATATTATTTTAATGAAGGTTTGAAAACCAGCTATGTGCGATTTTGATGCTATGATAAAAGGTGTTTATTTAATTCTGTGAAAAATAAGAAGCATGCCAAAGTCTCCAACCTTGGCAGTGACACAATTTTTTTGTGAGAGGTTGTCTTTGGAGAGGTGATGTGTAGAGTGAAACGGGACAGAAAAAAAAACCCTACTTATTGCAAGATGAATAAAGAGGCTATTGAAATAGTTAAAATAAAAATATTAGTCTACGGTCATACACCATCCTGAACGCGCCCGATCTCAACTAATTCATATGGTGCTTGCAACACTCACCAGAATGTTTTGATACAGAAATCTTAAATCATTTCACAATTGTTAGCATAGATTTTTAAAGTTCTTAATCTTCCCTTGAAATCTATCCCTCCAACATCACTTGGTCCGCACTCCTCTATTCTCTTTTATGTTTATGTTTTAAATTTTCATTCCAGGACTAATACTGTGGAATAAAATTTGCTGAACTAGAAAAAACGTTTTAGTAAGAAATTTGATGCAGAAAATAAAATCCCAAAGGGTGTAAGAATCGAAAACTGCCAAATTTCTCTGTTCCTTTCTTCATTCAATAACTAAAGATTGGTGGACTGCTACCTGCCAGACACGGGGGACACATCTTTGTTAGGAACAAAATGCCTAATTTACATTCATAATTTAAATTAACAAAATTATTAGTGTTCTGTGGAGAATTTTAGGATGGCCTCAAAAATTAAAAACAAAATTGTCAAATGATCCAACAGTTCTACTCCAGGGTGTATATCTGAAGAAAAGTAAATCAGTATGTTGAAGCAACACATATTTCCCCGTGTTCATTGCAACATATTTTGTGATAGACAAGACGTTCATGAACTGATGCTTTTAAAAAATGTGAGACAAAATTCAAAGACCCAGTCCAAAAGTGAACCCTGAGATGAATACACACTTCTCAGATGAAGAAATATTAATGGTGAATAAATGTATTAAAATATGTTCAACATCATTGATCATTTGAGAAATGCATATTAAAACAACACTGAGATTCCATCTCACCCCAGAAAGGATGACTATCACTAAGAAATCAACCAATAACCAATGCTGGAGAGGCTGTGGAAAAAAAGGAACTCTTCTCCACTGCTGGTGGGAGTGCAGATTGGTGAAACCACTGTGGAAATCAGTTTGCAGATTCCTCAGTAAACTATGATTAGGGCCGGAGATATAGCTCAGTGGCATAAGTGCTTGGCTGGCAAGTGCAAGGTCCTCAGTTCAATTTCCGGTACCAAAAAAGAAAAAAAAAATGGAAACAAAGTAAACTATGATTAGAGGTCCCATTCAACCTAGCTATTCCTCTTCTGGGTATTTTCCCAGAAGAATTAAGAACACCATACCACTGCGATATACATGCACCCGTGTTCATAGCAGCACAATTTGTCATAGCTAAATCTTGGAAGCAACCTAAATGCCTGTCCACTGAGGAATGGATAAAAAAGATATGGTATTTTTATGCAATGGAGTATTATTCAGTTATAAAGAAGATAAACTAAAGACTTTTATAGGCAAATGGATGCAACTAGAGACCGTACTCATAAGTGAAATAAATCAGACCTGCATGTGTAAACCTTGTGTTGTCTCCCTAGTGTAAGAACCTGAAAGAGTAAATAAAATCTGAAAGGTACAATAGATATTGTGAAAGAGAAAGAAACTGCTCAAAAGGAAAGAACAACTAGGATGAGGAAAAGGAGAAAAGAAAGAAAGAGAGAAGGTAAAAAAATATATATATATATATATACACACATATATACATATATATATAATAGCTAAAATAATTGTACTACTAATTTCTATTGGTTTATTGAAAGGAACTGTTAATGTTTAATTGTTTGATCAGTCTTACATGCCTATATCTTGCTATCTGAGCAACTACTTTGAAGATAATATGTAATACAACAACCATAGTTAATTTCCTATCATCTTGTTTTGAAACTCTGTATCATTTTTGTTTTTGTGTTGTTTTGTTTTTGCCTTTGTTCTTGTTATTCTGTTTCTGTTCTTTTCTCTTTAAAATGAAAAAATGTGACACATCTACACCACAGAAATGCTTTTCAGACACACAAAGAATGAAATCTTATCATTTGCAACCACATGGGGAAAACTAAAGATCATTATGAAATAACCAGGAAGAAATCAATTATGATCATTATGAAAATCATTATGAAATAACCAGGAAGGTCATTATGAAATAACCAGGAAGAAAACGACAAATTTCACATGATCTCACTTATATGCGACATTTTTAAAAGTTGAATTCATAGAAGCAGAGAGCAGAATGGTAGTTACTGGGGACGGAGGGTAATGGTTGGGAGATGTTGATCAAAGGATCCATAATGATAGGAAGAGTAATTTCAAGAGATCTATTTTATAGTCATTGTAGTTAATAATAATGTACTGCCTTCTTTAAAATTACTGCAAGTAGATTTTAAGTTTTCTCACCACACAAAAACGGTAAGCATGTGAGGTAATATATATGTTAATTAGCTCAATTTAACCATTCTCCAAATATCATGTATGTGACAAACATGTAATTTTTATTTGCCTGTTTTTGAAAAAAACTAATACAATATAAAGTTCCTATTGACACGGAGCATATCTTACAATCTTGTTAGCTTCAGAATCTTTTATTTCACAGAGCACCAACATGAATGGAACAGGAAAGAGTAAGCATTAATAGGAACCGCTTTAAACAATATACTAAAAGGAAATTGAAATGACAGGTTGTTACACTGAGAAAGGCTTTTCAAAAGAGTATAGAGTGAACTGGGAATGACCTGGGTTGGAAACTTGGAAGGAAGCCATATTAATGGGAATTTTGAAATGTAGTTTGCTTAACCGCGTTCTTATGAAAACTCCCTTTAGTGTCTTCTTCAAAAAATTCTCCAGAAAAGCTCATTGTTCACCTGTGCTTTGGGGCACAAATATAATAGAAGAAATATGGCATTCTGCACATAAATTAGCAATGAGGAAAGCAAGACACTCCGTACACAGATACAAAAGATGACACTGTTTTTAAAGGATGTGTGAACATCTGACTTTAGGATTTTATGTCCATAACAGTGGTGATCTGCACTTTTTACTTCATACCTGCATATGCCCATTAATTCTTTATTACTATAATGAAATACCTGAAGAAGGTTACTTTGTAAAGAAGGTGGTTAATTCAATATACAGATTTGGGAGGCTGAAAGACCAAAGAGTATGACATTGGCTGTGTTAAAAGACCCAGGACAAATGGGAGGAGTACATGTGGGAGGAAGAAATCACATAACCAAACAAGAAGCCAGAGAGCATTTCAGGGACTGTCTCCTTTGTCTTTTTACAGATCTTTTTCTTTATTAGTATATGTTTGTGGTATATAATGTCTACATTTCTTTCTTTGTGGGGTGTTGGTACATACACGTAGGGAGCAGCTGAAGCTGGAAATTGATCACACATGAGGCAAGGCTGGCCAAAGAACAAAGAGCACCTGGGGCAAGTCACAAGCTGCTCCAGTACAGAAAAGACCAAGCCCTGAGACAACCCACCCAGTGGGTTGCTAGGCAAAGGGGTGACATGTGACATCAATTTGCCAAATGTATGAATAAATATGCTAGGGTGGCTGAGCCGCCCCTTTCCTCCCTTCCAGACAGAGGGCTCCACCTGACCTCAGCTTTCTGCCCCTTATCTTCGTTTGTCCGTCCTCTTGCCATCCTTTCCCCTGGGGACTTTGAGAGCGGTGTGGGTTGAGGCACATATACACAATACACCTTAGTTCCTTTTTTATCCTATTCCCCTCAACCCCCTCTCTTCCATCCATGTCTTGATACCCTTCCTGTTTTTTAGACATATTTGCAGCACATAAAGTTCATAATACTTGTGTTGAATTGGTGCATGTAGATAACATGAATCTTTTTTATCCCCCTTCCTTCACCTCTACCCCTTTTCTCAATCTATCAGTTGCTTCCCCTTTTGAAAAAGATCTATCTTGATGTGTCCTATTATCTTTTTTCCCTTGCTGTTTTTTTATAATTCAGATTTCTCATGTAAGAGAAACCATGCAATATTTAAACTGATGTGTCTGATTTATTTCAGTTAATGTATGGACTCAGTGCACAAACATCATTCTATAGATGACTCAAGTTTATCTTTCTTTATAGCAGAGTAATACTCCACTGTGTGTAAACACCATATTTTCCTTGTTAACTCATACACTGGTGAACAGATAGGCTGCTTCAAAGATTTAACTGTTATAAATCGTACTACTATAAATAGAGGTATTCATGTATATTGTAAAATGATATCTTTAACGCTTGGGAGGATACTCATAAGATGACCATCTGAATCAAATAAAATTTCTATTTTCCATGTTTTGAGGATACTCCATACTGATTTCCATAATGGTTGTATAGTTTACATTCCCACAAACAATGGGGATGGATTTCTCTTTCCCCTCTGCCTCATGGGCACTTATTATTTGATTACATGACCATAGCTATTCTTTCTGACCTAAGAAGTAATTTCAGTTTTGTTTTAATTGGCATTTTCTGATAGCTAGCAATCTGAACCTTTCTTCTCTTCATCATTGATCATTTGTACTTCTTCTGTGAAGTGTCTATTCATTTCACTTGTCCATCTTTTCATTGGCTGTTATACTTTGGGAGGTCTAATTTTGTTATTTTTTATGTATTCTAGATATTAGTCCTTTGAGGAATAGTTGGCAAGTTGCGTATAGGTCTTCTTTTCATTCTGTTGATTTTTTTGCTGTGGAGAAATTTTTTAAATTTGATATTGTTGACACTCAGTACTATTTCCTGTGTAACCAGGGTTCTAGTCAGAAAATCCTTGCATATGCCTATGAATTCAAGAGTTTTACTTATTTTGTTTTTCCAGTAGTGTAGTGGACTGAAAACTGGTGGTCAGCGTATAACCCCCAGCTGAACTGTGTGAGCGTGGTGCTGGGTGTGGGAGGCCCACCTGGGGCTGTTGCCAGCAGCATAAGAGACAGACCTGAAGAAGAAGAAAGGCTTTTTGTGAACTAAAGAGGCTGTTGGAGTTGGTGGAAGCTGTAAGGAGCTGTTGGTTTTGTTGGAGGAGCTCCTCGTGCTGGCTTTCCTGATGACCTGGCTGTTTTCATCCTGCAAGGAGCTTAGGACCTCGTTGGCACTGAGAATGGCTTTGGTTCACTTTGGGGGAGCTCTGGTCCTCACTTTGAGCATCGCTTCCTGGCTCCAGAGGGGAAGATTGTGCACTGCTGGTCTCTGGGAGAAGCTTGCTGTGCTGGTTTTCCTGATGGGAACTCAACCATCTTGATCATCAGAGGAGCTCAGGATCTCACTGTTGCTGAGGATGGCTCTGGTACCTTTCAGGGGAGCTCTGGTTCTTCTGAGCGTCACTTTCTGACTCCAGTGCAGATCCCTCAGCCTGATAGTACAGATCACTGGCACAGACTTCCTAGGTTCCACCACTGACCTTTGGGCCTTTACAGTAGATCCGTGAAACAGCCCTGCATGAGACATTGTTAGGGGCTCTGAACCTCCAGGTGGACTCATGGGAGGCATTGTTATGAGCTCTAGGTCTCAAACTGGACTCATGCAGGACATCATCGCAGGATCCAGGCCCTCAGCTGGATTCTTGGTCTATAGTGTGTAGACAGATTTCCTGCACTCTTTTTTTATATTGTTCTTTGGGTGACTATTATAAATAATCATATAAAATATGGGTCCTGTATTATATTGTTCTCCCTTGCAAAATAAGCCCCAAACCATTACAAGTTGGTTAAGTGTTTCTGTTCTAACATTGTAGTTCTTTGATTCACTTTGATTTTGGTTTAGTATGTGGTGAAAAATGTGGGTCTAGATTCAATCTTCTGTGTGTGAATAGTCAGTTTTCTCAACACCATTTATTAAAGAGGTTTTTTTTCCAGTGTGTTTTTAACCCTTTTGTCAAAGATAAAGGAGTTGAATGCACCTAGGATTACTTCTCTGTCCTCTATTCTTTTCCATTAAACTTCATGTCGGATTTCATGCCAGTACCATGTTGCTTTTATCACAGTAGATTTATAATATGTCAGGTCTGGGATTGTGATGCTTCTCATTTTGCTCTCATTACTCAGGATTAAATTTAATATTCTGGTTCCATAAAAACTGTAGCACCGTTTTATGCACTTTTCTGAGGAATATTATTGGTGTCTTGACTGGGACTGTGTTGAATCTGTACGTCAGTTTTGGAAGTGCAGCCATTTTGTATATACTGAGTCTGCCTATCGAGGAACAGGGGATATCATTCCACTTTCTGATGTCTTCTTCAATCTCCTTTTTTAGAGATTTTATTGTAGAACACTCTCACTTCATTGTTTAGGTTAATTCCTAAGTATTTCATTTTCTCGATGTTATCATGAATGTTATTGTGTTCCTAATTTCTTTCTCAGTGAGTTTATTATTGGTGTACAAGAACAGACTTGATTTTTTTGTGTTGAATTCAAGAACCTACACTAATTGTGAAATGGTTTAAGCTTGCAGTTTCAAAGCGTTCTGGTGAGTGTTGCAAGCACCATATGAGTTAATATTATTATTTTAACTATTTCAATAGCCTCTTTATTCATCTCGCAATCAGTAGGGTTTTTTCTGCCCCACTTCACTCTACACACCACCTCTCCAAAGACAACTCATCCCAAAAAAGTGTCACTTACAAGGTTGATGACAAGGGTGTAATTTGAAAGGTGCTAAGGCCAGATAATCAGTGGTCTCAGTGGATGTTCTTTTAATATGCCTTGGGAAGCTACAAGGAAGTTTTCAGTAGGTCACTTACATTGTCTGACTTATTTTCATGGGAGGATGCACAGAAGGCAACATTGTCATGTCATTTCAGACAAATTAATACACTGCGTTTCCAAAGTCTCATGGTTAGCTACTGTTAGCTCTCTTTCTGTGAACTGAAGAGTTTCATGAAGTGTGAAAAAAGATGGCTGTCATCTTCCTTCATGTGTATCTTTAAATACATTGACGGGTCATTGCAAACACATTTCATTTGCTTAATTAAACATTAGAGGGCTTTGACAGAAAATGATACAATTCTCTTCCTTCCATTTGAAAGGAATGATAGTGATTGTGTCCTTGGCTAAACAGAAGCTCCTGTACAGTATTATCTGTCTAATAGTTAGATCAGTCTGCCCTCTGGACTATCCAGAGCGCCTTGATAACAATGCTGAACTTTGAAGTTCATAATTCTAATGCTTGACTTTTCTAGAAGACTCTGTGTTTTATATGCTTCTGCATTATTTTAAAGTGTCAAACCATTCTTCAAAGAGTAAAATAGGTTTTCTGCCATACAAGGAAGTATTAACAAGTAATACAATTTTTCATTCTGAGAGACTATTATTTGTGTATAATGCTGTCTCACCTCAAATTGGCAGAATTCATTCAAGTTTAGGGCCCTGGTTATTAGATCATATCCTTGAGTAAATATATTAAGCCACTACTATTACCTAGGCAACTCGGGTTGGGGGAATGCAAACACAATTAGGATTTCATTCTTTTAAAAGCAATAGGAATAGAGAACCCATGAGACCCAGGACAGCCCATCTGAGGTGCACACGGTAATCAGTGAGACCAACAACATGGAATTGTCAGAAGCAGCAGCAAGGAGCCCACAGTCGGAATCTGGAGAACTCCACCAACAGAAGACTGGTACCAGTCCTACATCCAGAGGCCAAGATCAGCTCCATATGCAGCACAATTCCCATGGCAAACTTGCTGGTGTACACAGCATATTTGTAAGATCTGACATGGACACTATCACAGAACTGTAATCATCAAAAATATTTTACTACTTTTATTCTCCTTTGTTTGTCTGATTGGCTATCCTTTTCCCATCTGGTTGGAAGTCATTTTGTTTTGTTTTGGTTTTGGTACGGAGAATCGAACTCAGGGACTCATGCTTGCCAGGTAGGTACTATGCCACTGAGCTACATTTTCTGGCCCCTGGAAGTCACCTTGTTTTGTCTTCTATTTTGTGCTTATTTTGGTTTTGTATTTATTTGTCTCCTCTCTTTCTCAGGTCTACCTTTTTCTTTCTTTTCTTCTTCCTTTCTTTTCCATTCTTTCTTTTTTCCTTCTTTTTTCAATGTTTAGGTTTCTTTTTCTATATTTTTCATTTTCTTGTATTCATCCTCTTTCTCTCTTTCCTCAACTACTTTTTGAATTTAAACTTTCAAGTGAGTAAACCTTGTCTCTTTCTTTTCTGATTACTCCATCACGTTCTATTTCATTTTCCATTCAAGCATTCTCCAATTTCCTGAAACTTGGGTGATCATCATTTGACCTTCAGCCTGGACTTTGCTATATTTGACCTCATTCATCACTTTATCCAGTTACTTTCCCATCTTAATACTCCTGCCCCCCCCCAAAAAAGGGTAAAATAACTCCACTAAGGGGAAAATCACTGCATAAGAACATGGTATATGTTTGGTTTTGTTATATACCTTTAGAGTTTGCTCCTGTAGTTGCAGGTAGCAGGTTAATGGTCATCATAGTTTGTCAGTAGTTAAGCTGTACCTGCAACTATTGTTATTACTATCTGTACTACTCTAACCAGGATGTCATATGTGTTATAATCAGTTTTTCTCCTCTATGTGATAACATTGTGATTGTATTGGATCAAAATCACCATCACAACTGAATACAAAAGGATTGGGTGCTGAGCCAAATAGTAACTTTGAATCCTTTACAAATTGAGAAGGTAGGTTCTTGGGATACCTATGAAGAACCACCTACATCTAGGTTACATCCCTGAAGAAGAGACATCACCTCAGCAAATCTCAATACTAGTGATAAAGCTATCTATCATAATAAATCAGCAAGCATCAATGCAGAAAACAAAATAAAATAAAAAAGAGAATATGGAAAATGACAAGACACAGAAGCAAAATGCAAACCTAGACCCACTAGCCCACTGAGAACAAGCCCAGAACACAATGACATAGATGAAACTGGAAGTCAAACAGTAGAACTTTCTCAAATTATAGCAACAGAAGTGAAAAAATGGAAAAGGCTATGGAGAAAAGAAACACTCAGGTACAAAAAGAAATGCTGCTTAAAATCAAAGATATTAGATAAGACATAGATAAAAGAATAGATGAGCTTAGAAAAATGTTGAAAACAAAAAATGCCCAATTTAGGGAAAATATGGAATCCATGAAACAGATCAAAGCAGAAATCCAAGAGATTAAAAGTTTCACTGAAAGTATATGAAACAGGTTGAATGAAGGAGAGGATAAAATATCAGATCTTGAAGACAGAATTGCAGTTAGTGAGAGTGAAAAGAAAGATATCTTAAAAATAGCAAGAGACTATGAAAAATCAATCCAACAGCTATAAGATGATTCAAGAAAAGTAACATATGATTGATTGGAGTCAATGAGAAAGCTGGAGATAACACATATGCCATTAAAAAAACTTCGCAGAAATCATGGTAGAAAACTTCCCAAATGTGGATAAAGAATTTGACATACAAACAAATGAAGCATGTAGAATTCCAAGAAACTTCAACCAAAATAAAACTACATTAAGACATACAATAATAAAGATTCCAAATTCTGGAAAAGAATAGAATATTAAAAGCTATTAGAGAAAAGAAACAGATCATCTATAAAGAAAAACCCATCAAAATCATGGAAGACTTCTCAACACAAACCATCAAGTCAAGAGCTTGCAATGAAATATTTCAAGTCCTGAAAGACAAAAAATTCCAACCCAAATTGATATACCCTGCAAAATTATCTTTCAAAATTAATGAAGAAATAAGACACTTAGATCTGGAAGAAATTCATGACCACCAAAACAACCTTACAAAGAGTACTGACAGATATTCTAGAAAGAGATGGAAATGATGAAAATTCCAAGAATACATCAGAATGAAACCACTAGGCAGGGTAAGAAATTGAACACAGGTGAAAATCAGGGAACCAACAGCAGGAAAAGAGTATGAATAAGATAAGCCAATACATATCAGTTATAATCATCAATGTAAATGGCTTCAATTCACCAATCAAAAGAAACAGACTGGCAGAATAGATTAAGAAACAAAATCCAACAATATTCTGCATACAAGAAGCACATTTAACTCAAAAAGAAATTCATAGACTAAATAATCAAAGGATGAAAGACAACCTTCCATACTACAGGAACCCAGAAAAAAGAAGGGGTAGCTATTCTGTTTGCAGACAATATGAATTTCAAACCAAGAATGATCAAAAGAGATAAAGAATGTCACCACATACTTGTTAGGGGAAAACTTTAAGAGGAAGATCTAGGAATCATAAATATGTATGCACCAAATATGGAAGCACCCAATTATATGAGACAAATATTAACAGACATGAAAAATCAAATAAGCAATAATACAATTATACTGGGGAAACTTCATACCCATTATCACAAAAAGATAGATCAACTACACAAAAAATCAGCAAAGAAATATCAAAACAGAACCAAATCTGTGAACAAATGGATTTGGTAGACCTTTACAGAGTGTTCCACTCAACGACATCAGAATACACATTCTTCACAGCTGCACATGGCAGTTCTCTAAAGTAAACCATATACTAGCCCATGGAACATGCCTATGTAAATGCAACGGAATTGAAATTATCCCATGCATATTATCTCACTATAGAGCAATGAAATTGGAAATTAATGAGAAAAAGAAAATTTGAAAACTCCATAAATATATGGAAATTAAATAACATCCGGCTGAACAGATAATGGGTCACAGATGAATTTAAAGAAGAAATTAAACAATATCTACAACTAAACAAGAGAGCAGATACAATATACTGGAACCTCTGGGACTCAATGAAAGCATTCTTGAGAGGGAAGTTTATAGTGGTGGATTCTCACATCAGGAAAACAGAACACGCACAAATACACAACCTAATGTGGCATCTTAAGCTTCTAGAAGAAGAAGAAGAGCAAGTCAAGCCCAAAGCCCATACAAGGGAGGGAATTATAAAAATTGGAGTTCAAATTAATGCAATGGAGACTAAGCAAACAGTACAAAAAATTAATGAATGAAGAGTTCGTTCTTTGAAAGAATAAATAAAATTGATAAAGTCCTAGCCAACCTTATCAACAAAGGGGGAAACATGCAAATTCATGCACTGAGGAATGAAAAGGGTGAAATCATTACAGCTCCATTGGAAATTCAGAAGATCATCAATAAGTACTTCAAAATCTTTATTCTTATAGGATGGGAGTCTCCACCCTCTGTGTGCCCAGTGCAGACAGGAGATCCTGACTCAGAATGTCCATGAACGGCTAATACCAGGGTTCTTCTTTGGGCCCTCCCTGCATGTGTCCTGTGCCACCTGAGGTACTAGAGCAGGCAGTCCATGAACTGCCGGCACCATGCTTCAAGTCTGGGCTTTACCTGTGCCCTGACCTCCTGGAGGTGACAGAAAAAGGCAGTCTGGGATCATTGCCAGTGTAGCCCATGTCTGGCTCTTGTGCACAGCCTGAGCTGCCTGGAGACACAGAATCAGGTGGTCCATGATCCACTGACATCATGGTTTGCAGCTCAACACCGAGAGAACCAGGTATTTCCCATTTACTTCCCGGGGGCAAAGGAGGTGACCAACAACCCCGCCACTATTACAGTCTCAGTCTCCACCCTCATATGCCTGGTGCAGACAGAAGAGCCTGACTCAGAAGGCCCATGAATTGCTAGCACCAGGGTTCATGTCTGGGCCATTCCTGCATGTGTCCTGCACCACCTGAGGTACTACAGCATCAGTCCATGAATTGCTGGCACCACAGTTTGTGTCTGGGCTTTACTTGCACCCTGACCTCCTGGAGGTCACAGACACAGGCAGTCCATGATCACCATCAGGGCAGTCCATGTCTGGCTCCTGTGTGCACCCTGAGCTTCCTGGAGACACAGAATCAGGTGGTTCATGAACTGTTGACCCTGCAGTCCATGTCTGGGTTCTGCCTGCACCCTGAACTGCCTGGGGACACAGGACCAATGGTCCATGTTGCGCCACTGGTGCAGCCCACTTGTGGGTCATACATGTGCCCAGAGCTGTGAGGGGACACTGGATCAGATTGTCTACCATCAGCTGACATCACAGTTTGCATTTGAGAACTGGGAGAACTGGATACACTTCACCATCTGCCAGAAGATCCGAGACTAAGCAGTGCATCTCAGCGGACACTAAGGGGCAAGCCTGACAACCAGGAAAACTAGGGATACTAGTGACTTTTGTTGATCTGTCAGGGAAGAGGGAGGCAGAGCGTTCTGCCTCCAGCATCAGACATCACAAGACAAAGGACTAAAACACAATCTCAGAATTCCACCACAATCAGAACAAGTCCAGGAGACACTGACATAGGAGAACTTCGTAAACACACACCTGAAATTGCTGAAATGATTGCAATGGAAATGAAGGAACAACTCCATCAGGCCATAGAAGACATCAGATCAGAAATAACCTCTCAGGTAAAAAATGAGATGACAATAATAATGAAAGAATTGCTCAGCACATCTAAAGAAAAAATATGTAAAAAACTAGATGAACATAGGCAACAGATGGAAACATTAAATGAACACTATAGGAATAAACCAGAATGCATGAAACAGATTCAAAGAGATATCCAAGAAATCAAAACTTCCATTGAAAGCTAGCAAAACTGCTTGAATGAAGCCAAAGATAGAATTTCAGATCTTGAAGACAGCATGGCAGCCAGTGATTGTGAATGAAAAAAATCTCTTAAAATCAACAAGAAACGAGGAAAAATCAATTCAGCAGCTGCAAGACAAGGCAAAGAAAAATAATGTAAGACTAATAGGAGTCAATGAAACAGCAGGAGGCAACACAAATGACATAAAAAGAATATTTGCAGAAATAATAGCAGAAAATTTCCACAGCATGGAAACAGAATCTGATATATACTTAAATGAGGCATACAGAATTCCAACTAGTCATAACCAAAACAAAACTACACCCACACATATAATAATCAAGATTCCAGATCTCCCGCAAAGGCACAGAATATTAAAAGCTGCTAGAGAAAAGAAACGGATCACCTATAAAAGAAAGTCTATCAGAATCACGGCAGATGTCTCAACACAAACCATCCAATTGAGAAGAGCTTGAAGCTAAGTATTACAGGTTCTGAGACAAAACAGCTTCCAACCAAGACTGATGTATCCTGCAAACCTATCCTTCAAATTTAACAGAGAAATAAAATATTTCCAAAGCAAAGAACAACCAAAGAACTTCATGAGTGTCAAACCATCATTACAGAGAGTACTAAAAAATATTCTAGACAGACAAAAAAATGACCACAATTTCAAGAACAACAATAGAAAGGAACCCTCAAGCAAAGCAAGCAATTAAACAGGTAGAAAAAGTAGGAAACCAACAGAAAGTAAATAACATGACAATGATAAGCCAACACATATTGGTTATAATCATAAATGTAAATAGCCTCAATTTACCAGTCAAAAGAAACAGACTGGCAGAGTGGATTAAGAAACAAATCCAACGATATTTTATATACAGGAAACACATTTTACTCAAAAGGAAATCTGTAGACTAAAAGTCAAAGGATCAAAAACAATTTTCCATGGAACAGGAACCCAGAAAAAAGCAGGGGTAGCTATTATGTTTGCAGACAATGTAAATGTCAAACTGAAAATAAAACAGATAAAGAAGGTCACTGCATACTTGTAAGGGGAAGACTGCAAGAAGAAGAGATAACAATCATAAACATGTGTCACCAAATATCAGTGGACAAAACTATATAAGACAAATCTTAACAGACATGAAAACCCATATACTTAATAACACTATTGTAATAGGGAACCTCAACAACCCTTTGACACAAAGAAATAAGTCAACTAGAGAAAAAATCAGCAAAGAAATAACAGATCTGAACCAAATCTGTGAACAAATGGACATAGTAGATGTATACAGAGTGTTCCACCCCACAACATCAGAATACACATTTTTCTCAACTGCACATGGGTCTTTCTATAAAATAGACCACATTCTAGCCCACAGAGCATACCTACCTAAATGCAAAAGAATTGAAATTATCCAATGCATATTATCCGACTGCAGTGCAATGAAATTGAAAATTAATGACAAAAGGAACTCCAAAAACTCCATAAAAACTTGAAAATTAAACAGCAACTTCCTGAACAACCAATGGATCACAGAAGAAATTAAAGAAGAAATTTAAAAATACCTACAAACAAATGAAAATGTAAGTACAACTTATCAGAATCGGTAGGACACAATGAAAGCAGTCTTCAGCGGGAAATTTATAGTGGTGAACTCACATTTAAGGAAAACAGAAAGAGAAAAAATAAATAGCCTAATGCTGCACCTCAAACTTTTAGAAAAAGAAGAACAAGTCAGGCCCAAAGAAGGGAGGAGATGATAAAGATTAGGGCAGAAATTAATGCAATTGAGACAAAGAAAACCCTCCAAAAAATAAATGAATCAAAGAGTTGGTTCTTTGAAAGAATAAATAAAATTGATAAACCCCTAGCCAACCTTATCAAAAAAAGAAAGGAAAAAACTCATATTCATGCAATAAGGAATGAAAAGGATGAAATCACTACAGATCCCACAGAAATTAAAAAGATCATTAATACCTACTTTGAAAATCTTTACTCCCACAGGATAGAAAACTCAGAAGAAATGGACAGATTCCTAGATATGTATGAATTATCAAAGTTGAATCAAGAAGATATAAAAATCTCAAACAACCCAATATCAATTACTGAGATTGAAAACATGATTAAAAATTTACCAACAAAGAAAAGCCCAGGCCCTGATGGATTCATAGCAGAATGCTACAAAAATTTCAGAGAGGATTTAATGCCAGCAATCCTCAAACTCTTCAATGAAATTCAAAAGGAAGCAGTTCTCCCTAACTCATTTCTGGGGCAAGTATTATACTGATACAAAAACCAGAGAAAGACCCAGCCAAGTAAGAGTACTACAAACAAATCTCCCTAATGAACATAGACACAAATATACTCCATAAAATACTAGCAAATAGAATGCAGCAAATCATCAAGAAAATCATACACCATGACCAAGTTGGATTCATTGCAGAAATGTAGGGATGGATCAATATTCACAAATCAATAAATGTTATACACCTTATCAATAGAGCCAAAGACAAAAACCACATGATCACCTCAATAGATGCAGAAAAAGCTTTTGATAAAGTCTAACATACATTCATGATAAAAACCCTACAGGAAATAGGAATAGATGGTCTTTACCTCAATCTGATCAAAGCCATCTATGACAAACCAACAGCCAACATCATACTAAATGGACAAAAACTGAAAGCTTAAATTGGAAATAAGATAAGGATGTCCACTGTCACCACTCCTATTCAACATAGTTCTGGAAGCATTAGCCAGAGCAGTTATACAAGAGAGAGAAACAAAAGGAATAAAGATAGGAAAGGAAGAAGTAAAACTATCACTATTTGCAGATGACATGGTACTTTACATGGAAGACCCCAAAAACTTCACAAGAAGACTCCTTGAATTAATCAACAAATTCAGCAGTGTAGCTGGATACAAACTCAACACCCAGAAATCAATAGCATTTCTATACACAAACAACAAACAGACTGAGAGAGAAATTAAAGAAACCATACCTTTCAGAATAGCATCCAAGAAATTGAAATATTTAGGAATCAGTCTAACAAAAGAAGTAAAAGACCTATTCAACGAAAACTACAGTGCTCTGAATAAACAGATCAAAGAGGATTTCAACAAATGGAAAATAATCCTTGTTCATGGATAGAAAGAACCAACATTGTGAAAATGGCCATACTACCAAAATTGTTGCACAGATTCAATGCAACTCCCATTAAAATACCATTAGCATATCTCACAGATCTAGAGAAAACATTCCTTAAATTCATCTGGAACCAGTAGAGATCCAGAATAGCAAAAGCAATCCTGGGCAACAAAGACAAGTCAAGTGGAATCACAATCCCTAACCTGAAATTATACTACAAAGCTACTGTCATAAAATCAACTTGGTACTGGCTAAAAAACAGACCTGAGGATCAATGGAACAGATTGGAAGATACAGCCACAACCACAAACACACTCAGCCACCTAATCTTTGATAAAGGGGCCAAACAAACTCACTGGAAGAAAGATAGCCTCTTTAATAACTGATGCTGGAAAAATTGGCTTGTCACCTGCCAAAGATTGAAAATAGACCCAAGTCTATCACTATGCATGAATCTCAAGTCAAAATGGATCACAGATCTCAAGATTAAAACAGAAACACTAAATCTATTGGAAGAGAAAGTAGGTAAAAACCTTGAAGACATAGGGGTAGGCAGAGAGTTCATGAACAAAAACCAAATGGCACAGGAAATACTTCAAAGAATCAACAACTGGGATCTCATCCTACTGAAAAGTTTCTGCACTTCTAAAGATATCACCAGCACAGTAAAAAGAAAACCCACAAATTGGGAAAAAATTTTAACTCATTGTCCCTCAGACAAAGGGCTTCTATCTAGAACATATAAAGAATTAAAAAATTTCAGCCCCTCCAAATTCAAAGACCCAATCCAAAAATGGGCAGCTAAGATGAATACATACTTCGCAGATAAGGATATACAAATGGCAAGTAAATACATGAGAAAATGTTCAACATCATTAGTCATTCAGGAAATGCAAATTAAAACAACAGTGGGATTCCACTTTACCCCAGTAAGAATGACTATCATTAAGAAATCAACTAATAACAAATGCTGGCGAGGCTGTGGAGAAATAGGAACCCTTCTCCACTGCTGGTGGGAATGCAGACTGGTGACACCACTGTGGAAATCAGTGTGGAGATACCTCAGCAAACTAGAACTAGAGGTCCCATTCAACCCAGCTATTCCCCTTCTAGGTATTTTCCCAGAAGATCTGAAAACATCATATCACAGAGATATATGTGCACCCATGTTTATAGCAGTGCAATTTGTAATTGCTAAATTGTGGAAGCAACCCAAATGTCCATCCACTGAGGAATGGATAAAAAAATTGTGGTACTTTTATATAATGGAATATTATTCAGCTATAAAGAAAGATAAACTTGAGGCTTTTACAGGCAAATGGTCACAACAGGAGACCATACTCATAAGTTAAATAAACCAGACCTGCAGGTGTAAGAAATGGATTGTCTCACTAGTGTAAGAATCTGAAAGAGTAAATAAAAATTAGGAGGTATGATAGACATTGTGAAATGAAAGGAAACTCCTCCATAGTAAAGAGCAACCGGGATGAGGGAAAAGAGAAAAGAAAGAAGAGGAAATTATGTATGTATGTATTTACAGGATAGCTGACATAGTTGTACTACTGACTTCTATTGCTTAACTGAAAGGAATAGTCAATGATTAATTATCTTATCAATCTTGCATGTGTCTATTTGTTTTTCTGAGGAACCACTTTAAAGATATCAATATGTAATACAACAACAATTGTTAATTTCCTACCACTTTGTAATTCAGTATTGCTTGTATTGTTCTTTTACTATTTTGTAAATGGATGTCTGTTTGTTAATATTTTTCCTTCTATTATTTTTAAAATAAATTTTAAAAAATTCTTATAGGATGAAAAGCACAGAAAAAATGGACAAATTCTTAAATACATATGAATTACCAAAGCTGAATCAAGAAGATATAAAAATTCTGAATAACCCAACATCAGGCAATGAGATTAAAAATGTAATTTAAAACTTACCAACAAAGAAAATCTCAGGTCCTGGTGGGTTCACAGTGAATTCTACATGAAATTTAGAGAAGATTTAATGTCAATACATCTCAAAGTCTTTAATGAGATTGAAAGGAAAGTAATTCTTCCTAACTCATTCCTGGAGGCAAGTATTACCCTGCACCAAAACCAGAGAAAAACCTAACCAAAAAGATTATACACCATGACCAAATGGGATTCATTAGAGGAAAGCAGGGATAGCTTAACATACGTAAATCAATAAATGTAATACACCGTATCAACAGAGCCAAAGACAACAATCATATGATGATCTTAAAAGATGCCAAAAAATCTTTTGACAAAGTCCAACACTCATTCATATAAAAACTCTACAGAAAATTGGAATAACTGGTCTGTACCTCAACCTGATAAAAGCCATCTATGACAAACCAACAGCCAACATCATACTAAATGGACAAACACTGAAAGCTTTCAACCTAAGATCGGGAACAAGACAAGGATGTCCACTATCACCACTCTCGCAAAACCCCATGAGGATTTTTGCATCTATGTTCATTAGGGAGATTGGCCTCTAGCTCTCTTTACTATTTCAATCCTTCTCTGGTTTGGGTATCAAGGTAATGCTTGCTTTTAGGAATGATTTTGGAAGTATTGCTTTCCCTTCAATTTCATTAAAGCATGTCAACATTAATGACATTAGTTCTCTAAATTGCTTGTAGAATTCACTGGTGAATCCATCAAAACCTGGGCTTTTATGTGTTGCTAAGTTTTTAATTACATTTCAATTTCATTGACTGATATTACTGGAATACTGAGATTATTGAGTTATTGGATTACTGAGTTATTGGATTATTAATTATTAAAATTACTGGATTATGTCTTCTTGACTCAATTTTGGTAATTCATGCATATCTAAGAATCTGTCCATATCTTCTGTGTTTTCCATCTTATTAGAGTGCAAGTTCACAAAGCAGGTATCAATGATCTTCTGGATTTCCACAGGATCCACTGTGATTTCATCTTTCTCAATGCAACTGCTTGAATTGGAGTCTTTTCTTTCATCTATTGATGAGGTTGCCGAGGGGGATTATCAATTTTAAAAGAATCAACTTTGATTCCTTGATTCTTTGTATTGTTTTCTTAGTCTCAATTGCATTAATTTCTGCTCTTATCTTTATAATTTCTTCTATTGTACAAGTTTTGGGTGTATTTGTTGTTTTTCTAGAAGTTTGAGTTTCAATATTAGGCTGTTTGTTTGTTTCATTCTGATTTCCTGATTAATTTCCCTCTCAGGACTGCTTTCTTGCATCCCATAAGTTCCACTATGTTGTATCAGCATTATTGCTTAATTGTCAATACTAGTCAATTTCTTTTTTAATTTCCTCTGTGACCCATTGGTTTCCTGGAGGGTGTTATTTAATTTCCATGTGCTTATGTAGTTTTGTGGTTTCTTTTGCCATTTATTTCCAATTTCATTGCACTATGATTAGATAATATGCATGGGATGACTTCAATTCCTCTGTATTTACTTAAACATGTTTTATGGGCTAATATGTGGTCTAGTTTGGAGAATGTACCATGTGCAGTTGAGAAGAACTGTGTTCTGATGCTGTGGGATAGAACACTTTTTAGGTATGTACTAAGTCCATTTGTTCACAGACTGGGATAGTTCTGATATTTCTTTGTTGATTTTTTTTTATCTAGTTGAGCTATCTAATTGTGAGAATAGGGTATTAAGTCCCCCATGATAATTGTATTATTGGTTATTTGATTTTTCATGTCTGTTAATATTTGTTTTATGTAGTTGATATTTGGGGCATATATTTTTATTATTGTTATCTCTTCTTCTTGTAGTTTTCCCTTAACAACTATGTAGAGACCTTCTTGCCTCTTTTGATTAGTCTTGCTTAAAGTTCATATTGTCTGCAGATAGAATAACTACCCTGCTTTTCTGAGTTCCTGTGGTGTGGAGTATTGTTTTGCATCCTTTGACTTTCATTTTGAGTTGTATGCATTGATTTTCCATTTAATGGAGTGATTTTTATCCTGTTATTTTTAAGAGGGACAGGGGACAAGATGAGGTTTAGGAGGGATCAGGGACAAGAGGTCAAGTAGAGTAGGAGTAATGCTGAAGAGCCAAGGATGATCACCCAAGTTTTTGGAACCTGGAGGACACAGGACAGAGAGAAGGGAAGGGAAAGCAAAGGAGTATTGAAATGAACTAGAAGGAGAAGAGACAATGTTTACTCACATGAAAGTATCATAAAATCAAGTAAGAAAAAATCTTGAAGACACAGGGGTAGGCAGAGAGTTCATGAACAAAAACCAAGCTGCATGGGAAATACTTCAAAGAATCAACAACTGGGATCTCATCTTATTGAAAAGTTTTTGCACATCAAAAGAAAACACCAACAGAGTAAAAGAAATCCCACAAATTAGGAAAAGAACTTTAGCCAACTGCTGCTCAGACAAAGGACCTCTATCTAGAACATACAAAGAATTTTAAAAGATCAGGCCCCCAAAATTCAAAGACTTAATCCAAAACTGGGCATGTAAGATGAATACACACTTCTCAGTGAAGAAATACTAATGGCAAATAAACATATGAAAAAATGTCCAACATCATTGGTCATTCAAGAAATGCAAGTTAAAACAACACTGAGATTTCATCTCACCCCAGAAAAAATGGCTATCATCAAGATATCAACCAATAACAAATGCTGGAGAAGCTGTGGGGTGGGAGTGTACATTGATGAAACCACAGTGGAAATTAGTCTGGAGATTCCTCACAAAACTAGGATTGGAAGTCCCACTTAACCCAGCTATTCCCCTTTTCAATATTTTCCCAGAATAATTAAAAATATCATACTACAGCAATATCTGTGCATCCAGGTCTATAGTAGCACAATTTGTTATAGCTAAATCTTGGAAACAACCCAAATGCCCATCAACTGAGGAATGGATAAAAAAGATGTATTTTTATACAATGGAGTATTACTCAACTATTAAAAAAAAGATAAACTCAAGGCTTTTATAGGTAAATGGATGCAATTAGAGACCATACTCATTAGTGAAATACATTCGACCCACATGTGTGAACATTGTATTTCTCCCAACTGTAAGAACCTGAGAGAGTAAATAAAACCCAAAATGTACAATAGATATTATGAAAAGGAAAGAAACTGCTCAAAGGAAGGAACAATTGGGGTGAAGGAAAGGAGAAAAAGAAACAATAGAAAATATATATATATACGTATATAGAAGGATAGCTGTGATAACTGTATTCCTGATATCTAATGATTTATTGAAAGGAACAGTTAATGCCTAATTTTTTTCTTTTTGATCAATTTGCATCCTTATATCTGGTAATCTGAACAAGTAATTTGAAGACCAACAATAGGCAATATAACAACCATTGGTGAATTTCTACCATCTTGTCTAGTGAAACTCTGCATCATTTCTAATTTTTTTTATTTTTTTTATTCCTTTAATGGTTTGATCAGTCTTTCATTCTTACATCTGGTAATCTGAGCAACTTTGCTGAAGACAGCAATATGTAATATAATGACCACTGTTAGTTTCTATCATTTTGTTCTGAAACTCTGTATCATTTTTATTATTTTTGCATTGTTTCATTTTTGTCTATGTTATTGATATTTTGCTATTGTTCTCTTTTTATTATTCTCTTTAAAAGTAAAAAAAGAGAGAAAAAAGATGAGTAGAAAACAAAAAGGTAAGAAATTTAATTTGTGGAAAAGAAAAGGAAAAGAAAAACCACACAAACCAAAACAAGACAAAACAACATCAAAAATCCAACTGGACAGAAAAAGGAAAGCCAATCAAACAGAGACATAAAAGTAGTAAAATTCCTCTGGTGCCCACAGTTCTGTGGTTGGTCCAAATCAGACCCTAGAAAGGTGTTATACACTTCAGCCAAGTTTGCAGTGGGATTTGTGCTGGTTATGGGGCTGATCTTGGCCTCTGGATGTGGAAGCTGGGACTGGTCTTCTCTTGCTGGAGTTCTCCCTGAGCTCTCTGATATAAACGGACAGCCCTACCCACCCCTTTATATTCTATGTGCCTCCATGCTGAAGCACAGTGCTGGTTCATCTAACTCACCAGCTGCTGGCTCATATTTCCAGTGCTGTCTTGGACGTTTCCTCTCTGCTGGTCCCACCTGCCCAGTGTGCACCCTGCTGGGGTGTGGGGTCACTGGTCCCACCTGGGCTGGGGTGTGCCTCCTTTCCCTTCTTTCTACTATCTATGTAAGGTAAATGTCTTGCATAAACAATCAATTACAAATTAGCTATGAGTACTGGATTTGGAAGATTCTATTTTTCACAAAGTGGAGAATCAAGTTGCCCTTAAGCATTTGAAGATCCAAGATAAAGACAAAAGATAAACATGGAAAGTATTAGAGAGTTTTAGTATCTTCTGTCTAGGAAAAAATAGTTATGGAATATGATCTCATAAAGTTAAAACCCAGACCATAAAGCTGACCTCAGAGAATCAGTCTACACCCATGTAATCATGCTTTTCTCATTCACATACAATCATTCACATGTACATCACACATTTCTAACCTGGGATTCACTGCTACAGGGAAATGCAGCCAGGTGTTTTGGCACACACATGTAATCCCAGCACTTGGGAGGCTGAGACAGGATCATCACTGTAACTTTGAGGCCAGCCTGGGCTACATAGTGAATTCAAAGACACCCTGAGCTATACAGTCAAACCCTGTCTCAATCAATCAATCAATAAGGACACAGAGACCTTGGCCACATGAGAAGAATGAGTATTAGCATCAGAATGAGTAGACTCTAGCCCTAACTCTGCCACCACATTGAAAAGCTACAGAACTTTTCTAGGCTTCAATTTCTTCAACCAGAGAAGAACAGATCTGTGACAGCTAGTATTTGTGGTCAGCTTGGTTAGATTAAGGGATTTTCTTATTGCTGAGACAAAATAACCAATACCCAAAGTTAAAGGAGGAAAGGTTTATTTTAGCTCAGAGTTTGTAGAGGTTTCAGACTATAGTTGGCTGGCTCCAAGGCAGGGCAGCATGACAAAGGGACATGGCAGAGGAGAAACAGTTCATGGTACTGCCATGGCAAGGTAGGCAGAAAGCAGCGAGAAGTATCAAACGTTCCTTTCTCGGGTACCCAGTCAAGGCTACAAGCTTATTGGATGGTGCCACCCACACCAGGTGGACCTGTCAATTATAAACACCCAGATCTGAGCTGAACCATTCAGTGGACTACTTTAATCATCGTGTTCTTAACTCATAGTCACACACCCTTAATCCAAACGCACATATCCTAGATCCAGCTACCTCCAAAAAGTCTTGCCTACAGGTTCACGAGGCTTTGGGTGGACATGTACACACAAGCCACACCAGGTACAGCAGTATTTCTGGGTGTGCTTATACAGGTGTTTCCGGAAGAAATTTGTATCTGAGTCACTGTGCTAAGTAGGGAGAATCTGCTCCTACTTAATGCGGATGAGTGCCATCCGACTGACTGGGCCAGACAGAGCGAAAGCAGAGGAAAACTGAATTCATTCTCTCTCCCTCTCCCTCTCCCTCTCTCTCTCTCCCCCCTACAACTCCCACCTTCTCCTGGAGCTAGGACATTTTCCTTTCCTTGCTCTTGGATATCAGAACTCCAAGTTCTCCAGGCTTTGTGCTCAGAGAGCTTCCTACTCACAGGTTCTCATGACTTTGGCCTTGGAGTGAACATTACACTAGCAGCTTCCCTGTTTCTAAGGCCTTTGGAGTTGGCCTGAGCCGTACTACAGTCTTCCTGGTTCTTCAGCTTACAGAAAGCCTACCATGGGTCTTGTTAGCCTCTGTAGTCATGTGAGCTAATTCCTCTATTCAATCCCCCCATCTCCCTCCCCTCTTCCCCTCCTCCTCTCCCTGCCCCCCTCTCTGCTGCTATCTCCTTTGCTTCTGTCTCTCTGGAGAACTCTGACTAACGCAGAGTCCCACTTCCGAGTGATAAGAATTATCTTAGGTAATGCGTTTGCACTACTATTTGGCATGTTAATTACCAGTTCTCATTAAAGGATGGTCATTAGACAAACTTACATAGTTACTTCTAATAAGGAAATAAAAAAGAGTCACACCAAAGGCTTTTATTTAAAATTTTAAGGTTCACATGCAAGGAGAGTTGGTAAAGATATGTGGGTGGCTCTTTAAAAAGAGTATTTTTACATTTTCAAAAATTACTTTGTTCTATGAAAATGCTTTTATGCTTCCTATCCGCATGAAAAGGTTAGAAAGCAGACTACAGCCTCAAGCAAGATGCCAGAAGTAACTGGAGTACCACGCAAGCTGTCTTGAGAAGCAGTCCTTCCCCGTTCCCACTGGAGTCAGCCCGCAACTGCGGGTGCCCTTACGCAGTTGTCATCCTGCCGTCCTGAGATGGTGAACTGCAGCGCACAGGAATAAGGGTACTTGTCATCATTATGCAGAAAAAAGTCCTACTCAGGCCTTTTTCTCAGCCACAGGAGCAACGCATGCCTCTCGCTGTTTTTCCTGCGCAGAGCTCCTTCCGTCCCCCGATGACTTGTGTGATCTTACCTCCAACCTCAGGCGCTCTCTCTCACTTTTGTCCTTTCTGCTTTCAGGTCCCTGAAAGAGACAGGACACAAAAGAGTAGAAATGAACCAGCTCCAAGTTTCTCTGGACACTGCTACACAAGGAAAGTGCTGAGTGTACAGCAGGCTTCTGCATCCTAGTTCCCAGTCGGAATTAGCATGAACCCAACGTCTTGGTTACCTTTCCCATTACTAGGATGAAATGTCCAACACCTAGTTAAAGGAGGAGAGGTTCATTTTGGCTCACAGTTCGTAGTGGTTTCAGTCCATACCTGGAGTCCATACTCCAGTACAAGGCAGGGTGGTATGGCAGAGGAGAAAAAACAGCTCATGGCATGAAAAGCAGAAGGCAGGAGACAGCAAAAGCAGCAAGCAGCAAGCAATGACAGCAGCCCTCTTTCTCTTATAACCTACCCAGGCCGCACACCTTCAGGGCAGGTAGCACTCACACCGCCGGTGGGCCTTCCCATTATCCATACCCAGGATTATGCCAGACCAATCAGAAGAGTCATTTAGTAATCACACACTCTCAATGCTAGCATCACACACTAAACCCCAGCATCACACAGTCTACATCCAGACACTTCTGAAAAGCCCCACCTATGACTTCATGAGGCTTGGGGGGAACATCTAGATACAGCCATAGTACCCAATATATTATATTACTAAATGTTTTATTCATAAAGAGAAGGAATTAGAGAGAGGAGGGGAATACAGGGCCTTAACATCACAGTGGACCTAAGAGCTGTTTAACCTGTATACAGCTGTGACTGTTGGCTTCCGATGGACCAACGGACGTGCTTTCACAGTACAATGAAAGTAATAGTCTCCGGAGCTTTTTGAAAACGAAAATGGAATCACAGGTGGAATGAATTCTAACCTACCCATATTCACTCCATCAAATTACACGAATATCAGGGTTTACACTAAAGTTTAATGTGAAGACTAAGAAATGAAATGTTGAGGAATAACATCCCACCAAATCTGCATTCCCCAGCAGTTTGCCTAGGGTATTGAGAGGAGCCTTGACATTTATTCACTGAATCACTGAACACAGAGTGTTACTCTAGGATCAGGAGATACAGCACTAAATGCAGAGACTGCCTTCCAGATTGTCCTTGGTGGAGAGAGACAAACCATCAGTAAGTAGAGGGGCTGATTAAAATGTACAATAAATGTTCAAGTTTCAAACAACTTATTACAGCTAAGACATATTGCTAATAATCCGCCCTTAAAATACTCCCCTCCCTTTGGACACACTCATCCTACCATTCTTGCCACCTTCTAAAACAGTTCTAAAACTCGTCTTTTATATCTTTTCAAGGAATGATCAAAAATATGGTAGATGCTACTGCCAAGTGCCCAACAGAAAGGCAGGCTCACAGAAGCATCAGTGTTTTCTCAGCCGCCTTGTATACCAGGTACGGCACCGGGAGACTTCTGGGTGTTTCTCAAAGTCAAAATGACCATGAAAGGTAAATGGTTTCATTGATTCAGAACACTGAGGTAGCCACAATAGTACAACTAAAGACATACCAAAAAACTCCCAGAACTGTTTTAGAAAAAAATGATAGGATAAGTGTGTTCAAAGTGAGAGGGAGTAGTACAAGACGGACTCATAGTAGTGCACCTTTCACTGTAATTATTTCTTTAACTTGAACACTCATCATAGTTTCCAATCACACCTTGTAAGTCTAAAAGTGAGTAAGAACACAACTGATGGTGGTAGTGCAATGCTAACTACCATGGGGTGACACGAGGGAAAACCAGGGGCAGGGAGCCTTCTTAAATTTGGTGAACAGGGAAGGCCTTTCAAAGGAATCACTAAACAAAAAACGACGTGGATAATATCTACATACACTTCCATGTTCTAAAAATAAACAGGTAAAATTCTCACCCCTCCACCCGCATCTGAGCTGGAAATGTTGGGAGCCTTGGAAGGCTGATGGAAACATACGAAGTAGTGAGTGGAAGTCAAGATGTGACTCAGCCATGAGAATTAAGAATCATAGAGCTGAAGCACCTGCCTGGCAAGCACAAGGTCGTGAGTTCGATTCCCGGTACCGGAGAAAAACCAAAACCAAAAAAAAAAAAAAAAAAACAATCATAGAGCTGTCTGGTTACCATTTATACCCTATATAAACATGGGGTACCTATTCTTATACCCAGACTATTTATATCTAGAATGGCTCAAATCACTGTACAAAACTATAGTTATTATTATTTCCAATTTTATTTTCCTTTATGGAAGATACTATATAAAAATATTAATAAATAATGACCTGAAATATATTTTATTTTATCAGTTGGAAACAAAATATGAAAATTACCAACATGAACCAGCTGAGTTTTTAAATAATATGAAAAATTTAACATTGTTGGTCATGATCAAGCCACAAAAGGAGTTTCTTGCTCCTCTTTATGCTCAAAGAAGGGAAATTTAAATTTCCATGTTAGTGTACATATGGTTCCCAGGCAACGGTAATACAGTCAACTCTTCCTCCACAGCTTTGCATCTGTGGATTCAACCAACGGATCAAAATATTCAGAAAAAAATTAATGTGTGTACTGGAAACACACAGACTTCTTGTCATTATTCTCCAAGTATACAGTGTATCAATTATTTATATTGCATTAAGTATTAATACTATCCCACAGATGATGTAAAGCATGTAAGAGAATGTATATACCTTACATGCAAATCTTATGATATTTTACATATGGGATTTGAGTATTAAAGGATGAGGTGTTAGAACCAATACATCAGGAATATTGTATATACATTTTTAACTTTCCTGTCAAATTATAATTTTCAAAGTAGTTAGCTTTATAAAAGTGCACAGACTCCAAAATCAGGAACAAGACAAGGATGTCCACTATCACCACTCTTATTCAACATAGTTCTGGAAACACTAGCCAGAGCAATTAGACAAGAGAGAGAAATATAGGGAATAAAGGATAGGAAAGGAAGGAGTTAAATTATCACTATTCACAGATGACATAATGCTCTACAGGAAGAGCCCAAAAATTCCACCAAAAGACTTCTAGATTTAATTACCAAATTGAATAGCATAGCTGGATAGAAAGTCAACACACACAAATCAATAGCATTACTGTACACAAACAATAAACTTGCTGAAAGAGAAATTAGAGAAACCACACCCTTTACAATGGCATACAAAAAAATGAAATATTTAGGAGTCAATCTAAAAAAGACAGTGATTTATATATTGAAAATTACAGTACTCTGAAAAAGGAGATTAAAGAGGATATCAGAAAATGGAAGGCCAGGCATGGTGGTACAAGCCTATAATCCCAGCACTTGGGAGGCTGAAGCAGGAGGATCATTATGAGTTTGAGACCAGCTTGGGCTACAAAGTGAGCTCAAGGCCAGCCTCAGCTGCATAGTGAGATCCTGTCTCAAAAAGAAAAAAAGAAGAAAGCAAAAGAAAATGGAAAGATATCCCTTGTTCTTCGGTAGGAAGAACCAACGTAGTGAAAATGGACATACTCTCAAAATTGTTATATAGATTTAATGCAATCCCAATCAAAATACCACAGGTATACCTCATAGAACTAGAGATAACATTCCTAAAATTCATCTTAAATGAAAAGAGACCGGGGGAGCACCGGGCTTCTGACCAGCGGCTCACTCCCAGCCTCGTAGTTCCCTGGAAGGAGGGCTTCCGGCACACAGGGAGCCACGGGCGGGGAGCACTGGTCTTCCGACTGGCTAGCTTCCTGCCTCGTAGGCTCCCGGAGGGAGGGTCCCGGGTACACGGGGAGCCTCGGGCGGGGAGCACCAGTCTTCGGACCAGCGGCTCACTCTCGGCCTTGTAGGCCCCCGGAAGGAGGGCTTCGGGCGCACAGGGAGCCACAGATGGGGAGCGCCAGTCTTCCGGCTGGCTAGCTTCCTGCCTCGTAGGCCCCCGGAGGGAGGGCCCCCAGTGCCCAGGAGGCCACAGGGCGGGGAGCGCTGGCCCTTGGCCCGGCCCCCAGCCTAACGGGCACCTGGGAGGAGGGGCTCTGGTGCACAGGAAGCCACAGAGTGGTGAGTGCTGTTGCATGCCAGCCCTCAGGCCAGCCACCACTGCTTCATTGAGAACTACCTTGACACAGACAAACATTGACACAATTGGCCCACCATGCACCGGCTGCAGATGCCCACCCACAGATGTGCCTGAATCATTCAAACATGGAGAAACCCCCGGGAATACATGCCATACAACGGGCCACTCTTGCTCCTGACATTGAAAACCAGAAAGGTCCAGAGTCAGGGGAAGAGCAGCTGGTGAACATGGACTCTGAGAACATGAGAATACAGACTAAACCCGAGGAGTCAGAGGTCCAGTGGACTGTGTTCATGAAAGCCGTTCGGAAGCTGTAAACCAGGAGGACCTTGCACAAAACCTGCAGAGACTCTCTGGAAGCCATTCTTCCCCTGACAGTACA